>NC_143057.1:130480000-130852500 GCF_052426305.1 Pelodiscus sinensis | reverse complement strand
CAGGCAGGTGCTGGCAGGCGGCTCACGGGGGGGTCAGGGGGAGCCCAGAGGGAAGGGATGTAGGGCTCCAGTCGAGATGCCAGGCAGGAGCAGGGCAGGTGGCTCACGGGGGGGTCGGGGGGAGCCCAGAGGGAAGGGATGTAGGGCTCCAGTCGAGATGCCAGGCAGGTGCTGGCAGGCGGCTCACGGGGGTCGGGGGGAGCCCAGAGGGAAGGGATGTAGGGCTCCAGTCGAGATGCAAGGCAGGAGCAGGGCAGGTGGCTCACGGGGGTCGGGGGGAGCCCAGAGGGAAGGGATGTAGGGCTCCAGTCGAGATGCCAGGCAGGAGCAGGGCAGGTGGCTCACGGGGGTTGGGGGGAGCCCAGAGGGAAGGGATGTAGGGCTCCAGTCGAGATGCCAGGCAGGAGCAGGGCAGGTGGCTCACGGGGGGGTCAGGGGGAGCCCAGAGGGAAGGGATGTAGGGCTCCAGTCGAGATGCCAGGCAGGAGCAGGGCAGGTGGCTCACGGGCAGGTCGGGGGGAGCCCAGAGGGAAGGGATGTAGGGCTCCAGTCGAGATGCCAGGCAGGAGCAGGGCAGGTGGCTCACGGGGGGGTCGGGGGGAGCCCAGAGGGAAGGGATGTAGGGCTCCAGTCGAGATGCCAGGCAGGAGCAGGGCAGGTGGCTCACGGGGGTTGGGGGGAGCCCAGAGGGAAGGGATGTAGGGCTCCAGTCGAGATGCCAGGCAGGAGCAGGGCAGGTGGCTCACGGGGGGGTCGGGGGGAGCCCAGAGGGAAGGGATGTAGGGCTCCAGTCGAGATGCCAGGCAGGTGCTGGCAGGCGGCTCACGGGGGGGTCAGGGGGAGCCCAGAGGGAAGGGATGTAGGGCTCCAGTCGAGATGCCAGGCAGGAGCAGGGCAGGTGGCTCACGGGGGTCGGGGGGAGCCCAGAGGGAAGGGATGTAGGGCTCCAGTCGAGATGCCAGGCAGGAGCAGGGCAGGTGGCTCACGGGGGTCGGGGGGAGCCCAGAGGGAAGGGATGTAGGGCTCCAGTCGAGATGCCAGGCAGGAGCAGGGCAGGTGGCTCACGGGGGTCGGGGGGAGCCCAGAGGGAAGGGATGTAGGGCTCCAGTCGAGATGCCAGGCAGGAGCAGGGCAGGTGGCTCACGGGGGTCGGGGGGAGCCCAGAGGGAAGGGATGTAGGGCTCCAGTCGAGATGCCAGGCAGGAGCAGGGCAGGTGGCTCACGGGGGTCGGGGGGAGCCCAGAGGGAAGGGATGTAGGGCTCCAGTCGAGATGCCAGGCAGGAGCAGGGCAGGTGGCTCACGGGGGTCGGGGGGAGCCCAGAGGGAAGGGATGTAGGGCTCCAGTCGAGATGCCAGGCAGGTGCTGGCAGGTGGCTCATGGGCGGGTCGGGGGGAGCCCAGAGGGAAGGGATGTAGGGCTCCAGTCGAGATGCCAGGCAGGAGCAGGGCAGGTGGCTCACGGGCGGGTCGGGGGGAGCCCAGAGGGAAGGGATGTAGGGCTCCAGTCGAGATGCCAGGCAGGAGCAGGGCAGGTGGCTCACGGGCAGGTTGGGGGGAGCCCAGAGGGAAGGGATGTAGGGCTCCAGTCGAGATGCCAGGCAGGAGCAGGGCAGGTGGCTCACGGGGGGGTCGGGGGGAGCCCAGAGGGAAGGGATGTAGGGCTCCAGTCGAGATGCCAGGCAGGAGCAGGGCAGGTGGCTCACGGGGGTCGGGGGGAGCCCAGAGGGAAGGGATGTAGGGCTCCAGTCGAGATGCCAGGCAGGTGCTGGCAGGCGGCTCACGGGGGGGTCAGGGGGAGCCCAGAGGGAAGGGATGTAGGGCTCCAGTCGAGATGCCAGGCAGGAGCAGGGCAGGTGGCTCACGGGCGGGTCGGGGGGAGCCCAGAGGGAAGGGATGTAGGGCTCCAGTCGAGATGCCAGGCAGGTGCTGGCAGGCGGCTCACGGGGGGGTCAGGGGGAGCCCAGAGGGAAGGGATGTAGGGCTCCAGTCGAGATGCCAGGCAGGTGCTGGCAGGTGGCTCACGGGGGGGTCAGGGGGAGCCCAGAGGGAAGGGATGTAGGGCTCCAGTCGAGATGCCAGGCAGGAGCAGGGCAGGTGGCTCACGGGCGGGTCGGGGGGAGCCCAGAGGGAAGGGATGTAGGGCTCCAGTCGAGATGCCAGGCAGGTGCTGGCAGGTGGCTCACGGGGGGGTCAGGGGGAGCCCAGAGGGAAGGGATGTAGGGCTCCAGTCGAGATGCCAGGCAGGAGCAGGGCAGGTGGCTCACGGGCGGGTCGGGGGGGGCCCAGAGGGAAGGGATGTAGGGCTCCAGTCGAGATGCCAGGCAGGAGCAGGGCAGGTGGCTCACGGGGGTCGGGGGGAGCCCAGAGGGAAGGGATGTAGGGCTCCAGTCGAGATGCCAGGCAGGTGCTGGCAGGTGGCTCACGGGCAGGTCGGGGGGAGCCCAGAGGGAAGGGATGTAGGGCTCCAGTCGAGATGCCAGGCAGGTGCTGGCAGGCGGCTCACGGGGGGGTCAGGGGGAGCCCAGAGGGAAGGGATGTAGGGCTCCAGTCGAGATGCCAGGCAGGAGCAGGGCAGGTGGCTCACGGGCGGGTCGGGGGGAGCCCAGAGGGAAGGGATGTAGGGCTCCAGTCGAGATGCCAGGCAGGTGCTGGCAGGTGGCTCACGGGGGTCGGGGGGAGCCCAGAGGGAAGGGATGTAGGGCTCCAGTCGAGATGCCAGGCAGGAGCAGGGCAGGTGGCTCACGGGGGTCGGGGGGAGCCCAGAGGGAAGGGATGTAGGGCTCCAGTCGAGATGCCAGGCAGGTGCTGGCAGGCGGCTCACGGGGGGGTCAGGGGGAGCCCAGAGGGAAGGGATGTAGGGCTCCAGTCGAGATGCCAGGCAGGAGCAGGGCAGGTGGCTCACGGGCGGGTCGGGGGGAGCCCAGAGGGAAGGGATGTAGGGCTCCAGTCGAGATGCCAGGCAGGTGCTGGCAGGTGGCTCACGGGGGTTGGGGTGAGCCCAGAGGGAAGGGATGTAGGGCTCCAGTCGAGATGCCAGGCAGGTGCTGGCAGGTGGCTCACGGGCAGGTCGGGGGGAGCCCAGAGGGAAGGGATGTAGGGCTCCAGTCGAGATGCCAGGCAGGTGCTGGCAGGCGGCTCACGGGGGGGTCAGGGGGAGCCCAGAGGGAAGGGATGTAGGGCTCCAGTCGAGATGCCAGGCAGGAGCAGGGCAGGTGGCTCACGGGGGGGTCGGGGGGAGCCCAGAGGGAAGGGATGTAGGGCTCCAGTCGAGATGCCAGGCAGGAGCAGGGCAGGTGGCTCACGGGCAGGTCGGGGGGAGCCCAGAGGGAAGGGATGTAGGGCTCCAGTCGAGATGCCAGGCAGGAGCAGGGCAGGTGGCTCACGGGGGGGTCAGGGGGAGCCCAGAGGGAAGGGATGTAGGGCTCCAGTCGAGATGCCAGGCAGGTGCTGGCAGGTGGCTCACGGGCGGGTCGGGGGGAGCCCAGAGGGAAGGGATGTAGGGCTCCAGTCGAGATGCCAGGCAGGTGCAGGGCAGGTGGCTCACGGGGGTCGGGGGGAGCCCAGAGGGAAGGGATGTAGGGCTCCAGTCGAGATGCAAGGCAGGAGCAGGGCAGGTGGCTCACGGGGGTCGGGGGGAGCCCAGAGGGAAGGGATGTAGGGCTCCAGTCGAGATGCCAGGCAGGAGCAGGGCAGGTGGCTCACGGGGGTTGGGGGGAGCCCAGAGGGAAGGGATGTAGGGCTCCAGTCGAGATGCCAGGCAGGAGCAGGGCAGGTGGCTCACGGGGGTTGGGGGGAGCCCAGAGGGAAGGGATGTAGGGCTCCAGTCGAGATGCCAGGCAGGAGCAGGGCAGGTGGCTCACGGGGGTCGGGGGGAGCCCAGAGGGAAGGGATGTAGGGCTCCAGTCGAGATGCCAGGCAGGTGCTGGCAGGTGGCTCACGGGCAGGTCGGGGGGAGCCCAGAGGGAAGGGATGTAGGGCTCCAGTCGAGATGCCAGGCAGGTGCTGGCAGGTGGCTCACGGGCAGGTCGGGGGGAGCCCAGAGGGAAGGGATGTAGGGCTCCAGTCGAGATGCAAGGCAGGAGCAGGGCAGGTGGCTCACGGGGGTCGGGGGGAGCCCAGAGGGAAGGGATGTAGGGCTCCAGTCGAGATGCCAGGCAGGTGCTGGCAGGTGGCTCACGGGGGGGTCGGGGGGAGCCCAGAGGGAAGGGATGTAGGGCTCCAGTCGAGATGCCAGGCAGGAGCAGGGCAGGTGGCTCACGGGGGTCGGGGGGAGCCCAGAGGGAAGGGATGTAGGGCTCCAGTCGAGATGCTAGGCAGGAGCAGGGCAGGTGGCTCATGGGCGGGTCGGGGGGAGCCCAGAGGGAAGGGATGTAGGGCTCCAGTCGAGATGCCAGGCAGGAGCAGGGCAGGTGGCTCACGGGGGTTGGGGTGAGCCCAGAGGGAAGGGATGTAGGGCTCCAGTCGAGATGCCAGGCAGGTGCTGGCAGGTGGCTCACGGGGGTCGGGGGGAGCCCAGAGGGAAGGGATGTAGGGCTCCAGTCGAGATGCCAGGCAGGAGCAGGGCAGGTGGCTCACGGGGGTCGGGGGGAGCCCAGAGGGAAGGGATGTAGGGCTCCAGTCGAGATGCCAGGCAGGAGCAGGGCAGGTGGCTCACGGGGGTCGGGGGGAGCCCAGAGGGAAGGGATGTAGGGCTCCAGTCGAGATGCCAGGCAGGTGCTGGCAGGTGGCTCACGGGGGTCGGGGGGAGCCCAGAGGGAAGGGATGTAGGGCTCCAGTCGAGATGCCAGGCAGGAGCAGGGCAGGTGGCTCACGGGGAGGTCGGGGGGAGCCCAGAGGGAAGGGATGTAGGGCTCCAGTCGAGATGCCAGGCAGGAGCAGGGCAGGTGGCTCACGGGGGTTGGGGGGAGCCCAGAGGGAAGGGATGTAGGGCTCCAGTCGAGATGCCAGGCAGGTGCTGGCAGGTGGCTCATGGGCGGGTCGGGGGGAGCCCAGAGGGAAGGGATGTAGGGCTCCAGTCGAGATGCCAGGCAGGAGCAGGGCAGGTGGCTCACGGGCGGGTCGGGGGGAGCCCAGAGGGAAGGGATGTAGGGCTCCAGTCGAGATGCAAGGCAGGAGCAGGGCAGGTGGCTCACGGGGGTCGGGGGGAGCCCAGAGGGAAGGGATGTAGGGCTCCAGTCGAGATGCCAGGCAGGTGCTGGCAGGTGGCTCACGGGGGTCGGGGGGAGCCCAGAGGGAAGGGATGTAGGGCTCCAGTCGAGATGCCAGGCAGGAGCAGGGCAGGTGGCTCACGGGGGGGTCGGGGGGAGCCCAGAGGGAAGGGATGTAGGGCTCCAGTCGAGATGCCAGGCAGGAGCAGGGCAGGCGGCTCACGGGCAGGTTGGGGGGAGCCCAGAGGGAAGGGATGTAGGGCTCCAGTCGAGATGCCAGGCAGGAGCAGGGCAGGCGGCTCACGGGGGTCGGGGGGAGCCCAGAGGGAAGGGATGTAGGGCTCCAGTCGAGATGCCAGGCAGGTGCTGGCAGGTGGCTCACGGGGGTCGGGGGGAGCCCAGAGGGAAGGGATGTAGGGCTCCAGTCGAGATGCCAGGCAGGTGCTGGCAGGCGGCTCACGGGGGGGTCGGGGGGAGCCCAGAGGGAAGGGATGTAGGGCTCCAGTCGAGATGCCAGGCAGGAGCAGGGCAGGCGGCTCACGGGCGGGTCAGGGGGAGCCCAGAGGGAAGGGATGAAGGGCTCCAGTCGAGATGCCAGGCAGGAGCAGGGCAGGTGGCTCACGGGGGGGTCGGGGGGAGCCCAGAGGGAAGGGATGTAGGGCTCCAGTCGAGATGCCAGGCAGGTGCTGGCAGGTGGCTCACGGGGGTTGGGGTGAGCCCAGAGGGAAGGGATGTAGGGCTCCAGTCGAGATGCCAGGCAGGTGCTGGCAGGTGGCTCACGGGGGGGTCGGGGGGAGCCCAGAGGGAAGGGATGTAGGGCTCCAGTCGAGATGCCAGGCAGGTGCTGGCAGGCGGCGGCAGTGGCAGGGAACGCGAGGAGAACACATTTCTTAATGCTGGGATCGGGGAACAAGCCAGAGAAATTGGAAATTCTCACTGATGAGAAGCAGTGGCCATCTCCGCTGCCTGCTGGGGTGTCACAGGAGGTGCTGGCTCCAACCTCGGAGGAAAGGCTGAGGGTCGGTGACAGCTCGTCGGGGAGCCCTGAGCCTGCACCCCTGTCTGCCGCCAGATGTGACTCTCCGCCGGCTAGTAGAGTGGAAGGTTTATTGCTTCTCCAAGATACAGCGCAGCGCAGGAGCGATGTTAACACAGGAGCCAGGGCAGAGCCTTATTCGTCTTAGGGGGAGGGGCTTCACCCCCTCCCTTGGTCTAAAACATCCTCCCTTCCCCCAGCCCAGCCGAGACTGACCACTCCCAGGCCCTACCCCCCAGCCAGGTGCCCATCCCCGCCTCCCTCCCTTTGTCTCTCCCCCAGGAAGAGCCTTGTTCCCTGCTTAGGCTGGGCCTGGGTGTCTGGGCCAATCCCCATGTGGGGGAGTCAGTGGGAATCGCACAGCCCAGCACAGGGGACCCCGGGTCACAGAGCAGACAGCCCCCCACTGCGGCACAGCTCCCCCCTCCGAGAGCGAACTAAGCAGGGTCACTGAGCTTGTGACCTGGGGAAGTTAGAACATAAGAACATAAGAACGGCCGCACTGGGTCAGACCCAAGGTCCATCTAGCCCAGTATCCTGTCTGCCAACAGTGGCCAGCACCAGGTGCCCCAGAGAGGGTGGACCGAAGACAATGATCAAGCAGTTTGTCTCCTGCCATCCCTCTCCAGCCTCTGACAAACAGAAGCCAAGGACACCATTTTATCCCCTGGCTAATAGCCTTTTATGGACCTAACCTCCATGAAATTATCTAGCTTCTCTTTAAACTCTGTTAGGGTATGTCTACACTACCCTCCTAGTTCGAACTAGCGGGGTAATGTAGGCATACCGCACTTGCAAATGAAGCCCGGGATTTGAATTTCCCGGGCTTCATTTGCATAAGCGGGGAGCCGCCATTTTTAAAACCCCGCTGGTTCGAACCCCGTGCAGCGCGGCTACACGGGGCATGAACTAGGTAGTTCGAACTAGGCTTCCTAGTTCGAACTACCGTTACTCCTCGTGAAATGAGGAGTAATGGTAGTTTGAACTAGGAAGCTTAGTTCGAACTACCTAGTTTGTGCCCCGTGTAGCCGCGCTGCACGGGGTTCGAACCAGCGGGGTTTTAAAAATGGCGGCTCCCCGCTTATGCAAATGAAGCCCGGGAAATTCAAATCCCGGGCTTCATTTGCAAGTGCGGTATGCCTACACTACCCTTCTAGTTCGAACTAGCGGGGTAGTGTAGACATACCCTTATAGTCCTAGCCTTCACAGCCTCCTCTGGCAAGGAGTTCCACAGGTTGACTACACGCTGTGTGAAGAAGAACTTTCTTTTATTAGTTTTAAACCTGCTACCCATTAACTTCATTTGGTGTCCTCTAGTTCTTCTATTATGGGAACTAATAAATAACTTTTCTTTATCGGCCCTCTCCAGGCCACTCATGATTTTATAGACCTCTATCATATCCCCCCTCAGTCTCCTCTTTTCCAAACTGAAAAGTCCCAGTCGCTTTAACCTCTCCTCATATGGGACCCGTTCCAAACCCCTAATCATTTTAGTTGCCCTTTTCTGAACCCTTTCCAAGGCCAAAATATCTTTTTTGAGGTGAGGAGACCACATCTGTACACAGTATTCCAGATGTGGGCGTACCATAGTTTTATACAGGGGCAGTAAGATAGTCTGGGTCTTATTTTCTATCCCTTTCCTAATAATTCCTAGCATCCTATTTGCCTTTTTGACCGCCGCTGCACTCTGTGTGGAAGTTTTCAGAGAACTGTCCACGATAACTCCAAGATCCCTTTCCTGATTTGTCGTAGCCCCCATCATACTGTACATATAGTTGGGGTTATTTTTCCCGATGTGCATTACTTTACACTTATCCACATTCAATTTCATTTGCCATTTTGTTGCCCAATCACTGAGTTTGGTGAGATCTTCTTGGAGTCCCTCACAGTCTGCTTCTGTCTTGACTATCCTAAACAGTTTTGTATCATCCGCAAACTTTACTACCTCACTGCTTACCCCTTTCTCCAGATCATTTATGAATAAGTTGAAAAGGATTGGTCCCAGGACTGACCCTTGGGGGACACCACTAGTTACCCCTCTCCAATCTGAAAATTTACCATTTATTCCTACCCTTTGTTTCCTGTCTTTTAACCAGTTCTCAATCCATGAAAGGACCTTCCCTCTTATCCCATGGCCATGTAATTTACACAAGAGCCTTTGGTGAGGGACCTTGTTCCAACCTCGGTGGAAAGGCTGAGGGGCTGTGACAGCTCGGGCCTGCTGCCCGGTAAAGCCGCAGCGGTGACATTGGCGCTCCCCTTGGCTTGGGCTGGCCACGGCGCTGCCCTGCAGGAGCCGGTCCCCCGTTTGGCTGCTGCACGACTTTGAGGGGGCTGGTGCGCCACTCTCTGTGGTCATACCAGTCCTTCCGCTTCCTTTGGGCTCTGCCCAGGGTCTCCCTGGCCAAGCCCATGAGCTCAGTGAGACTTTCCCAGAAAACCAGGACGTCCCCCACCCGACTCTCCATTCGGGGAGGCCTTCCCGTCCCATAACTCTCTCAGCAAGCCCAGAGGGCCCCATCTCCTTCTGGACCATGGCTCAGTCGGGGAGACCCTGGTGGACCCTTGGGGAACCTCCCTTTGTGCAAACAGCAGGGGGGGCAGGTACTCGTCCCAGTCCTGCGGGTGCTGGTGCATGAAGGCCTCCAGCATCCGCTTCAGGGTCCCCTGGAAACTCTCTAAAATCCTTTTCCTGCAAGATTGGTACACCTTTTTGGGGGCATAAGGATCTTGTGGGAAAAGGGGGTTTGAGTAAAAAGACAATGTCCACACTGCTTGTTTTTGCACAAAAACCCCCACTGCAAAAACGGATTGGTAGAAAATATGCAGATGAGACTGTGACTCATGCAAATGAGTCCCTTTTTGCATATTTTTGCTGAGAAAACTTGTAGGCTATGTCTACACTGGCGGGTTATTGCACAAGACCATCTTGCACAAGGACTCTTCTGCAGGAACACGTCCACACTGCCATGTGCGAGCTGTGCTTTTGTGCAAGAGCATCCTTGGCAGTGTAGACGCTCTCTTGTGCAAGAAAGCTCTGGTGGCCATTTTAGCCATAGGGGTTTCTTGCGCAAGAAACCACTTGTGATGGACCGGGCCGTGTCTGGGCACAGCTGAGGGCGTCCGCTGAGGGCGAATTGCTCAAATCCGGGGCTCCTTACAGTCCCCCTGACTGGTGACCTCTCCAAACAGGCCACAAACCAGTCCCATAGAGCGCTTCAGCTGCCTGCCTGAAGCCTCCCGAGCAAAACCCCTCCGACACCCCAGCAATATCCGTGCCCCAGATGGCCCCGGGCCTCATACACAGGTGGGGGGTCCTAGCATCCAATCCCACCTACCCCGAACAAGTTCTGTCCGGTTCCAGGAAACCAGCCACAGATCCCTGGTCAATTTACCCTCTGGATCTTACCCACAAATCACGCTGGGCCAATCCTTTAGAATCTATATCTAAAGGTTTATTATTACAAGAAAGAAAAGCCTGAGAGTAAGGTTATTAAAGTACAGTACGTTACATGCACCGAATCTCCCAGTTCTCGATGCAGGCTCTAGCAGAGATGTTGCAGCTGCTGGTTTAAAAGTTCTTATTGCACATCCTACGATCAGGATGGGTTCACAGGTCTTCCGGGCTCTTCAATCCCTGCAGTGCTGCCTCTGGGATGAAGTGCTGAGCTGAGAACAAAATGGGATCGACCACATGGCCTCTTTATACCCCCTTCCTGGCCTCGTCTAGTATGAAGCGGGTCACCTGGCCAGAGGCCAATCTTTGTGTTTCCTGCTGGCTGCTCTCAGGTGACAGCCCCCATTCTTTAGGTGTGTCCTTGGCCCATTGAGAGCCATTGTCCCACAGGGCCTCGGTAATTAGCATGTCCATAGGCCCGGCCCTGCCCAATGCTCAACCACATGCAGGGAAATCTTCAGTATCCATACAAGTACATGCTCATAACTGCACACACAGACATTATACAAACACAGGAACAGCGTACATAGGATTATCAGACAGTGAGCTTCTATTCAATACCTCACATGGCCCCTTATATACCATTTTTGGGGCCAACACCCCCTCCTATGGGTGCATCAGTGATCTGGCTGCTCCCCTCAAGATCCAGTAACGTGACACTGCTGCCGCACGTCCACACTGCCCTCGTGCGTAGAAGGGCTCACACCTGTTAGAAAAGAATGTAGCTCTTATGCAAGATGCCCTTTCTTACCACGCCGTACAGTAAATCTTCTTGCGCAAGAGTGGGTGGGCAGTGTGGATGCTCTGCGGAAAAACGGCCGTTCTTGCGCAATAACCCGCCAGTGTAGACATAGCTGTAGTGTAGACGTAGACATATATACTCAAGGGAAGTCCCTGGGCTAAAAGCCTGAGTTACAAAAGAAAAACCCCACAATGAACAGCTCGGACATTATTTCCAACTGCCCAAACAATAAATCCTGATAGACGAGCTAAACTTTCCCCTACTTACACATTGTCAGAAGTCCGTTCTTAGAGAGAGAAGTGTCTCTCATCTCCCTCAGTGCTTGGACAAAACTGCTCAGCCTCACAAACAAAAAGGGAGAGAGAAAAAAGCTCTCTCTTCCAGCTTGAAACTTCTACCTGCATTGTTATTGGCTGACCACCGGATACCTGGCTAGGTACAGGAGACATTATTAACCCCTTAGTCACTGGTACTGGTCAGCACTCCTGATTAGGACAGATACAAAGAGCTCCTCTTGAAGGTTCAGGGGTGTGACGGGGAGTCGGGGCCCCCCCGATCCTGCACCCCCGTAGCAGCAAGAACAGACCCCACCAGCAGTAGAATAGCGGGGTTTATTGCCCCTCCAGGGTACAGCCCAGCAAAGATGTGGGGTGATTACAGGATGTGACGTAGTGGGGGTACTTGCTGGGCTGTGGTGACCCCTGCTGTCTGGAGCAAGACCCAGCAGGGAAAACCTCATTATGCAAAGGTCACGCCAAACCTGTTGAACCAGACACCCCCCATGGAGAGGAACAAAGGAAGGTGGAATGCTGCCCTGGCTGGGGGGCAGGGCTGGAAGGGAGTTAGTTGGTTGCTGGCTGTCTGGGAGCATGGAGGAGACAGCTTAGGGAAAGGGGCTGGAGTTTAGGGGCCCAGTCTCCCCCCATCTCAAGGGGGCCTGAGGCATCCTAGCCCAGCTCTGTGACCAGATTACATCTGTGCTGGGCTGTATCCTGGAGAGGCAATAAACTTCCTCTATTCCACTGGCTGGTGCAGTCTGTTTGTGCCATTTCGGGGTGCAGGAGACGGGGGAACCCCAACGCACCGTCACACAGGATTAGGGGCCAGGCTGGTTCAGAGCCCTGCGGTTAGGGCCCATCACCCGTAGCCCTCCGCCCCAGCAACCTCAGTCTATCGCCCTCATGGTCCCCACCCCAGACGGCCCCTTCCCCCTGCGCACACCTCCTGTGTTCAGCCTCTTCCCTTAGCCTGTAGAACTGGTTTTAGCCACTGCCCTGGGGCGGTAAGGCCCCCCCCCCGCGGTGGGCCATGGTACAGACAGCCGCCAGGGGGGTCCCCCACAGCCCAAGCCTAGCAACCAGCACGGTACTAACACTACACCACCGGGGTGACGGGTCTGTCAGTGTCCGCGTGGTAACAGATATTGAATACGGGGCTCTTCGGAGAAGGGCTCCCATGACCCAGTGGCTGGAGGCTGCCGTGGATCCACTCAGACAGGAAATGGGGGTTCATCAACCACGGGAACAGTGGCCAAGGGCTGCTGTGGAGACTTCGTGGCTGACAAGGTGTCAGTCAGGGGGGGCCGTTGTTCGAGGAGATGTGGGATCATTTCAGGGCAGAGCCGAGTCCTGGGAGAGCGGCACTATGAGCAGCAAGCCTGGAACAGGATGGAAAGGGGGGGGGAGCAGAGGGGAGTCCTGGGCAGATTCAAAGCTGAACCCTCTGCAACATGGTGGGGGGGCGTCTACAGCTCGAGCTACAAGCCAGCTGGCCCCCAGCTCTGGCTGTCGAGGTCTCTTGAGCTCACCTGTTGCTGGCAAGTGTCACTGCCTGGGACACAGCCCCACCCCCGGCCGGCGGGTGGGTGACACTGGCACCACGGAGGCTGTGTCAATGGAGCCACAAAGCTTTTGTTGTTCAACCTTCCCCTCCCCCGCAAAGCTGTGCCACCACAAGTGCCAGCGTGCAGAGGAGAGCCCTGCGTTCGCACTGCCCCTCGGGGACACGCCGGCGGCTGAGGCTGTGTGCTGTGGCCAGACCCTGAGCCGAGGGGCAGAGGGGCAGGGGAGGTGGAGGGGACCTGGCAGATGCAGCGGCAGGGAAGACCGAGGGCTGGAAGCCGTGAGGGAGGGGACAGGGAGCTCAGGCTGCTCCTGGGGCTAGGCTGCAATCAAGGGGCTTGCGGAGCTCGCAGTGCGGAGGCCGGGGGCAGCGCGCTTTCGGGCATGGGCCTGCACCCCCGCTCACAGAGGGGAGCCCTCCGGCTGCTCCCTCCCGCTGCAACCAAAGGCCGAAGGAGCCCCGGGGCTGGACGCTGAAGGAGACGAGTTAGGACCAGAAACCAGAGGGAGGGAATTGCCCAGCTGGGGGTGGGGGGGGGGAGGGGGAGGGGGATGCTCAGTCGGTGGCTCAGGGAGTCTCCGTCCCAGGGCGCTTGGAAGTGAAGAGCAGGTGCCACTTTCTCAAAGCTCCACCCAGGTGACGCTGAAGCCCCAGGCATCCCGGGGAAGGATCCCTGGCAGGGCAGGCTGGTGCTTCGGGCCTTCAAAGCGCTGGCAAGCCGGCACGGGTACCAGCCGAGCGCCGGGGGAGGGGGCTGGGCTGCCTCTGTAACGCCCCTCTCCTTTCCAGAAATCCAAAACGTCTCTATGAAAACTATGCAACATGTGGCGCAGTAGAAGGCGGCTCCATTCAGAGTGGCATCTGCTATGAAATGAAGGGGTGGATCTGCGAGAAGGGCCCAGCGCAGCCCGTCTCTGCCAGACAGCCCCCTCTCTTACAATAGCCGAGGAGACGACAAACGAGCGTCCACATTCCTGACGACCGGACGCTGCTGTGAGTCTACCAGCCCCATCCCGCCCAGGAGCGGGCCGGGTGCCGGGTGCTGCGGGGGGAGAGGTGATGGGGGGCAGCGGGTTTAGTGGGCTGGGCTGGGACCGGTCGTGGCTTAGGGCAGCAGTCCCCAAACTTTGTAGAGTCCCCCCCCCGTTACCCTGTCCCCGTGCCCCCAGTCCCTTGGAGCCAGGAGCAGGGCCACGGGCCGTGGCAGTGGGGAGGGTGCAGAGGCTGGGGCGTCAGCTGGGGGTGGTCTTGGGCTGGGCGGGGAGCCAGAGCAGAGCTGGGGGCTGGTTGGGACTGGCCCAGGTCCTTCTGTGCCCCCCCACCCCTGCCCCTCCTGACAGGTTGCGGATCCAAACCTGAAGCACCTGAGATTTGCCTCCCTGGGCCCATGCACAGAGTCAGCCGGCTCTGCCCCCCACCCTCTGGGGCCCCAGGTCAGCCCCTCCCCCGCCTGCCCCCCGGCCTGGGCAGCGCTGCCTCTCGGGCTGACCCTGTTTGTTCCCCTGCAGCTCCAGGCCCGGCTCCCGCGCCACCTTCGACCCAGCCGCTCCCGCCCGAGGGCGCAGCCCCCAGCCCCCACTCAGCCTCGCTGGCACTGCTCAGGCCTGGAGCCCGGCCGGGCCAGGGGGCCGCAGCAACCGCAGACAAGGGCTGGGGCCGGGGCGTGATGCCGGGCACGGAGCCACCCGCCCTGCAGCAGCAGCGCCAGGAGCAGCCCACGCAGGCCCCGGGGACGAGAGGCCGGGCTGCCGGGGGGCTCCAGGGCACGGAGCCCGGAGACAGAGGGCAAGGCCCTGTGCCCGGAGGTGCCCTACGCCCGGGCGGGGGCTGGGGTGGGCAGCCAGGGCTCTCCTGGGCCACCCGGGCGCTGCAATGGGACCGGGGAGCAGGGAGCTGCTCTCTACCCCCGGCCTCTCTGTAGCCTCAGGGCTGGGGCTGGTGGCCCCTTGAAGGGGAAGTGGCCTCAAGGACCTGCCCTTGGGGGGTGCAGGACCCGGGGCAAACCCTCCCTGCCCCAGGCCCACCCCCATTTCACACCTTCCCCAAGCCCCCCGCTCTGCCCTCTCCCCCCCATTGCACCCCTTCTCCAGAGCCCCCTCCCTTGAGCACCACGACCCGGGGAGACCAGTGGGCCTGGGGCAAGGAGGCATAAGAAGATAAGAACGGCGGTACTGGGTCAGACCAAAGGTCCATCTAACCCAGTATACTGTTGTGACGTAGTGGGGGTACTTGCTGGGCTGTGGTGACCCCTGCTGTCTGGAGCAAGACCCAGCAGGGAAAACCTCGCTAGGCAGAGGTAAGGCCAAACTTGTTGAACCAGTGGCCAGACACCCCCCATGGAGAGGAACAAAGGAAGGTGCTGCCCTGGCTGGGGGGCAGGGCTGGAAGTTGGTTAGTTGGTTGGTGGCTGTCTGTGAGGATGGATGAGACAGCCTAGGGAGAGGAGCTGGAGTTTAGGGGCCCAGTCTCCCCCCAACTCAAGGGGGCCTGAGGCATCCTAGCCCAGCTCTGTGACCAGATTACATCTGTGCTATGCTGTATCCTGGAGAGGCAATAAACTTCCTCAATTCTACTGGCTGGTGCAGTCTGTTTGTGCCATTTCGGGGTGCAGGAGACGGGGGACCCCCAACGCGCCGTCACACTGGTGTCAGAAGTGGGATGCACTGCACCCCGTGGATGGAGCTTCCAGCGGCGAGCGACAAGGCGCAGTAGAATCAAGAGCCCTGGAGCCAGGCGTGCTGGAGACCGAGCGAAGCGGTTCCTGGGAATCGTGGGGCGCTGCAGCACTAGACTGGTGAGTCTGCACCGAGGGGCCCAGCGGGCCGATGGCCTACGCCCAACTCTTGAAGACAGAGCTGGTGGGGCTGTGCAGAGAGAGGGGCTTGCCTGTGCAGAAAGCAACCAAGGCCCAGCTGATTGCTCAGCTAGAAGAGAACGACCAGCCACAGGGTCAGGATCTTGTTCCCAGGGGAAGCAGCCAGACCCCCCCTGAGAGTGTGTCAGGCTCAGAGAGGGGGAGGAGCGCTGGAACTCACCGGAGAGATGAGACAGCTTCCCCCAGGAGGCCTGCAAGCTGCAGCCCATCTAGGGCAGGGGCCAGCCAAGCAGAGCTGCGGCGGCTGGAGATCCAGCTGCGGATCAGGGAATTGGAAGTAGAGGACCGAGAGAGGGACCGCCAGGACCGAGAGAAGGAGCGCCAAGATCGAGAGAGGCAGCGACAGCATGAGCTGGCCATGGCAGAGCGGAGAACCGGCGGGGCACCGGCTGTGCCAAGTGCGGATGGGCCACAGGGTCCCAGGACTGCCAGGCGCTTGGAGAGGCTCACGGTGGCCCAATTGAAGGACATGGGTGACATAGACGGGTTCCTCAGCTCCTTTGAGAGGGCCTGTGGACTGCAACGGGTTCCCCCAGCTGACTGGCTGCAGGAGCTCATCCCCGCACTGAACCAGGAGGCGGCCGGAGTGCTCAGTCAGCTGGAGGACCTACAGCCAGGGGATTACAACCGAGTCAAGGAGGCCCTGCTGCACAAGTTCGGGCTGACCCCCGAGATGTACAGGAAGAAGTTCCGGGGGGTACAGAAAGGGCCACGGGAGACCTATGTGGACCTGGCCGCCCGCCTGGCGCAATACTGCCGCAAATGGGTGTCTGGAGTCGGAGCCCAGACTGCAGAGGAGCTGCTCAAGCTGGTCATGATGGAGCAGCTCTATGAAGCGTGCCCACCAAAACTGAGGCTGTGGCTCAAGGACCGGAGACCAGAGAACCCCCAAGAGGCCGGGAGACTGGCGGATGAGTTCACGGAGAGCCGGTCCGGGTGTGAACGGGAATTCCGGAGAGAGAGGGAACCGCGCAGAGACCGGATCTCGGCTGAGCGACGGAGGGAGTCAACTACGAGGCGAGCCCAGGGAACAGGTCGTCTGTGCCCCAGAGAACCAGCCAGGGCCTGGACAGAGACAGCCCAAAGCCTAACTTGCCAGCGCTGTGGGCAAAAAGGCCACAAGAGGGCTCAGTGCACCAGGTCCCAGGACCGGGGACTTTCCAGGGTTAACTGGCTGGGGCGGGAGGAAGGGCAGGCTGCCCCAGAGGCAGGGGCTGGCAGGCAAACCTCAGCTCAGAGAGAGGGGAAGGATGCTCAGTGCACCTCCCCTGGGAGGTCTGATTCTCAGGAGGCGGATTTCTCCGTGTACCGGGTGGGGGCAGGACGGCCCCTGCGGAGCGAGTGCCTCATACCCCTGGAGGTGGATGGTAGGAAGGTGACGGGCTTCTGGGACACGGGGGCGGAGGTGACTCTGGCCCGATCCGACATAGTGACCCCAGACCGGATACTACCCCACGCGCAGCTGACCCTGAAGGGCATAGACGGGTCCCCGTTTAAGGTGCCTGTAGCCCGGGTGCATCTGAAATGGGGGGGCGAAGAAAGGCCTCAAGGAAGTGGGGGTGCACCCGCACTTGCCCACCGAGGTGCTGATGGGGAATGACCTAGAGGAGTGGCCCCATGAATCCCAGCGGGCTCTAGTCACTACCCGGAGCCAGAGCCAGCGGGGGGCTGACAACGTGGGTCCAGGGAAGGACTCCTGGCAGCATCCTCAGGGTCCCATCCCAGTGGACACGGGGTCCAGCCAGGCTGGGACTCCGGACCTAGGCAGAGGTGGGGGACAGGTCCCGATCCCTGCCTCAGCAGCTGAATTCCAGGCTGAGGTGCAGGCAGACCCCTCCTTGCAGAGGCTGAGGGACCAGGCTGGCCTCCGTGCAGCTCAGCCCCGGGGGAGAGGTGGCCAGGAGAGATTCCTGCGGGGGCGTGGACTCCTGTTCCGTGAGTGGCTCCCCCCCAGGAAGGCGAGGGCATGGGGGGTCCAGCGGCAGCTGGTCGTCCCCCGAAAGTATCGCCTCAAGCTGCTGTATTTGGCCCACGATGTCCCCGTTGGGGGCCACCGGGGGATCCGGAGCACCCGGCTGAGGCTGCTCCAGCACTTCTATTGGCCGGGAATCTTTACAGCCGTGCAGCGGTACTGCCGGTCCTGTGACTCCTGCCAGAGGGGTGGGAAGGCCCAAGACAGTAGGAAAGCGGCTTGGGGGTCTCTACCCCAGATAGACCCTCTGGGCTTGCTGAGAGAGTTATGGGAGGGGAAGACCTCCCTGGATGGAGCTTCGGGGGTGGAAGCCGCCCTGGCTGTCCAGAGAAGGCTCACTGGGCTCATGGCCCCGGCCCGAGAGACCCTGGCCAGAGATCAAGGCCAGCGGAAGGGTGG
The DNA here is from genome assembly GCF_052426305.1 of Pelodiscus sinensis. Taxonomy (NCBI): domain Eukaryota; kingdom Metazoa; phylum Chordata; order Testudines; family Trionychidae; genus Pelodiscus; species Pelodiscus sinensis. The sequence goes on along the minus strand of NC_143057.1, from coordinate 130,835,029 downwards.
GTGTGACCCCCGAGGACAGGCCTGGGCCAGTCGCCCTGGAGTGGGGTGGCGAGTGGACAGAGGGAAGCCAACTCGTGGGTCCTCGCCACGGCCGGCCCGAGTCAAGGGGAGCACCCATGTCCCCGGGGCGGGTTCCCACACAGAGGACCCGAACTTCCCTAGGTCACGAGCGGAGTGACCCTGCTCAGTTCGCTCTCGGAGGGGGGAGAACTGTGACGTAGTGGGGGTACTTGCTGGGCTGTGGTGACCCCTGCTGTCTGGAGCAAGACCCAGCAGGGAAAACCTCGCTAGGAAGAGGTAAGGCCAAACTGGTTGAACCAGTGGCCAGACACCCCCCATGGAGAGGAACAAAGGAAGGTGGAATGCTGCCCTGACTGGGGGGCAGGGCTGGAAGTTGGTTAGTTGGTTGGTGGCTGTCTGTGAGGATGGATGAGACAGCCTAGGGAGAGGAGCTGGAGTTTAGGGGCCCAGTCTCCCCCCAACTCAAGGGGGCCTGAGGCATCCTAGCCCAGCTGTCTTATTTTCTATCCCTTTCCTAATAATTCCTAGCATCCTATTTGCCTTTTTGACCGCCGCTGCACTCTGTGTGGAAGTTTTCAGAGAACTCTCCACGATAACTCCAAGATCCCTTTCCTGATTTGTCGTAGCCAAATTAGCCCCCATCATACTGTTCGTATAGTTGGGGTTATTTTTCCCAATGTGCATTACTTTACACTTATTCACATTAAATTTCATTTGCCATTTTGCTGCCCAATCACTGAGTTTGGTGAGATCTTCTTGGAGTCCCTCACAGTCTGCTTCTGTCTTGACTATCCTAAACAGTTTGGTATCATCCACAAACTTTATTACCTCACTGCTTACCCCTTTCTCCAGATCATTTATGAATAAGTTGAACAGGATTGGTCCCAGGACTGACCCTTGGGGGACACCACTAGTTACCCCTCTCCAATCTGAAAATTTACCATTTATTCCTACCCTTTGTTTCCTGTCTTTTAACCAGTTCTCAGTCCAAGAAAGGACCTTCCCTCTTATCCCATGGCCATGTAATTTACACAAGAGCCTTTGGTGAGGGACCTTGTCAAAGGCTTTCTGAAAATCCAAGTATACTATATCTACTGGATCCCCCTTGTCCGCATGTTTGTTAACCCCTTCAAAGAACTCTAACAGATTAGTAAGACAGGATTTCCCTTTACAGAAACCATGTTGACTTTTGTCCAACAAAATATGTTCTTCTACATGCCTCACAATTTTATTCTTTACTATTGTTTCGACTAATTTGCCTGGTACTGACATTAGACTTACCGGTCTGTAATTGCCAGGATCGCCTCTAGAGCTCTTTTAGGCAGCAGGGGTCTCCCCGCACTGGGCTAAGAGGGAAGGGCTCTCGTGGATTGAGAACGGGTTAAAAGACAGGAACCAAAGGGGAGGAATCAATGGTCAGTTTTCCGAGTGGAGAGAGGGAACTCGCGGGGTCCCCCAAGGGTCTGTCCTGGGACCATCCTGTTCAACTGATTTATAAAGGATCTAGAGAAAGGGGGAAACAGGGAGGTGGCAAAATTTGCAGATGATCCCAAACTGCTCGAGATGGTTAAGCCCAAATCAGACCGTGAAGAGATTCAAAAGGATCTCACCAAACTCAGTGATTGGGCAACATAATGGCAAATGAAATGTAATGTTGATAAATGTAAAGCAATGCACATTGGAAACATAATCCCCAACTCTACATACAATATTATGGGGGCTAATTTGGCTACAACTACTCAAGAGAGAGATCTTGGAGTCACTGTGGAGAGTTCTCTGAAAACATCCACTCAGGTGCAGCGGCCGTCAAAAAGCAAACAGAATGTTGGGAGTCATTAAAAAAGGGATAGAGAATAAGACAGAGAATATCTTATTGCCTCGCTATAAAACCATGGGACACCCACAACTTGAATTCTGCACACAGCTGTGGTTGCCTCATCTCAGAAAAGATCTCTTGGCATTGGAAAGGTTCAGAAAAGGGCAACAAAATGCTTAGGAACAGCTGCCATATGTGGAGAGATGAAAAAGACTTGGACTTTTCAGCTTAGAAAAGAAGAGACTAAGGGGGGATATGACAGAGGTCTATACAGTCAGGACTGGCGTGGAGAAAGTGAATAAGGAAAAGTTAGTTGCTCGTTCCAATAACACAAGAACTAGACGTCACATTACTGGATTTTAAAGTGAGAAGCTAAATCACTGGTGCCCCATGGGGGAGGGGCCCCAAAAGACGGTACAAAGGGGGACATGTGAGGTATCATATGAAAGCTTCTGTTCTACTGATTCTGCATATGCCAGTCATGTAATGGTGTAATGTCTGTGTGTGGAGTTAGAAACACGGACTCTGTGTCGATGCTGGAAAATTCTGTCTATAGCTGAGCATTGGGCAAGGAATGCTCAGCCAGTGGCCATGCTAATTAGCAAGGGGACAATGAATCTCTAGGTGCCGATACACCCCTCAGGAATGGGACTGATACCTGCAAATCAGCCAGGGCTTAATGGCAGCCAGCATGTGAAACAGAGATGGGTCGCTCGACCATGTGACCTGCTCTGGCTAGGAGGATGCCAGGAGAGGTATATAAGTGCCATGTGGCACCCTCCATTGGGGTCTTCAGTTCAGCGCCTGATCCCAGATGCAGCCTTGCAGGGAACCACAAGCTGGGAAGAATTGTGGACGCATCCTGGCATAGGATGTGCACCAGAGACTTTTAAGCCAGCAGCTATAACAACTCTGCCGTGAGCCTGCATCGAGAACTGGGAGATTTGCTGCATGTAACGTATGATACTTTAACAACCTCACTCTCAGGCTTTTCTTTCTTTTAGTAATAAACCTTTAGATGGTAGATTCTAAAGGATTGGCCCAGCGTGATTTGTGGGTAAGAGCCAGAGTGTAAATTGACCTGGGATCCATGGCTGGTTTCTTGGTACCGAAGAACCCGTTCGGGGTGGGTGAGATTGGGTTCTGTAACCCCTCACCTGCAGGCAGGCCCAGGGCTGTTTGGGGCACAGAGAGAGCTGGGAGGGTCAGAGGGGTGGAGCTCTGTGGAACTCCTTGCCAGAGGATGTGGTGAAGACCAGGACTTTAAGAGGGTTAAGAGCTAGATAAATGCATGGAGGTGAGGTCCAGCAATGGCTAGGAATGGTGGCCCAGGCCTCTGTTTGTCAGGGGCTGGGGCTGGGTGACGGGAGGGATCACTTGCTGACTCCCAGTTCTATTCCCTCCCTCTGGGGGATCCGGCACTGGCTGCTGCCGGCCGACAGGGCCCTGGCTGGATGGGCCTTTGCTCTGACCCCGCCTGGCCGCTCTGTTCTTTCACCCTCACCAGAGCCGTGGGAAGTGGAGTGACCCAGAAGCCGGCTCCACTCTGCCAGCTCCCCGCCCGGTGGCTCGGCAGCCAGGCCGGGGTTGCCCCTCCACTGGAACTCCAGGCAGCAAGGCTACAGCAGGAAGCGATGCCAGGCCCCCCCCCCAGCCTGTGCCCCGTCCCCCTGCCCCACCAGGCTGTGCGTGGAGGTTTGAGAGCCGGGCCTGGGACACTCGCTGCCCTGCCTGTCCACACTGGCGGGTCTGGCTACTGGGGCCGTCTGCGACTTGATCGGTCGGCAGGGCCAGGGCCAGGCAAGCACAGCATGGCCCCCCCTTGCCCCACTGGGCACCAGGGACGCATCCCCCAGCCACCCCCTCCCCCAGGGCATCAGGGCCACAACCCCCACCCAACCCAGCTTAGGTGCCCCCCAGCTCCAGACACAGCACTGCCCCACTGGGCACCAGGGCCACAACCCCCACCCCACCCAGCTTAGGTGCCCCCCAGCTCCAGACACAGCACAGCCCTACTGGGCACCAGGGACGCATCCCCCAGCCACCCCGTCCCCCAGGGCATCAGGGCCACAACCCCCACCCCACCCAGCTTAGGTGCCCCCCAGCTCCAGACACAGCACAGCCCCACTGGGCACCAGGGACGCATCCCCCAGCCACCCCGTCCCCCAGGGCATCAGGGCTACAACCCCCACCCAACCCAGCTTAGGTGCCCCCCCAGCTCCAGACACAGCACAGCCCCTCCTGCCCCACGGGGGGGGGGGGCTTTGGGGAGCAGAGCACAGCCGGAGACCCTCCCCCAGGGCTGGCGGGCAGAGCAGGCCCACAGGTGTGGGGGTCCACGAGCAGGGAGGGGCGCTGAGCAGGGCTCATGGGGGCAGGAGCAGGACGTGCACTTGGGGCTGTTGAGAAGGGCCAGCACCACCGGGCTCATGCTGGGCAGGGGGGAGGGGAAGGGCCCAGGGCAGTGCCCCCAGGGAGCGGGGATGGAGACGGGGGGCCCCAGCTGCCATGGGTGCATCAGGAGGGCTGGAGGGACCCCCCCACCACGACACCTCCCTTCGCACCAGCAGCTGCTGAATCCGCCCCACATCCCACTGCCCGAGTGCTGCTCCTCGCTTCCTCCCAGGCCCTGCAACCCAGGACCTCATGGGGCTGCAGCCCATAGGAACAGCCTCCACGCTGCTAACATGCGCCCTGCCCCAGGGCCCCTGCCCTCCTCAGGGCACAAGTGGGGAAACTGAGGCACAGTGCCAAGGGGCCTCTCCTGAGGGGCCCTGGCTGAGGCGGGGTCTCATGACTTGCACTCGCAGGCCGGGCTGGGATCAGGCAGATCAGCCACCCCCGCACTTGTGGATGCCGGCGCGGCGCACACACAACGCGCTGGGACAGTCACTTTTATTGGAACACCTTAAATAAGCCAAATATATTACCAGCCGCCCTCCCCCGTAAATCCCCGAGTCTGCACTCACCAGTGCAGCGCGTGCGGGGGGCAGGGGGCCTGGTGCCGCCGGGCGGGGGCTGGGCCCCTGGGCGACGCAGCTGGGGGCACGCCCCAGCCTCCATAGTGCAAACAGACCTGCCCCCGCCCGTGTCCAGCCGCCACCGAGGGGCTGTGGGGGGATCGTCCCTTAGCGGGCAGCAGGGCCCGGGCCCCTTCCCCACGGCGGACGGCGGCTGTCGCCCCCGCTCAGCTCACCCGTTACCCAGCAGACTTGGCCCCTCGCCCGTGTGATGGGCAAAGGGCCCCCCCGCCCCCCAGGCTTAGCGGCCATTGCTCGGCTCGGGGGGCCGGGGAGCGAATGCGCAGGGGCAGGGCAGAGCCTGGGGGCCCAGAGTGACCCCAACGGCGCCTGCTCAGGGCCCCCCACTCCTCTCCAACGCCGGCCCAGAGACTCCGGGTGGCCCTGCAGCCTCGTGCTCCGTGTCTGCTCACCGGAGCCCCCGCAAGGGAGTGGGGTGCGAAGCCCCAGGGGGGCATGAGCTGGGCCCGGTTCCCCTCCTGGGGGAAGCGCTGCCCTGATGGGGCAGCCACGTGATTGCGCCTCAGCCCGGGGCTGCCTGGCAGCACCTGCCCTCCGCAGCAGCCCCCCCCTCGCGCCTGCAGGGAGCCCGCCCCACGGCGCTGCTGGGGCCATGCCTGGCCTGCAGCTCCCGCACGCTGACCCCTCCCCTACGGCCAGACAGGATCCGTGGCTCAGGCCGTGGCCACGACGGACGGCATCACGCCTGCGGGCAGTGGGCCTGGGGTCGCCATGGTACCCGGGCACCGTGCCCAACTCTGCACCCAGCCGGCCCATCGCCCGCCTGCCCGGCCCTAGGACTGCGCCTCCGGCAGCTTCTGGCTGGGCTGGGGCGGGCGCCTGGGGGGACGGCCCCGGTCCTGGCAGAGGCTCGTGGCCTCGCAGGTGAGGTGCTGGTAGCGGGGCGGGCTGGGCGCAGGCCGATGGCAGACGGAGGCGAAGCTGAAGCCGAAGGGGCCCAGGCAGCAGCCAGGACAGGCCAGCACGTCCTCCTGCTCCAGCACGGCGCCGGAGCCGGGCAGAGGCAGGGCGCTCGAGGGCTCCGGCCGCGCCACGGGGGGCACGCTGAGCTCCGAGAAGCCGTGCTCCTGGCCGCGGCCCCAGCCGTGCGGGGTGCTCACCACCACGCTGCTGTTGAGGGGCAGGTCGCTGAGGGGCCGGGGGGGCCAGGGCTGGGCGCCCGACGCCGAGGTGCTGATGGTGCTGCTGGCGAGCGGCGGGGCGGGCGCCGGCTCCGGCGCGGGGCTCTCGGGGCTGCGGTCCGTTAGCTCTAGCGCAGGGGCACAGGGAGGGGGGGAGCTCCCTGACAGCTCCCCCGCTGCCCCCCAGTTCCGAGCGGGGAAGGGGCCGCGGAGATGGGGGCTCCGTCCAGGCGCTGGGGACTCCCCACCCGGCGCCAGGCCCCCCCGGCGGGCTGGCTCGGGGGAGGCGGGCAGCGAGCGGCACTTGCGCACTAGCCCCGGGGGGGCGGAGAAGTCGCACTGCACCTCCACCCCGGGCTCGGGCGTCAGGAGCTGGCAGGGGCCGGGCGGCGGCAGGTCGAAGGTCAGCGAGATGACCGACTTGCTGGGCGTGTCGAAGAGCTTGATCTTCCCGCCCTGCAGGTCCTGGCGCTGGGAGAAGGGGTTGAGGCGGGGCGGTGGCGCCTCCGGTTCCTGGGACGGGAGCCCGTCCGAGCGGCTGCGGGCCGGGCGGGGGTCGGGCTGCAGGCGGGGCCGGCTCCGATCACGCGGCGGCGGCTGTTCCGGGATTGCCGGATCGCTCCCTGCGGGGCCTGGCGCAACGGAGACAGCGGGTTAGCGACCCCTGGCCTCCACCCCGCCATGGCCAATGGTGCCCACCCGCCAGCGTGGCCAGGGGCTGCGGGCACCGGGCGGGAGAACCCCCGGGCACCAGGCTGCTACTTCGCCCGCCCTGTGGTAGCACACGTGGGTCACGCCGCCCCATCACCTCCCTTGTGCCCTGCACATCCCGCCTGATGCCCCGGGCTGGGGGCCCCCAGTGGGGGCTCCGTGGGGAGAGGGACGGGCCACCCCCCAGCACCCCTGGCTGGCTGCACGGGGCCTGGGGCGGGCTGACCAGAACCCTGCGGGGGGGACAGCACCCCGGTCTGGCCATGTGGCAGGCCCTGGGCCACGGCCGGCCCCAGCGTGGCGCTATCGGCATTCTGATGGGAACAAGAGCTGGCCAGCAGGTGTCCAAGGCCGTCTCAGCGCCTGCAGGGCCCAGCTCTGGCCACAGGGGGGCAGCACATGACCTAGCGGTCCCTCCAGCTCCAGCAGCGCCAAGGGCCGTGGGTGCTCCCTGGAGCGGGCCCCTGGGGACCTGCAGGACGGACAGGTCCGGGGAGGCGCAGTCCCGTTGCTGTTGGGCGTGGCCGGGGGCCCGGTACCGTTGGGCTCACTCTCCCCGTTGCTCTGCGGGTCGGCTCCGGTGCCCCTCGCTCCCCGCTGCTGCTCCAGGAGGGCCTCCAGGCGCTGTGTGATCTCCACGAAGGCAGGTCGGGCCGTGGGCTCCATCTGGGGGGAATCGGCACATCACCCACGGCCACATGGCCCCAACCGGCACCCGCCAGCCAGACCCGCCAGCCCCTGCCCCGCGGGACCCGGGGAGCAGCGATGGGGAGGAGGCAAAGGCGAGTCGCCCCAGAGAAGGGAACCTCGCCCACGTTAGGGAGCCGGCGAGCACCTGGCGGGGGGAGGGGAGGAGGCGGGCGCCCCCCTTTGGGGGAGGGGAAGGCCCGGGGGGGTACATACCCGGCAGCAGTGGAAGGCCAGCTGCAGGAAGGCCGCAGGGCAGTCGTCCCCCACCATGTTGCAGAAAGCGGCAACGTCCAGCCCAAAGTCCTGCCCGGGGAGAGGCAGGAATCAGCGACAGCCCGAATCATGGGGCAGGGCAGGCAGCCTGCGCCCCTCCCGGAGCCCCTCTGCGTCCAGCTCCTGTGCCGGACAGTGCCCCGGGGGTCTCAGCCGGGGCCCCACAGACCACAGCGGCAGGAAGTGCCGGGGAGCCCAGGGGCTGGGCCCGTGTCCCGCACTCGCAGGCCTGCGCCGCGTCGCTCGCGACGTTACCGGCGGCGGCTCCTGGGGACACCAACAGGCCTCGGCCACCTCTCGTGGAAGGCGGCAGGCGAGCGCTGGGCGGACAAGGGGCCCCCAGTGGGGCCGGGCCACGGCTGAGGGCTTGGCTGTGACCGGGGCCGGGAGGGCCGATGACCCACCGGACAGAGGACGTGCCCCAGACAGGGTGCGAGAGCAGCGGGTACCGGACCTGCCGAGCTCTGGGCGCCCCGAGAGCCTGGCCCGTCGCCGGTCCCTGGCATCCCCCCTGGTGCTCCACCCCCGAGGCACCCTCCCCGCGGAGCTCCCACCAACCCGCGCCCCCACGTTACCTCGGTGCGGGGCAGGTAGTCCGGGTCCGCCGGGACCCGCGCCAGGGTCTCGCACAGGATGATGCCGTAGGCAAAGACGTCGGCCTGTGGGGAAGTGCGAGGGGCTTGGCAGCGGGGCCGAGGGAACCCGGATGCCCCTTCGCGGGGCACGCAGGGGCCAGGACGTCCCGGCTGCTTCCTGCCGGGGCTACGGCCCAGCCGCACCTCACAGCCACCCACCCCAGCCTCTCCCAGTGGGGGGCGCCGTGGGGCGGGGCAGGAGCTGCTGGGGGGGGGGGAAGCTCCCAGTCACTCCAGCACCAGCCTCTCCCAGTGGGGGGCGCCGTGGGGCAGGGCAGGAGCTGCTGGGGGGGGGGGGGGAAGCTCCCAGTCACTCCAGCCCCGGCCTCTCCCAGTGGGGGGCGCTGTGGGGCGGGGCAGGAGCTGGTGGGGGGGGAGGGGGGAAATGCCCAGTCACTCCAGCCCCGGCCTCTCCCAGTGGGGGGCGCTGTGGGGCGGGGCAGGAGCTGGTGGGGGGGAGGGGGGAAATGCCCAGTCACTCCAGCCCCAGCCTCTCCCAGCGGGGGGCGCCGTGGGGCGGGGAGCTGCCGGCGGGGCGCTGTGGGGGGCAGGTGGGGCGCAGGCTGGTTCAGGAAGCTCTAAAGCGACTGAACAGAAGAACCAGAGGAGCGGCGGGTGGCAGGAAAGGCTGGTGGCCAGGGTCAGCGAACACACAGCCCCGGCCCTCCCCTTCACGCCCCCTTGCCCCCCCGGCACACACCCTGCTGGCTGCCAGGCTGGCACCGCCCCCGGGGCACAGACACTCGGGCCCTGGCCCTGCCAGCCTCCCCCGGCGCCCGGAGCCACCAACCTTCTCATTGTAGAGCTCCCCCCGCAGCACCTCCGGCGCCATCCAGTACGGCGAGCCCACCACGGCCAGCGGCTCCTTCTGGCCCCCCTCGCTGGGGGGCAGAGCAGCAGGGTTAGCCCCGAGCCACCCCGCCGGGCAGCCCCCAGGTCCTCTCTGTCAGCTGGGGCACCGCCAGCCCCCCACGAGGCAACCTGCAGCCCAAAGGCCCCCTCCCCCAGCTGGGACACCGCCAGCCCCCCACGTGGCAACTTGCAGGCCAAGGGTCCCCTCCCCCAGCCCCCCACGAGGCAACCTGCAGCCCAAAGGCCCCCTCCCCCAGCTGGGACACCGCCAGTCCCCCACGAGGCAACCTGCAGGCCAAGGGTCCCCTCCCCCAGCCCCCCACGAGGCAACCTGCAGCCCAAAGGCCCCCTCCCCCAGCTGGGACACCGCCAGTCCCCCACGAGGCAACCTGCAGGCCAAGGGTCCCCTCCCCCAGCCCCCCACGAGGCAACCTGCAGCCCAAAGGCCCCCTCCCTTAGCTGAGGCACCACCAGCCTCCCATTTCCCCGTCCCCAGCCGGGCAACCCCCAGCCCCTCAGCTCCCCTCGCCAGCCTCTCCAGTTTCCTGCCTCGCTGGGGCATTTCCAGACCCTGCCTCCCCCTCCCCAGCCAGGAAACCCACGGCCCTTGTCTGAGGGGATTGGATTTTTGAGGGGAACTTGCAAAACACTGTAGCAACCACTGTTGTATGTTTGCACCTAATCTTGTGGCAAGGGGGACCCGGGAGGGGTCTCTGGAAAGCTGATGCTTGGTGGGGTCCGTCTGTGCTGCTCTTGTGCGAGTGTGATTGTTGGAGTGAAGTTGCGCGAGTGCGATCGTCAGGGGTGCAGTTGCGCGGGTGTGACTGTCGGGGGTGCAGTTGCGCAAGTGTGACTGTCGGGGGTGCAGTTGCGCGGGTGTGACTGTCGGGGGTGCAGCTGCACGGGTGTGATCATTGTGGGTGCAGTTGAGCAAGTGCGATTGTTGGGGGTGCAGTTGCGCAGGTGTGATCATTGTGGGTGCAGTTGAGCAAGTGCGATTGTCGGGGGTGCAGTTGCGCAGGTGTGATCGTTGTGGGTGCAGTTGAGCAAGTGCGATTGTCGGGGGTGCAGTTGCGCGGGTGTGACTGTCGGGGTTGCAGTTGCGCGGGTGTGACCGTCGGGGTTGCAGTTGCGCGGGTGTGACCGTCGGGGGTGCAGTTACAAGCGGTGCCTGTGCGCTTGTATTTCACGTTTGCTTCTGGGAGACTCTAGAGGCCTCGCCCGCCTCTGGCGATGGGCAGCACTTGACTGACAATGCACCTGCTGCCCATCCACATGGGCGCTTGGCCGGGGCGGTCAGACCAGCCAGGGCCGCTGCCCTACAAGGACGGAGTCAGGCAGGGACAGGTCTGTCCATGGGCCAAACTCCACCCGGGCAGGTCCCTTCCCGCGGCGAGCGCGAGGGGGTCCCCACGCGGGTGAGGGGACAGAGGGGCCCTGGGGTCCTTCACAACCCTGCTCACGCTGAGCTCGGGAGGCCTGGGGACCCGGCCCAGAGCGGGCGCATTGCAGAGACTGTTCTCAGGCGGCAGCTCGCTCCCCATCGGCCCACGAGCTTTGGGATGGGCGTGTGCGGGCGGATCCGTGGCACTGCCCCGCTCAGCCGTCCCGCCCTTTGCGTGACGAACCTCTCGCTGGTGATGCTACCGGACGGGCCCAGCCAGCTCGCTTGGGCGAGAGCCCAGCTGTGAACTGGCCTGGGACCAGGGCCGGTCCCTCGGGACTCGGAGAGCCTGTTCGGAGGTGGGGGATGGGTTATCACCTCTCCCCTGTGGTAGGGGGGCACAGGGATGTCTGAGGGGAGGTGGGGGATGGGTTATCACCTCTCCCCTGTGGTAGGGGGGCTGGGGGGCACAGGGAACGCTGGGGTGTCTGAGGGGAGGTGGGGGATGGGTTATAACCTCTCCTCTGTGTAAGGGGGGGCTGGGGGGGCACAGGGAGCACTGGGGTGTCTGAGGGGAGGGGGGATGGGTTATAACCTCTCCCCTGTGTAAGGGGGGCTGGGGGGCACAGGGAGCACTGGGGTGTCTGAGGGGAGGTGGGGGATGGGTTATAACCTCTCCCCTGTGTAAGGGGGGCTGGGGGGCACAGGGAGCGCTGGGGTGTCTGAGGGGAGGTGGGGGACGGGTTATAACCTCTCCCCTGTGTGAGGGGGGCTGGGGCACAGGGAGCACTGGGGTGTCTGAGGGGAGGTGGGGGATGGGTTATAACCTCTCCCCTGTGTAAGGGGGGCTGGGGGGCACAGGGAGCGCTGGGGTGTCTGAGGGGAGGTGGGGGACGGGTTATAACCTCTCCCCTGTGTGAGGGGGGCTGGGGCACAGGGAGCACTGGGGTGTCTGAGGGGAGGTGGGGGATGGGTTATAACCTCTCCCCTGTGTAAGGGGGGCTGGGGGGCACAGGGAGCACTGGGGTGTCTGAGGAGAGGTGGGGGATGGGTTATAACCTCTCCCCTGTGTAAGGGGGGCTGGGGGGCACAGGGAGCACTGGGGTGTCTGAGGAGAGGTGGGGGATGGGTTATAATCCCTCACCGGTGTAAGGGGGGGCTGAGCGGGGCACGGGGGCGCCGGGGCGCCTGAGGGGTTTTACTGGCCGGGGGGGCAGCTGAGGCGCTGGGTGCGGCTGGTTCGGTGCCATGCGGGGGGGACCCAGGCTGGGGCTGTGAGCAGCCCTGGCTCTGAGCCCCTCGCCCTGACCCGCCCCCCAGCACTGCCCCAGACCACTGTGATATTAACCACTCGCCACGCCCCGCCAGAGCAACCTTGTGTGACGTAGTGGGGGTACCTGGCTGGTTTCTATGCTGCTGGCTCTGGGGGAACCCCCACTGGCTGCCGTGGGTACCACGACCCAGCAAAACAGGATGAGTCACTATGCAAACCAGTGGCCAGACACCCCCCATGGAGAGGAACAAAGGAAGGTGGATGCTGCCCTGGCTGGGGGGCAGGGCTGGAAGAGGGTTAGTTAGTTGCTGTCTGAGAGCATGGAGGAGAGCCTAGGGAAAGGGGCTGGGATTTAGGGGCCCAGTCTCCCCCATCTCAAGGGGGCCTGAGGCATCCTAGCCCAGCTCTGTGACCAGATTCCATCGGTGCTGTGCTGTATCCTGGAGAGGCAATAAACTTCCTCTATTCCACCGGCTGGTGCAGTCTGTTTGTGCCATTTTGGGGTGCAGGAGACGGGGAACCCCCAACGCGCCGTCACACCTTGCGCCCTCACTGGCCCCCTCCCCCAATCCCCTGCATCCCCGCCCCCAGCTCCGCCCCACCCTGCCCGGCGCGGCTGGCTCTGGGGCGGGACGTGTCCGGGGGCCGGGCCCCGCTCACCTGTAGACGGGGATCTTCTCGGCCAGGCCGAAGTCGCCCACCACGGCCGTGTAGCCCTCGTCCTCGCGCCGCACCAGGCAGTTCTGGGCCCGAGAGGAGACGTCAGGCCGCCCGCCCCCCACACCCACCCCGGGGCCCCTATGGGCCGCCGAGGGGCCCGGGCACCCCCCCCCCCGGGTCAGTCTCCAGCCGTGCGGGCGGCAGAGCGAGGCCCCGGCTCAGCAGCGCCCCAGCCAGAGGGCGGCACCGACCCCGGCTTGTCCCAGGGCCCCTGCGGCTTCCATGGGGCCGGGTCAGCACAGGCTGGTTCTGAGCCCCCCACACCAGGGGCCAGTCCGCGGCACTGCCAGGGATGGGGGCCACGGGGGAGGGGTCCCGATGGCCACAGGCTGGCAGAGTGGTGGGGGAGGGGCGCTGGGGGAGGGGCCCCGATGCCCACGGGCTGGCGGAGTGGTGGGGGAGGGGCGCTGGGGGAGGGGTCCCGATGCCCACGGGCTGGCGGAGTGGTGGGGGAGGGGCGCTGGGGGAGGGGCCCCGATGCCCACGGGCTGGCGGAGTGGTGGGGGAGGGGCGCTGGGGGAGGGGTCCCGATGCCCACGGGCTGGCGGAGTGGTGGGGGAGGGGCGCTGGGGGAGGGGTCCCGATGCCCACGGGCTGGCAGAGTGGTGGGGGAGGGGCGCTGGGGGAGGGGTCCCGATGCCCACGGGCTGGCAGAGTGGTGGGGGAGGGGCGCTGGGGGAGGGGTCCCGATGCCCACGGGCTGGCGGAGTGGTGGGGGAGGGGCGCTGGGGGAGGGGTCCCGATGCCCACGGGCTGGCGGAGTGGTGGGGGCGGGGGGCTGCCCACCTTGGAGGTGAGGTCGCGGTGGAAGATGCCCTTGGAGTGCAGGTAGCGCAGGCCGCGGGCGATGTCCAGGGCCAGCCGGACGCGCACGGCCCACGAGAGGGGCACCGGGCTGTCCAGGAGCTGCTCCAAGTTCCCACCGTTGATGTACTGCCGGGGAGGGGGGCGGGGAGCGCGGCCTCAGGCCCTGGCATTCCTGTGGGGCCTCCCCTCTGCCGCCCGCCCCTTCCCCCTGCCCCATCTTCCCTTCCCCCTCCCCCGTGGCCTGCCCCTCTGCCCTTCTCCCCGTGGCCTGCCCTTCTGCCGCCCGCCCCCTCCCCCGTGGCCTGCCCTTCTGCTGCCCTCCCCCTCCCCCGTGGCCTGCCCTTCTGCCCTTCTCCCCGTGGCCTCCCCTCTGCCGCCTGCCCCCTCCCCCGTGGCCTGCCCCTCTGCCCTTCTCCCCGTGGCCTGCCCTTCTGCCGCCCTCCCCCTCCCCCCCTGCCCCCTGCCTGCCCTGCCCCCTCCCCCTCCCCCGTGGCCTGCCCCCTGCCCTTCTCCCCGTGGCCTGCCCTTCTGCCGCCCGCCCCCTCCCCCGTGGCCTGCCCCTCTGCCCTTCTCCCCGTGGCCTGCCCTTCTGCCGCCCTCCCCCTCTCCTGTGGCCTGCCCTTCTGTCCTTCTCCCCATGGCCTGCACTTCTGCCGCCCTCCCCCTCCCCCGTGGCCTGCCCCTCTGCCCTTCTCCCCGTGGCCTCCCCTCTGCCGCCCGCCCCCTCCCCTGTGGCCTGCCCCTCTGCCCTTCTCCCCGTGGCCTGCCCCTCTGCCCTTCTCCCCGTGGCCTGCCCTTCTGCCGCCCTCCCCCTTCCCCGTGGCCTGCCCCTCTGCCCTTCTCCCCGTGGACTCCCCTCTGCCGCCCGCCCCCTCCCCTGTGGCCTGCCCCTCTGCTCTTCTCCCCATGGCCTGCCCTTCTGCTGCCCTCCCCTACCCCGTGTCCTGCCCCTCTTCCCTTCCCCCTCCCCCGTGGCCTGCCCCTCTGCCCTTCTCCCCGTGGCCTGCCCTTCTGCCGCCCTCCCCTCCCCCGTGGCCTGCCCTTCTGCCCTTCTCCCCGAGGCCTGCCCTTCTGCTGCCCTGCCCCTCCCCCATGGCCTGCCCCCTCTTCCCTTCCCCTCCCCCATGGCCTGCCCCCTCTTCCCTTCCCCCTCCCCCGTGGCCTGCCCCTCTGCCACCCTCCTCACCAGGCCCCTCCACACTCCCCACCACCTGCATGGGACCTACCCCTCCGCCACTCTGCACCCCCAACCCTCTCCCCAGCGAGCCCCTGCCCCCGCCCCCCTCCCTGCCCACTTCCCAGTGAGCCCATCCCTGCTGTTCAGAGCCACTCCCCATTCTTGCCCCATTTCCTTAAGTTCCAGCTCTGGCCCCCCACATCTCCTATGGCCCCCCTACCTGGGTCCCTCAGCCCCATCTCCAGCACCCACGGGGCAATCACCTCCCCCCGCCCCAGTGCCCCCCACAGCACCCGGGGGGGCTCCCAGACCATGTGCACCCCCAGAACCGGTGACAGATGCCCACTGGCTAGGTACCCTCCCCCCAGCCCCGCCCACGTGCCCCTGGAGGAGCACCCCGGGCCCCTCTTACCTCCGTGAGCGCGTGCAGCTGCCCCTGGTGCACACAGACCCCCATGAACCTGAGCAGAGAGGGGGTGGGTCAGGCCAGCAGCGCTGGGGACCCACCAGGCCGGGGAGGGACGGCTCCTCGGCCCAGCACGTGCCAATCGGGGCAGGGAGCCGGCCCCAAGTCCTGGCCAGAGGCAGCCGGCAGGGCCAGGCCCCCGCGAGGGCCATGGAGCCAGGACATGCCCAGGGGGGTCACGGGGGCCAGAGGGGGGGCAGGGGGCCATGCTCAGGGGACCACGGGGGGAGCAGGGGGTCATGCCCAGAGGGGCCACGGGGGCCAGAGGAGGGCAGGGGGCCATGCCCATGGGGCCAGGGGGACGGGAGGGGGCCATGCCCAGAGGGGGGGCAGGGGGCCATGCCCAGGGGTGGTCACAGGGGGCAGGGGGCCATGCCCGGGGGATTCCGGGGGGCCAGAGGGGAGGCAGGGGGACATGCCCAGGGGGGTCACTGGGGGGGCAGGGGGCCATGCCCGGGGATCCCGGAGGGTCTGGGGGGGCAGGGGGCCATGCCCGGGGGATTCCGGGGGGCCAAAGGGGAGGCAGGGGGCCATGCCCAGGGGGATTACGGGGGGCAGGGGGCCATGCCCGGGGGGATTACGGGGGGCAGGGGGCCATGCCCGGGGGATTCCGGGGGGCCAGAGGGAGGCAGGGGGCCATGCCCAGGGGGATTACGGGGGGCAGGGGGCCATGCCCGGGGGATTCCGGGGGGCCAGAGGGGAGGCAGGGGGACATGCCCGGGGGATTATGGGGGGGCGGGGGGCCATGCCCGGGGGATTCCGGGGGGCCAAAGGGGAGGCAGGGGGACATGCCCAGGGGGATTACGGGGGGCAGGGGGCCATGCCCGGGGATCCCGGAGGGTCTGGGGGGGCAGGGGGCCATGCCCGGGGATCCCGGAGGGTCTGGGGGGGCAGGGGGCCATGCCCGGGGGGATTACGGGGGGCAGGGGGCCATGCCCGGGGATCCCGGAGGGTCTGGGGGGGCAGGGGGCCATGCCCGGGGGGATTACGGGGGGCAGGGGGCCATGCCCGGGGATCCCGGAGGGTCTGGGGGGGCAGGGGGCCATGCCCGGGGGATTCCGGGGGGCCAAAGGGGAGGCAGGGGGTGGGTCTGGGGGGGCAGGGGGCCATGCCCGGGGGGGGGGGCCATGCCCGGGGATCCCGGAGGGTCTGGGGGGGCAGGGGGCCATGCCCGGGGGGATTACGGGGGGCAGGGGGCCATGCCCGGGGATCCCGGAGGGTCTGGGGGGGCAGGGGGCCATGCCCGGGGATCCCGGTGGGTCTGGGGGGGCAGGGGGCCATGCCCGGGGGGATTACTGGGGGGGGGGGGCCAAAGGGGAGGCAGGGGGCCATGCCCAGGGGGATTACTGGGGAGGCAGGGGGCCAAAGGGGAGGCAGGGGGCCATGCCCAGAGGGATTACAGGGGGCAGGGGGCCATGCCCGGGGATCCCGGAGGGTCTGGGGGGCAGGGGGCCATGCCCGGGGGGATTACGGGGGGCCAAAGGGGAGGCAGGGGGCCATGCCCGGGGGATTCCGGGGGGCCAAAGGGGAGGCAGGGGGCCATGCCCAGGGGGATTACTGGGGAGGCAGGGGGCCATGCCTGGGGGATTCCGGGGGGCAGGGAGCCATGCCCGGGGATCCCGGAGGGTCTGGGGGGGCAGGGGGCCATGCCCGGGGATCCTGGAGGGCCTGGGGGGGCAGGGGGCCATGCCCGGGGGGATTACGGGGGGGCAGGGGGCCATGCCCGGGGATCCCGGAGGGTCTGGGGGGGCAGGGGGCCATGCCCGGGGGGATTACGGGGGGCAGGGGGGCAGGGGGCCATGCCCGGGGGGATTACGGGGGGCAGGGGGCCATGCCCGGGGGGATTACGGGGGGCAGGGGGCCATGCCCGGGGATCCCGGAGGGTCTGGGGGGCAGGGGGCCATGCCCGGGGGGATTACGGGGGGCAGGGGGCCATGCCCGGGGATCCCGGAGGGTCTGGGGGGCAGGGAGCCATGCCCGGGGATCCCGGAGGGTCTGGGGGGCAGGGAGCCATGCCCGGGGATCCCGGTGGGTCTGGGGGGCAGGGGGCCATGCCCGGGGATCCCGGTGGGTCTGGGGGGACAGGGGGCCATGCCCGGGGGTCTCTGTGGCCCCTCACCTGAGGATGTTGGGGTGCGAGAGCCGGTTCATGAGCTGCACCTCGCGCAGCATGTTCCCGCGGTTGCTCATCAGCTTGTTCATCTTCAGCACCATGATCTGGCCGGACTGGCGGTGCCGCACCTGGGGCAGGGCAGAGCCAGCGTCAGGCCCGGGCTGCAGCAGGAGCCAGAGGAGCCGGAGCTCGGGCCAGGCACCCTGCCAGCTTCGCGCACACACCCCAGCGGCCAGCTGAACGCCCAAGGCCCTCACAGGGAGACACGCGGGCCAGTCCCTGCTCTGGGGGAAACTGAGGCACAGGGCGGGGAGGCCTGGGTCAAGCACAGAAGTGGGCCTCCAGCCTAGGAATTGCTGGCTCCCCATGTCCCCTCCACTGACCCACGCTGGCCCCGCAGCCGCACGGGGCCCCAGACCAGCTGCTAGAGAACCAGGTCACACACACCAGCGCCAGGTGGGAGGCAGCATGGCCTAGTGGGCAGAGCACAGGGCTGGGAGCCAGGGCCCTAAGGGCTGACACAGCCATCCCACCCGAGCCTCAGTTTCCCTTGGAAGGAGGGGAGGGGCTCTGCGCCGCAGCACCAGGGCCTTAGCAGCTGGGGCCCGGGGCCAGGGGAAGGGGCACGCCGCTCAGGGGCCGACACTGACCCCCAGACCGGGCCCCGGGAGCTGCGTTACCGGGACGGCCCAGGGATCGCCAGACCGGAGGCAGCAGCCGGGGTCCGTCCTCCCGACACACGCAGACCCCGTCTCTCGTCAGGGAGCCCCAGCGCACATGGAGCCCCACTGCGACAGACACGCATAACCCTACCGCCAGCACACGGCCAACACGCGTGTGCACGGCTGACACATGGAGCGGTACCGCCATGCGCACACGGCTGACATATACACGCACATGGCAGACGGGCACTGCTGCAAGGAAGCTCGCAGCACCCGGGTCAGAGTCTGCCCGGGGGGTCCCTGGGCTCTGGGGTGGGACGAAAGGGCCGTCCCCATTTCTGGAGGGCAGCGGAGACCCCCCCTCGGCCCAGCTGCCTGCCGGGAGGGGCCTGCGCGGAGCAGCCCCTGGCCTGGGAGCCGCAGGCGGGCTCAGGCATTCCTCAGCCCTGCCGTCAGCGCCCGCGCCTGCCCTTTTTAGTCCATGTGCTGCGCGCCTGTGCCGCCCCCCGGCTCCCCTCCGCCCCCCCGGCTCCCCTCCGCCCCCCCGAGCTGCCCTCCAGCCCCCCTTCCCCTTCCCCTCCCCCGCCCCCCCCGAGCACCCCTTTCCCTGCCTGGTCTGCCCCCCTCCACTTTCCCTTCCCTCCGCCCCCCCCCCCGAGCTGCCCTCCAGCCCCCCTTCCCCTTCCCCTTCCCCCTGGCCTGCCTCCCTCCACTTCCCCTTCCCTCCGCCCCCCCGAGCTGCCCTCCAGCTCCCCTTCCCCTTCCCCCCGGCCTGCCTCCCCCAGTTCCCCTTCCCTCCGCCCCCCCGAGCTGCCCTCCAGCCCCCCTTCCCCTTCCCCCCGGCCTGCCTCCCCCAGTTCCCCTTCCCTCCACCCCCCCGAGCACTCCTTCCCATGCCTGCCCTGCCCCCCCAGCTCCCCTTCCCCTGCCTGGTCTGCCCCCCCCTCAGTTCCCCTTCCCTTTGTCCCCCCCGAGAGCCCCTGCTTGTCCTCTGTCCCCCCCCCCCCACCGAGTTCACCCTCTCCCCCGAGCTCCCTCATCCAGCCCCTCCCCCCGGCCCTGCCCCACACCCAGCAGCTCTAAGCCTTTTAGTGGAGACCAAACCACGCAGCCAGCAACCCGGAGCACCCGTGGCTCAGCCCTGAGCTCCCTGCGGGGCCACCCAGCTGGGCTCCGTGGAAGGTGCTCGGCCGTGGGGCTGGGCCCAGGAGGCCCCTCCCCACTCTGACCCCCTTGAGCAGAGCTGGGAGCCCCCTGACCCGCTCCACAGCTGCCCGGCTGGCACAGGGACCCGGGGCCCTTGGGCGCGTAGCAGAACCACGAAGAGAACCCAAGGGTCAGGGGGCTCCCAGCGCGGCCACGGCAGGGGTCCGGGGGGGGGCTCCCAGCGCGGCCACGGCAGGGGTCCGGGGGGGGGGTCCCAGCACGGCCACGGCAGGGGTCCGGGGGGGGGGCTCCCAGCGCGGCCACGGCAGGGGTCCGGGGGGGGGGTCCCAGCACGGCCACGGCAGGGGTCCGGGGGGGGGCTCCCAGCGCGGCCACGGCAGGGGTCCGGGGGGGGTCCCAGCGCGGCCACGGCAGGGGTCCGGGGGGGGGGCTCCCAGCACGGCCACGGCAGGGGTCCGGGGGGGGGCTCCCAGCGCGGCCACGGCAGGGGTCCGGGGGGGGGGTCCCAGCACGGCCACGGCAGGGGTCCGGGGGGGGGCTCCCAGCGCGGCCACGGCAGGGGTCCGGGGGGGGGCTCCCAGCGCGGCCACGGCAGGGGTCCGGGGGGGGGGCTCCCAGCGCGGCCACGGCAGGGGTCCGGGGGGGGGCTCCCAGCGCGGCCACGGCAGGGGTCCGGGGGGGGTCCCAGCGCGGCCACGGCAGGGGTCCGGGGGGGGGCTCCCAGCGCGGCCACGGCAGGGGTCCGGGGGGTCCCAGCGCGGCCACGGCAGGGGTCCGGGGGGGGGGTCCCAGCGCGGCCACGGCAGGGGTCCGGGGGGGGGTCCCAGCACGGCCACGGCAGGGGTCTGGGGGGGGCTCCCAGCACGGCCACGGCAGGGGTCTGGGGGGGGGCTCCCAGCACGGCCACGGCAGGGGTCTGGGGGGGGGCTCCCAGCACGGCCACGGCAGAGGTCCGGGGGGGGGCTCCCAGCGCGGCCACGGCAGGGGTCCGGGGGGGGGGTCCCAGCGCGGCCACGGCAGGGGTCCGGGGGGGGGTCCCAGCGTGGCCATGGCAGGGGTCTGGGGGGGGGGGGCTCCCAGCATGGCCACGGCAGGGGTCCGGGGTCTTTCGCGGCGAGGCGGTTACGTTTCGTGGCTGTTGCCTTTGAGTAACCTTGTTGCTACGGCTGCACAGCGTCCCACCGATGCCACCAAGTGTCCCGGGCCCACCCACGTGGCTTCACCGCCTCCTGACACTGGCCCCCACATCTCCCGCTCCAGCCCCTGAGCTCTGCTCATATCCTGCCTCTGTGCCTCTCTGAGCAAAGACCCCCCACTGGGTGGCAATTGACACACAAGGGAAACTGAGGCACACACATGCGGGGGGGGGTCATAAAACAGGAGAGAAAATTCCCACGTTGTCTCGGATGGACCATTGGTCCGGCCCGGCAGCGCCGCCCCCACGTTCTTCTGACGGCCAGGACGGGGGCTGCTGCGCCACAGGGACAGGAGGCCTGGCTCCGTGGGCTGCTCTGGGCGCTCGCCTGTGGGGGAAGGATCCCCAGGGCAGGAAGGGCTCTGGATGCCCCTGTGACGTCGGGGAGGGGGGGGGGGCTGCACAGTCACTGGGCTGGGCAGTGGCTGGTGCTGCGTGGGCTGGGGGTGACCCCTGCTGGCCGCTGTCTGTAGCACTGCCCGGGGGGGGGGGGCCCTGAGCACCAGCACTAGGCCGGGGAAGGGGTGTGACAAGGGGGGGCTGCCGGGGGGAGGAGTGCTCGTGGGGGGGCAGGGGGCAATACCGCAGAGAAGAGACTGAGCCGAGTGCTGGGGGCTGCGGACCCGCCCCAGGGGTCGGAGGCTGCCGGCCCCTCACTCCGATGCCCTCGCCGAACCCGGAGCAGCAATAGCCCCCCTGTTCGGAGTCCCCTCTGGCTGCGGACGGGCGCAGGGTCGGGGTCCCCAACGCGCCGTCACCCCCCGACCTGCCCGGAGGCAGAGACAAGCCTGGACGCCGGCACAGGCCAGGCTGTCCCCGGGACTCAGGGCAGGCAGCTGGAGCCGCCCAGGCACAGCCAGGCTCCCCGGGGCGCAATGCCAGCCTGCTGGGGTGCGTCAAGCTGTGGGCGCGCTGCCCCCCAGCACCCGGCACTCTCGGCAGGGCAGGGCCCCACGCCGGGCAGGCACAGGCAGAGCGGCCGGGCACACAAGGGCCGCCCTCCAGCACAGAGCTGCATTCCAGGCACACAGGCCCCCGGCAGGGCCCTGCTCCCCTGGGGGTACGTCCCAGCACCCCCCAGCCGGGAGCCAGCAGGGGGACGCGGCCTGGCAGACGGGCACCGGCCGGGGGACCCGCAGCCTGGGCGAGGCAGCAGGCGGCGCGGGAAGGGCCGTGACTAGCTGCAGCCCCCAGCCCCGTCCCGCTAGCCAGCCTCGGCCCACGTCGCAGGCCAGGAGAGGGGCTCTGCCCGGCGGATCCCCTTGCTCCGGCAGCGAGCGGGGCTGGGCCAGGCCCACGGGCGGCAGCGGCGGCACCCCTGAGAAGGGGGGTGCAGCCGGGAGTCCCCTGGCACTGAGGCTGGACCCCAAGGCCCCGCACCGCTCAGCCCAGGGCTCAGCCCAATGTCCTTCTATGGGGCCAGCCCCCCCAGGCCGAGCGAGCCAGCCCCCCAGCGGGAAGGGGCACCCCGCTCTGCCGGCCACACGCCAGCCCGGAGAAAGGGCAGCAGAGCCCCCGAGCCCCCCCACTGGGCAGGCAGCTGCATGGGACAGACAGGGCCTGGGGCCCCCCACCCCTGCAGCACCCCAGAGCCCCCGAGAGCCACTCTACCTGCCCCATACGGAGTTCCCCCCCAGGCAGCGACCCCCCCCCTTGCCCTGCCCAGCCCCCCGGCAAACCTATGGCGCCAGCTCCCCCAGCACGGGCCCCTGGAACCCCTCTAGCAACATTCCCTGCCCCCCGCTGGGACCCCCAGGTGCCTTTGAACACCCCCTGCCCAGCCAGCTGTCTACCCCACCCCCACTGCTCTGGCACCCAGTAACCAGCCGGCCCCCCAAAGCCCATCTCCGGGCAGGGCTCCCCTGCGCCTCCCCTCTCCGGCGGCGCCCAGGGCCAGCAGGGACGGGGTTAAGGCCGAGTACGCGCCGCCGGCCTCCCACACACGCTGCTGACAAGGCTGCAGCTGGCGCCCGGCTCGCCTGTGCAGCAAGCGTGGGGCGCGGCCGAGCACCCCGGGCCCGGGCGTGGTGCCGGGAGCCTGCGCCCCGTTCCTGCACCTGCCCAGTGGCCCCGGCAGCTCCCCCGCCCGGCACCCCCTCTTCGTGCAGCTCCCGCGGGGCCCCACGCCTGCTCCCCAGGGCCACGAGGCACCCGGCTCCTGCCCCCCAGCACCGAGAGGAAACCCCAGGCCAGCCCTGCCCCTGTCACTCCAGCTCCCCCCACCCCCGGGTGCAGAGACCCAGGGCCCCAGCTGCCCTGGGCAAAGCCAGGGAAGGGGCCGGCACCAGCAGGGTCTCATGCACCTCAGGCCCAGATGCCCCTCCAGCAGGGGCAGCCCCATGGGGGGGGAGTCACGGCCCCCTGCAAGAAGCTGCACCTCCCCCGCTCTGCGCTGGCCCCCCTCTGCACTGGCCCTGCGCCCTGGAATCCCGGCACATTCCCCAGAGCTGAGCTCAGCCAGGCAGCCACCCGCAGCCGCTCCTGCCCACGCCCCACGGGGCTGGCTGGGCACCCCCCAGCGGGACTCCCGGCCTGGCTCCCGGGGGCTGCCCCGAGATCCACGCCGACGACAGACTCCAGCCCCAGGGAGCCACGCTGCCCAAGCAGCTGCCCCAAGATCCACACCACCCACAGCCACTGGCACCAGGGAGCCACGCTGCCCAAGCAGCTGCCCCAAGATCCACGCCACCCACAGCCACTGGCACCAGGGAGCCACGCTGCCCAAGCAGCTGTGCCGAGATCCACGCCACCCACAGCCACTGGCACCAGGGAGCCACGCTGCCCGAGCAGCTGTGCCGAGATCCACGCCACCCACAGCCACTGGCACCAGGGAGCCACGCTGCCCGAGCAGCTGTGCCGAGATCCACGCCACCCACAGCCACTGGCACCAGGGAGCCACGCTGCCCGAGCAGCTGTGCCGAGATCCACGCCACCCACAGCCCCCGGCACCAGGGAGCCACGCTGCCCGAGCAGCTGTGCCGAGATCCACGCCACCCACAGCCCCTGGCACCAGGGAGCCACGCTGCCCAAGCAGCTGTGCCAAGATCCACGCCACCCACAGCCACTGGCACCAGGGAGCCACGCTGCCCGAGCAGCTGTGCCGAGATCCACGCCACCCACAGCCACTGGCACCAGGGAGCCACGCTGCCCGAGCAGCTGTGCCGAGATCCACGCCACCCACAGCCACTGGCACCAGGGAGCCACGCTGCCCGAGCAGCTGTGCCGAGATCCACGCCACCCACAGCCCCCGGCACCAGGGAGCCACGCTGCCCGAGCAGCTGTGCCGAGATCCACGCCACCCACAGCCACTGGCACCAGGGAGCCACGCTGCCCGAGCAGCTGTGCCGAGATCCACGCCACCCACAGCCCCCGGCACCAGGGAGCCACGCTGCCCGAGCAGCTGTGCCGAGATCCACGCCACCCACAGCCCCCGGCACCAGGGAGCCACGCTGCCCGAGCAGCTGTGCCGAGATCCACGCCACCCACAGCCCCTGGCACCAGGGAGCCACGCTGCCCGAGCAGCTGTGCCAAGATCCACGCCACCCACAGCCCCTGGCACCAGGGAGCCACGCTGCCCGAGCAGCTGTGCCGAGATCCACGCCACCCACAGCCACTGGCACCAGGGAGCCACGCTGCTCCGGCCTGCTGGGGGGGGGGGGGAAATCTCCATCAGCAGCACAGTCTGCCCCTCCCCCACTGGGCTGGGCACAGCCTGGGCCCCTCCGTGCGGCGGGCACCATGCCCCAGGCCAGCCTCCCCAGACTCCCCAGCATGCACAGCTCCTGCGCCGAACAGCCAGGACGCTGCCTCTGCTCAGCCACAGGGGCCAGTCCACAGCTGACGCTCCAGGCGTGTTACCAACACGAGCGAACACCCAGCCAGGGTCGGCAGCACAGCAGAAATAAACAATCAATAGCCAGTGGAAACCAGGGGAGTAGAACGGGGGCAGACAGACAGCAGCTGGGAGAAATGAGACGCGATCCGGAGTAGAGCACTGATAAGGGAAGCCAGACACATCACAGAGAACTCCATGGCTAGCTGGGCCAAGGACAGGAAACGGAGTTTTTTTAAGGCATGTCAGGAACAAAAGAAAACTCACCTAGGCCGCAGACCTGTTAGATGGACGTGGCCCAGGGGCTCATGTGACACAAAATGCAGGAGCATTGAAAAGCAATTTGGTTCTGAATTTGGAAGAAGCAGGAGGCGGCACGTTCCAGGCCGGCCGGGATGGCGGGGGGGGGGGGGGCACGTTCCAGGCCGGCCGGGATGGCGGGGGGGGGGGGCACGTTCCAGGCCGGCCGGGATGGCGGGGGGGGGGGAGGGGGGAGGCACGTTCCAGGCCGGCCGGGATGGCGGGGGGGGGGGGGGGGGGGGGGGGAGGCACGTTCCAGGCCGGCCGGGATGGCGGGGGGGGGGGGGGGGCACGTTCCAGGCCGGCCGGGATGGCGGGGGGGGGGGGCACGTTCCAGGCCGGCCGGGATGGCGGGGGGGGGGGGGGGGGCACGTTCCAGGCCGGCCGGGATGGCGGGGGGGGGGGGGGGGGCACGTTCCAGGCCGGCCGGGATGGCGGGACCAAGGACAATGTTTAGCCGTAGACGTTGCCTCGCACTCATTAAGTCAGCAGGTCTCGGTCCCTTGCGCCCAAGAATCCCACATGAGCCGGCCGAGGAGCCGGCCACGGCAGAGGGAACTGCAGGGGACCCCGGGAAAGCGCTAGAGGTCGAGCAGGGAGGCTGGCGTAGGACCTGGACCACACGCTGGGAAAGGGATGGGCGGACGGGCGGCTTTCTGGAGACCAGGCCTGGCCACGTGGGCCCGATCTCCGTGCGGCACGGCGCTCACAACGGTAACGGCAGGTGAACGCCCGGTGGAGGGGCGACACCCTGCATGGGCTGGGGGGGTCCCTAGGCCCTGCCCCCCGGCCGCAGCCAGAAGAGACTCCCAGTCTGCAGGGAGAACAGGAGGGTTACGGGGTCGCAGGAGGGATGTTCAGTATCGACTAACCGAATAGTCGATGAACCTCATGAATTATCGGTTACTCGCCTAGTCTCCAGTCCCCAGGTAGCCCCGTCTGTGTGTGTGGGGGGGGGGGGGTGTCTCAGCTCCCAAAGCCGGAACTGAGCCGAGCTCCCTGCCTGCCCGGCTCCCGACACACTTGAGCGCAGAGCCGCAGCAGGGTAGGTCCCGACCCGGTGCAAGCCGGGACTGAGCCGGGCTGCTGGCCAGCCTGCTAAACCCTCTACCGGCCGGGGGGCAGGGTGTGTGGGCGGGGCGGGGGCCCCCAGCATTAGCCTATAAGCTTTTGCCTCGTGGTTAATCGACTCCACTATCGCACCCTAGCTCCCAGGGGCACCGCGCAGCACAGACGTGTGCGCCCGGGAGGCCGGGTAACGGCGGCACAGACGCCCAGACGCCAGCCTGGCTGGAGGCGGCTTTGGCCAAGCCAGGCCTGGGCTCGCACGGGGGATGGGAGAGAGCCCGGGGAAAGCCCAGCTGGAGCGCCAGGATCCCCGACACGGCCCCCAGCGGGATCCCGGACTGGGCCGGGGCGCAGCCCCTAAAACTGCCTCCCGCTGCCAAGACAAGCAGGGCACTGGGGCGCGCCCACACGCCCTCTTCTGCCGAGGGAGGGGCCAGGGAGCCCCACGCTGCCCCACGCCAGCCCCAGCAAAACAAGCAGCAGCCTGCGGCGGAGACACGACAGCCCACGAGCCCCACGGCAGGCACGGCCCTGGCCCCATAGTCCCAGGCACAATGGGTCACCCCGGCAGCCCACGAGCCCCACGGCAGGCACGGCCCTGGCCCCATAGCTCCCGGCACAATGGGTCACCCCGGCAGCCCACGAGCCCCACGGCAGGCACGGCCCTGGCCCCATAGCTCCCAGCACAATGGGTCACCCCGGCAGCCCACGAACCCCACGGCAGGCACGGCCCTGGCCCCATAGCTCCCGGCACAATGGGTCACCCCGGCAGCCCACGAGCCCCACGGCAGGCACGGCCCCGGCCCCATAGTCCCAGCTACAATGGGTCACCCCGGCAGCCCACGAGCCCCACGGCAGGCACGGCCCCGGCCCCATAGTCCCAGCTACAATGGGTCACCCCGGCAGCCCACGAGCCCCACGGCAGGCATGGCCCCGGCCCCATAGTCCCAGCTACAATGGGTCACCCCAGCAGCCCACGAGCCCCACGGCAGGCATGGCCCCGGCCCCATAGTCCCAGCTACAATGGGTCACCCCGGCAGCCCACGAGCCCCACGGCAGGCATGGCCCTGGCCCCATAGCTCCCAGCACAATGGGTCACCCCGGCAGCCCACGAACCCCACAGCAGGCACGGCCCCGGCCCCATAGCTCCCAGCACAATGGGTCACCCCGGCAGCCCACGAGCCCCACGGCAGGCACGGCCCCGGCCCCATAGTCCCAGCTACAATGGGTCACCCCGGCAGCCCACGAGCCCCACGGCAGGCACGGCCCTGGCCCCATAGCTCCCAGCACAATGGGTCACCCTGGCAGCCCACGAGCCCCACGGCAGGCACGGCCCCGGCCCCATAGCTCCCAGCACAATGGGTCACCCCGGCAGCCCACGAACCCCACGGCAGGCACGGCCCTAGCCCCATAGCTCCCAGCACAATGAGTCACCCCGGCAGCCCACGAACCCCACGGCAGGCACGGCCCTGGCCCCATAGCTCCCGGCACAATGGGTCACCCCGACAGCCCACGAACCCCACGGCAGGCACGGCCCTGGCCCCATAGCTCCCGGCACAATGGGTCACCCCGGCAGCCCACGAACCCCACGGCAGGCACGGCCCTGGCCCCATAGCTCCCGGCACAATGGGTCACCCCGGCAGCCCACGAACCCCACGGCAGGCACGGCCCTGGCCCCATAGCTCCCGGCACAATGGGTCACCCCGGCAGCCCACGAACCCCACGGCAGGCACGGCCCTGGCCCCATAGCTCCCGGCACAATGGGTCACCCCGGCAGCCCACGAACCCCACGGCAGGCACGGCCCCGGCCCCATAGCTCCCGGCACAATGGGTCACCCCGGCAGCCCACGAGCCCCACGGCAGGCACGGCCCCGGCCCCATAGCTCCCGGCACAATGGGTCACCCCGGCAGCCCACGAACCCCACGGCAGGCATGGCCCTAGCCCCATAGCTCCCAGCACAATGGGTCACCCCGGCAGCCCACGAGCCCCACGGCAGGCACGGCCCTAGCCCCATAGCTCCCAGCACAATGGGTCACCCCGACAGCCCACGAACCCCACGGCAGGCATGGCCCCGGCCCCATAGCTCCCAGCACAATGGGTCACCCCGACAGCCCACGAACCCCACGGCAGGCACGGCCCCATAGCCCCCAGCACATCGGGCTCCCTGCGAGCCAGCCCTGCAGGCCACGGTGCAGATGCTCATGGGAGCCCGGCTCAGGGCGACAACGGGGCTGCTCCCCCAGGCCCAGTGATGCCACCGCCACGCCCTGCCCCCAGCAGGCAGGAAGGGCTGGTCCTCTGCCCACAACTGGCCCCAGCGGGGGTGGGGGGGAGGGGGGAACGGTTATGGGCCCAGCACCCCCACCCAGACAGCGCAGCGCCAGTGCTGCCCATGCAGCTGCCACACACAAGGGCAAGGGCCCTACTCTGCCCAGCCCCACCCCACCGCGTGCCAGGGGACCCGCCCCCTCGCCCCACAGGCGCCGCTCACACCCAGAGCCCCGGCCCTACAGCTCCCAGCCCGTAGACAGCCCCAACACCCCTCAGCCTGCCTCAGCGCAGCCTGCGCCCCACAGCCTGCGGCGGGGCCCCCGCTCAGCACGCACCAGCCCCGCCCCTCACACGCACCAGCCCCCTGCCCTGGCAGCCTCACACTCACACAGCAGCTCAGCACAGGAGGGGGCAGAAGTACCCGGGGCAGCCTGGCCAGGGGACGGGACACCCCACCTAGAAACACCCCCCTTAGTGCCCAGGCCCGGGGCCCAGCGGGCCGGCTCCCCCCAGCCTTCCAAAGGGCAGGAGGTGGGGGGAGCACAAGGCTGGTGTCTGGCGTGTCCGGGCCGGAGCCTGGGGGGGAAGCCACATCCAGGAGGTTCAGGGCTCCCCTGGGCAGGCCGAATGCTGGGCCCAGAGCCCGGAGGAAAGCAGGAGGCTGGGGGAGCCAGGCACGTCCATGGCGCCGGCCGGGGGCTGTTCCTTCAGTAGCCAGGGCCCTCTAGCACCCAGCCCCTGGCCAGCGCCCGCTCAGACCCTCCCCCCGGCTTCTAGGCCCTGGCCACAGCCCAGCGCCCGTGCCTGGCCCTGAGGAGCTGGCCGGGGAGCCCTGGCAGTCACAGAACCTGCCCCAGCCACAGGGCTCGGGCCAGGGGCACCGGCCACGACACGGCCCCCCCGACCCGGCCACATGCCCTGTCACCCACCATCCACACAGGCCTGCCCCATGCGCTGTGCCTGGCCCCTGCCCCTTTCGAGCACCAGGCCCCACATGGCCCTCCACACATGCCCATCGCCATGGCGCCCAGTCCCTCACCCCTCTGAGATGCCCTGCCCCACGCTGCCCGTCCCGCGCTGCCCGTCCCCAGGTGCCCCACGCTGCCCGTCCCGCATTGCCCGTCCCCGAGTGCCTGCTCCAGGCTGCCCGTCCCCAAGTGCCCCACGCTGCCCGTCCCGCATTGCCCGTCCTGTATTGCCCGTCCCACACTGCCCGTCCCCGAGTGCCTGCCCTGGGATGCCCGTCCCCAGGCGCCCCACGCTGCCCGTCCCGCATTGCCCGTCCCCGAGTGCCTGCCCTGCACTGCCCGTCCCCAGGTGCCCGTCCCCAGGCGCCCCACGCTGCCCGTCCCACGCTGCCCGTCCCGCATTGCCCGTCCCCAGGTGCCCGCCCTGCGCCGCCCGTCTCGCACTGCCCGTCCCCAGGCGCCCCACGCTGCCCGTCCCCAGGTGCCCGCCCTGCGCCGCCCGGCCCCAGGCGCCCCGCACCTTGAAGACCTCGGAGAAGAAGCCGGCTCCGATCTTCTCGCAGTAGAAGTCGTCGATGCGGGCCAGGGTGGAGACGGCGCTGCGCAGGGCCCGGTAGGAGGAGGGCCGGAGGCGCCCACCGCCCTGCCAGGCAGCCGGGGGGTCCCGGTCACCCTCGCCCAGCCAGTCCACCCGCAGGGCCAGCCCGGGCCGCCAGGCCAGCTTCTCCCAGTCCATGTCGGGCGCGCCGGGCACCCCCAGCGCCATTCACATGGTGCCCGGCTCGGCCCCTGCCCGGGCGCAGCTCCCCGCGCAGCGTCCGGCCCGGGCCCAGGGGCGCTGCCAGGTGCGGGGCCGGAGAGCCCCGGGTGCGCGGCAGCAGGGCTAGGGGCGGCGCGGGGGAGGGCATCGGGGGGTCATGCCCTGGGGTGGGCCGGGGGCGAGGCGGGGGCCGGGCAATGGCCGGGGCGGGCGCGCCGGAGGGGGCAGCCGAGGGGCGCAGCGGGGCCCGGCCGGGCTCGTCTCCGCTTCGCTGCGGCTGCTCCCGCGGCCCTGGGAGCGACGGGGCCCGGAGAGGCGGAGCCGGGGCGGGGCGAGCCCTTAACTCCTTGGGTCCCAGCGCCCGGCGCGGCTCCCTCCGGCCTCCTGCCCGCCGGACAGACAGCGCGCCGGGGCGCGGGAGCAGCCAGCGCCTGCCTGGGGCCCGACACCCAGCGCCCGGGCCGGGACCCCCAACGCCCAGCACCCCCGACACCCAGCGCCCGGACCGGGACCCCCAACGCCCAGCGCCCCCGACACCCAGCGCCCGGACCGGGACCCCCAGCGCCCAGCGCCCCCGACACCCAGCGCCCGGGCCGGGACCCCCAACGCCCAGCGCCCCCGACACCCAGCGCCCGGGCCGGGACCCCCAGCGCCCAGCGCCCCCGACACCCAGCGCCCGGGCCGGGACCCCCAGCGCCCCCGACACCCAGCGCCCGGGCCGGGACCCCCAGCGCCCAGCGCCCCCGACACCCAGTGCCCGGGCCCGGCCCCCAAATATCCAGCGCCCCCGACACCCAGCGCCCGGACCGGGACCCCCAGCGCCCCCGACACCCAGCGCCCGGGCCGGGACCCCCAGCGCCCCCGACACCCAGCGCCCGGACCGGGACCCCCGACACCCAGCGCCCCCGACACCCAGCGCCCGGGCCGGGACCCCCGACACCCAGCGCCCCCGACACCCAGCGCCCGGGCCGGGACCCCCAACGCCCCCGACACCCAGCGCCCGGGCCGGGACCCCCAACGCCCAGCACCCCCGACACCCAGTGCCCGGGCCCGGCCCCCAAATATCCAGCGCCCCCGACACCCAGCGCCCGGGCCGGGACCCCCAGCGCCCCCGACACCCAGTGCCCGAGCCCGGCCCCCAAATATCCAGCGCCCCCGACACCCAGCGCCCGGGCTGGGACCCCCAACGCCCAGTGCCCCCGACACCCAGCGCCCGAGCCGGGACCCCCAACGCCCAGCGCCCCCGACACCCAGCGCCCGGGCCGGGACCCCCAACGCCCAGCGCCCCCGACACCCAGCGCCCGGGCCGGGACCCCCAGCGCCCAGCGCCCCCGACACCCAGTGCCCGGGCCCGGCCCCCAAATATCCAGCGCCCCCGACACCCAGCGCCCGGGCCGGGACCCCCAACGCCCAGCGCCCCCGACACCCAGCGCCCGGGCCGGGACCCCCAGCGCCCCCGACACTCAGCGCCCGGGCCGGGACCCCCAGCGCCCCCGACACCCAGCGCCCGAGCCGGGACCCCCAACGCCCCCGACACCCAGCGCCCGGGCCGGGACCCCCGACACCCAGCGCCCCCGACACCCAGCACCCGGGCCGGGACCCCCAGCGCCCCCGACACCCAGCGCCCGGGCCGGGACCCCCGACACCCAGCGCCCCCGACACCCAGCGCCCGGGCCGGGACCCCCGACACCCAGCGCCCCCGACACCCAGCGCCCGGGCCGGGACCCCCAGCGCCCCCGACACCCAGCGCCCGGGCCGGGACCCCCAACGCCCAGCGCCCCCGACACCCAGCGCCCGGACCGGGACCCCCAGCGCCCCCGACACCCAGCGCCCGGGCCGGGACCCCCAACGCCCAGCGCCCCCGACACCCAGCGCCCGGGCCGGGACCCCCAGCGCCCCCGACACCCAGCGCCCGGACCGGGACCCCCAGCACCCCCGACACCCAGCGCCCGGACCGGGACCCCCAGCGCCCCCGACACCCAGCGCCCGGGCCGGGACCCCCAACGCCCAGCGCCCCCGACACCCAGCGCCCGGGCCGGGACCCCCAACGCCCAGCGCCCCCGACACCCAGCGCCCGGGCCGGGACCCCCAACGCCCAGCGCCCCCGACACCCAGCGCCCGGACCGGGACCCCCAGCGCCCCCGGCACCCAGCGCCCGGGCCGGGACCCCCAACGCCCAGCGCCCCCGACACCCAGCGCCCGGGCCGGGACCCCCAACGCCCAGCGCCCCCGACACCCAGCGCCCAGGCCGGGACCCCCAACGCCCAACGCCCCCGACGCCCAGCGCCCGGACCGGGACCCCCAACGCCCAGCGCCCCCGACACCCAGCGCCCGGACCGGGACCCCCAACGCCCAGCGCCCCCGACACCCAGCGCCCGGGCTGGGACCCCCAACGCCCAGCGCCCCCGACACCCAGCGCCCGGACCGGGACCCCCAGCGCCCCCGACACCCAGCGCCCGGGCCGGGACCCCCAACGCCCAGCGCCCCCGACACCCAGCGCCCGGGCCGGGACCCCCAACGCCCAGCGCCCCCGACACCCAGCGCCCGGACCGGGACCCCCAGCGCCCCCGACACCCAGCGCCCGGGCCGGGACCCCCAACGCCCAGCGCCCCCAACACCCAGCGCCCGGGCCGGGACCCCCAACGCCCAGCGCCCCCGACACCCAGCGCCCGGGCCGGGACCCCCAACGCCCAACGCCCCCGACGCCCAGCGCCCGGGCCGGGACCCCCAACGCCCAACGCCCCCGACGCCCAGCGCCCGGGCCGGGACCCCCAACGCCCAGCGCCCCCGACACCCAGCGCCCGGACCGGGACCCCCAACGCCCCCGACGCCCAGCGCCCGGACCGGGACCCCCAACGCCCAGCGCCCCCGACGCCCAGCGCCCGGACCGGGACCCCCAACGCCCAGCGCCCCCGACGCCCAGCGCCCGGACCGGGACCCCCAACGCCCAGCGCCCCCGACACCCAGCGCCCGGGCCGGGACCCCCGACGCCCAACCCCCCCCGACGCCCAGCGCCCGGACCGGGACCCCCGACGCCCAGCGCCCCCGACACCCAGCGCCTGGACCGGGACCCCCAACGCCCAGCGCCCCCGACACCCAGCGCCCGGGCCCGGCCCCCAAATACCCAGCGCCCCCAAGCACCCAGCGCCCGGGGTGTGGCCTCCCAAGCACCCAGTGCAGGCTCCCCAACACCCTGCGCCCCCCAAACACCCAGTGTCCAGGGCAGGCCCCCAAACACCCAGCGCCTAGGCTGGGTGCCCTAATACCCAGCGCCCCCAACACCCAGGGTGGATCCCCTCAACACCCAGGTTCCCAAACACCCAGCGCCCCCCAATACCCTGCGCCTGCCTGGGCCCCCCAATACCCAGCGCCTGCCTGGGCCGGGTCCCAACTGGAGCAAGGGGGGTCTGAGCCCCTCAAATACCCAGCCCAGTCCTGGGAGACACCTGCCATCCTGCCCCACGGGGAGGGGCTGGGCAGCGCAGGGAGGGGTGTGAGCAAACCCTGGAGCAGCCCCGGGCGGGCAGCTCTGCCCTTCGGCCCCTCCTCCTGGTGCCCTCCTGAGATTCATGCCGGCGTCGACACGTGGCCCGTGCACACGGCCTGGCACTGCCCAGCCGCCCCTAGCGTGCCCGCACCTCTCAGGCCCAGCAAGGCTGCCTGGCCCCGGCTGGGGGAGCCGGGACGTGCTGCCCGCCCAGGAGCTGCCGAGGGGAGGGGTGTCAGCCGTTTGCCCCCCGCTGCGAGCCGGGTCTCCGGGAAGCCGGGCCGGGCGCTCCGAGTAGCAGCGGGGGAGGCAGGGATGGGCCAGGCACCCTGAGCCTCGGGCAGTCCCAGGGGCTGGGCGTGGGAGCAGCTGGTGCCGTGAGGGTGACCCGGGGCTGCCCGTTCCCCGGCTCTGGTGGTCCCAGGGATGCTCCCATGCCCCGGGGCTATCTGGCCACCTGGCACTGCCCCCAGCGGCGAGGGGGCAGGGATCTGCCATTAACACCCCGCTCCTGGTGCACGGACGTGACACTTTTCCGGGTCCCCGGGGATCTCCACCACGTGCTCACGGCGGGGAGCCCGGCGGTGCCCGGCCAGCAGGGAAAGGCTGCCCAGGCCCTGCCCCCGGGCCCCGCTCTTCCCGCAGACTGGCGGGGCGCCCCCTTGCCATGTGCGTGCCGGGCCCAGCGGTGCCCTGCCTCCGCCGGCTGCTTTCAGCTCTTCCCCCCAAGCCCGGGCGTCCCTAGCACAACCACCCCCCTGTGCCCCCCGGGGTCCCTGTCGCACGAGCCCAGCAGGCCCAGCTCGGCTCAGCCCCCCACCCGCTGTGTGTGCAGAGGCACCACGGAGCCAGCCCTGCCTGGGCTCTGTGCTCCGGGCAGCCAGCGCCTCGCCCGCTTCCCATGGCAGCGACAGGACTGGCCCTGCAGCCGCTCTGCCCCCGCCCCGTCGTGCGAGGCCGTGCGAGGCCGTGCGAGCAGCTCGCTGAGGGGTCCTTTGGGAAGAGTGAGCCCCCTTCAATGGGGGGCAGGGCAGATCTGCGGGGACCCTCTGCTACAGTGGTGGGGGCGGGTCCAGAGCCCTTTGCCTGGCATCGGGCAGCCGTGAGAACAGACTGCGGGAAGCAGCCACGCCCAGGCTCTGGGGGATGGGCCAGACAAGTATCCCCACCCCCCACCCTCATTTCAGCCACTCTGATCAGCGACCATGGAGCTGGGGCGCTCGAACTGGGGGGCTGCCCCTCCCCTGTGCTTGAGGGGGTTCCCTGGCTCTCAGCACCCTGCTGCACACGCCGTTCCGGCCCCTGCCAGGGAGCTGGGGGGCTGTGCCACGGGGGGGGGGGGCTGTCTGCTCTGTGACCCGGGGTCCCCTGCGCTGGGCTGTGCGATTCCCACTGACTCACCCACATGGGGATTGGCCCAGACACCCAGCCCCAGCCTGGGCAGAGAACAAGGCTCTTCCCCGGGGAGAGACAAAGGGGGTCTGAGCCCCTCAAATACCCAGCCCAGTCCTGGGAGACACCTGCCATCCTGCCCCACGGGGAGGGGCTGGGCAGCGCAGGGAGGCAGAGACGCCACCTGGCTGGGGGCAGGGCCTGGGGGCTGGGCAGTGTTTGGCTGGGATGACATGAAGAGAGGAGACTAAGCCGAGTGCTGGGGGCTCAGGGGGGCGATGCTCCCGCCCCAAGGGTTCTGCGGCATCCTGACTCCTGTAACCACGTCACGTCTGTGCTGGGCTGTACCCTGGAGCAGCAATAACCCCCCTGTTCTACCGGCCGGCGGAGCCTGTTCTTGCTGCTACGGGGGTGCAGGATCAGGGGGTCCCCGACGCGCCGCCACAGGTGGGCACAGCAGGGCTGGCTGCCCTGGCTCCCGCACGCTGCCTGTGCCTGCCGGCCCGGCTACCGATGCCACTCGGAGCGGGGCCCATCTGACGGCCCGAGGGCGCAGGGCCAGGCCTGCCCGTCGGGGCTGAGGGTTGGGGCCAGCCGGCTCACGGCCCCATGGCTGGTGCAGGGGGACTGGCCGGGTCCCTGGCAGCTGGGAGCCCAGAGGCAGCCTGGCCGGGCACAGCTCTTGGCACTGCGGCAATGGCGGGGGAAGAGCGGCTCAGGATCCTGCTTGTGTCAGCAGCCTGCTGGCCAGATGGCGCGTTCCCATCAGCTGAGCCCTGAGCCGAGCCCGGCTGATAACGAACCGGCTGATAATGAACCAGCTGATAACGAGGGCCGGGCGCGCCCAGCTGCTCCTTCCGGCCTGACGCACCGCGCTGTGCGGCACCCGCTGGGCAGTACCAGCCTCTGGCCCAGTGGGGCTCCCCGGGCGGGGCAGGGGGGTGGCAGGAGAGGCTGGAACCCAGGGCCCAGGCCTGGTCTGCCCTGCGGAGTTGCTGCGGTGTCGGGCCGTCGCTCGGGGGATCCCCACGCGACCCCGGGACCCGAGCCCCCAGACCCACCTGCTCTGGACACGGGAGGGGAGGCTGGGGAGCTCTCCCTGGGCTGGGGCAGGGTGACCAGCCTGTGGCAAGCCGGGCAGAGGCGCAGCGGGGCGCAGGGGCCGCCATGGAGGGCGCTGCAGGGCAGCGTTACAGCCCTGGGCCCGGCGCTGGGTCTGGCGCTGGGGTAAGCCGAGGCCTCTGCTCCGGAGCGTCCTGCCAGGGCGGAGCCGGGGCCTCCCGGGGAGCTGGGCGGATTTATTCCCCCCCCCCCCCCCCCGGGCCTGTCGCGCTCGGGGGAGCCAGGGCCCATGCGGAGCCACTGCCGCGCCGCTGCCCAGAGCCAGCGCAGACACGGCCCCTGGTCGCTTCACGCCTGCAAATCCCATTGGCAGCTTAATCAGCAACCGCGCGGCCCAGCGCCAGGCCGCCCTCGCCTGTGGGGAGGGGAAGGGGGCCGAGCCAGCCTGCCAGCCCCAGGGCCGGATCAGAACAAGCCAGCCCGAGGGAGTGGGGGTCCGAGGCAGCTGCCAGCGGTGGGGCCGGATGGGAACAGCCAGCCAGGGGTGCAGGGGCACGGTCTCTCGGACAGCCGGAGGCCAGGGAGGCGTCGCACGGAGCAGTCTGGGCTCGCCAGGCAGGCTAGACATGGGGCAGGGAAAGGGGTCAAACGGCCCCCAGGGTGCCAGCTCCCCAGGGAGGGGCGGGCGACGGGGGGAGGACAAGAGACCGGCCTGGCCAGAGCCCCAGCAGGGGACACAGCTGCTGGCTTTGGCCTAGCAGGGGGCTCCTAGCGCAGAGGACGCTGGCCATCCTGCTGCATCGCCCTGCTCCCGCCGCGTCTGTGCAGCGCCTGGCACCGAGCCTGCTCTGAGATGGAGCATCAGGCTTCTCCTGGCCAGGAATAAATTACCAGCCTGGCCTGGCCTGTTTCCCTCCTGGTACCCGCCCTGCTGCGCCCAGCGCCTGGGCCAGCAGGTTCCACTGCCTCACAGACAGGCCTCCCCGAGGAAAAAGCAGCCAAGCAGGGCAGGGGCTTCGCACGAGGGGCGTGCGAGCCAGTGCCCGTGGTGAGCCGAGTGTGTTAGCACAGCCACAGGGCAGGAGCTTCGGCACGAGGGGCGTGCGAGCCAGTGCCTGTGGTGAGCCGAGTGTGTTAGCACAGCCACAGGGCAGGAGCTTCGGCACGAGGGGCGTGCCAGCCAGTGCCCGTGGTGAGCCGAGTGTGTTAGCACAGCCACAGGGCAGGGGCTTCGGCACGAGGGGCGTGCGAGCCAGTGCCCGTGGTGAGCCGAGTGTTAGCACAGCCACGGGGCAGGGGCTTCGGCACGAGGGGCGTGCGAGCCAGTGCCCGTGGTGAGCCGAGTGTGTTAGCACAGCCACGGGGCAGGGGCTTCGGCACGAGGGGCGTGCGAGCCAGTGCCCGTGGTGAGCAGGGTGCAGCAGGAGCTGCCACTGTCTTCTCTGAGGCTCTGCTGATGCAAGAGCTGGAGAGCTCCCTGGCGGCCCCACCTGTGCGTGAGCCCGTGACGTAGCGGGGGGCCGGCCCCACCTGTGCGTGAGCCCGTGACGTAGCAGGGGGCTGGCCCGCCTGGCTGCGCTGGGCTGTGATTCCCACTGACTCGGCCCAGACACCTCGGCCCAGCCTGGGCAGGGAACAAGGCTCTTCCCGGGGGGAGAGACAAAGGGAGGGAGGTGGGGACAGACACCGGGCTGGGGGGCAGGGCCTGGGGCGGGGCAGTCTGGGCTGGGGGAAGCATGAAGAGAACAGACTAAGTCCAGGACAGGGGGGTTCGGGGCCTGTGACCCCTCCCTCCAAGAGGACTAAGGCTGCCCTGTCCACATGGAGCCTGCGCTGTACCTCTGAGAACCCATCAAAACCACCAATCGACTGGCCGGCAGAGTCACGTCTGGCTGCGGACGGGGTGTAGGGTCGGGGGGCCCCGACGCGCCGTCACAGAGTCACCCTGCCCCACAGCTGTGCGTGGGGAAACCGAGGCACCAACTGGACTCATACAAAAATTACAAATTGTTCCTGCTTTGTCATCCCTGCCTAGGCAGTGCCCTGCACAAGGGTCCCACACGCCCAGCCCCATACGGGGCTGCCAGCCGTTCTCAGGGGATTGGGACCCACATGCCCAGCCCCATAGACTGCTGTCAGCCGTTCTCAGGGGAATGGGACCCACATGCCCAGCCCCATAGACTGCTGCCAGCCGTTCTCAGGGGAATGGGACCCACACGCCCAGCCCCATAGACTGCTGTCAGCCGTTCCCAGCAGGTGGGAGGGGGGGGAGTTGGGAGGAAGGCAAGTGCCCCCATCTCTGCCAGTGGCACTAATGCAGGCCCCTGCCAGCCCCCACTCCCTGGAGCAGAGGAGAAGGAGCAGCCCCCCCCCCCGGCCAGGGCAGGGGCGGCAGAGCTGCCGGGTGCAGAGCGTGCAGGGAGTGTGTGTGTGGCCGTGCCAGGCGTGCAGGGAGTGCGTGTGTGGCCGTGCCAGGCGTGCAGGGAGTGCGTGTGTGGCCATGCCAGGTGTGCAGGGAGTGCGTGTGTGGCCGTGCCAGGCGTGCAGGGAGTGCGTGTGTGGCCATGCCAGGCGTGCAGGGAGTGTGTGTGTGGCCATGCCAGGCGCGCAGGGAGTGCGTGTGTGGCCGTGCCAGGCGTGCAGGGAGTGCGTGTGTGGCCGTGCCAGGCGTGCAGGGAGTGTGTGTGTGGCCGTGCAGGGAGTGTGTGTGTGGCTGTGCCTGGCGTGCAGGGAGTGTGTGTGTGGCCGTGCAGGGAGTGTGTGTGTGGCCGTGCCAGGCGTGCAGGGAGTGCGTGTGTGGCCGTGCAGGGAGTGTGTGTGTGGCCGTGCAGGGAGTGCGTGTGTGGCTGTGCCAGGCGTGCAGGGAGTGTGTGTGTGGCCGTGCAGGGAGTGTGTGTGTGGCTGTGCCAGGCGTGCAGGGAGTGTGTGTGTGGCCGTGCCAGGCGTGCAGGGAGTGTGTGTGTGGCCGTGCAGGGAATGTGTGTGTGGCTGTGCCAGGCGTGCAGGGAGTGTGTGTGTGGCCGTGCAGGGAGTGCGTGTGTGGCCGTGCAGGGAGTGTGTGTGTGGCCGTGCCAGGCGTGCAGGGAGTGCGTGTGTGGCCGTGCCAGGCGTGCAGGGAGTGTGTGTGTG
The DNA here is from genome assembly GCF_052426305.1 of Pelodiscus sinensis. Classification (NCBI taxonomy): domain Eukaryota; kingdom Metazoa; phylum Chordata; order Testudines; family Trionychidae; genus Pelodiscus; species Pelodiscus sinensis. The sequence goes on along the minus strand of NC_143057.1, from coordinate 130,796,635 downwards.
GCCGTGCCAGGCGTGCAGGGAGTGCGTGTGTGGCCGTGCCAGGCGTGCAGGGAGTGTGTGTGTGGCCGTGCAGGGAGTGTGTGTGTGGCCGTGCCAGGCGTGCAGGGAGTGCGTGTGTGGCCGTGCCAGGCGTGCAGGGAGTGCGTGTGTGGCCGTGCCAGGCGTGCAGGGAGTGTGTGTGTGGCCGTGCAGGGAGTGTGTGTGTGGCCGTGCCAGGCGTGCAGGGAGTGCGTGTGTGGCCGTGCCAGGCATGCAGGGAGTGCGTGTGTGGCCGTGCCAGGCGTGCAGGTCTGGCCACACCGGAGGGGACATGCCAGGAAGCTCTCCAAAGGGGGGGCAGCCCCGTGTAGCCCCCTCCGCTGCCTCCCTGCAGTCCCTGGCTCCAGCTCACTTGGGAAGCAGCTGCCCAGCTTTTCCTTCCCTATTTGATCCGGGCCCAGGGTATTTTGGGCACTTCCCTGTTCTCACGGGGCCCGTCCCCCACTGGGCGCTTGGCAAGGCCGAGAAGTGAAGAGGGGAAACACCAGGCCCTGGGACCCCACTGTGAGCCGAGCCCCCGGGGCTGCTCCAAACTCACCTGTTGGGGGCAGGGCTGGAGGCAAGGCTCAGGGCCCTGACAGGTTCTGGGGGAGCCCCTAGCACAGGGGTGTGTGCCGGGGAGCAATCTCAGAAATCCCCCAATGTGCGGATCATGCCACTGACCCCCCCTTCCTGCCCTCTGGGGCCCCCCCACCACCCCTGCTGCTGGTCCAGATCCTCTGGTCTCCCCAGGCAAGGCACAGAGTTGGGGTTCCCTCCCCCTGCAGAGGCACCCAGAACCCAACCCCCAAGCCCATGTCCGAGTGTCAGAGCTCAGCCCCCTTGCCAGTGAAAGAGAGAGATGCACAGTGGTTGTCCCCTCCCCTCCGATAACAGTTATTCACACCCGGCTTGATGGTAAGGGAGAGTGTTTCACCAAGTATTAAACGTTGGGTGTAAGTGGTTGCAAGTGACAACAGGCAGATCCGAGTGTGCCGTGGGGGGGGCTGTCTGCTCTGTGACCCGGGGTCCCCCAGCGCCGTGAGGGGCGATTCCCACTGACTCACCCGCATGTTGTGACGCGGCGTCAGTACCTGGCTGGTCACTGTGCTTGGGCTGTGACTGACCCCTACTGGCCTCTGCCTGTGAGCACGGCCCAGCGGGGGGCTGCCTAAGTCCCATAGACAAAGACCCGACCGGTCAGCCTGGTCGAGGGCAGCGAGGGACCTAGGGAAGTGAGTGTTCGGGGGAGGGGGTTGCTGCCTGGGGGCAGACCGGGCACAGAGGGACTGGGGTGTCGGCTTGGGGGCCATGGGGAGGGAGGGCAGCCCCGCCGGGGCGGAGAGCAGGTTAGTGACGTGGGCCCAGTGCCGGTGGCTTGTCGGGGGGCACCTGGGGCAGCAGAAGAACCAGGCGCTGGGATTTCTGGGAGCATGGGGGGCAGAGGAGGGTCTCCACCAGGGCCTGGCATGGCTGAGTGGGGGGCAGCCCCGCACGCCAGGGCCTGTGGTGGGGGGAGGGAGCCCTCATCTCAGAGCCTGTCGGGGACTGGGGGAGAGGCCCCCTCGCTCCAGGGCCGGTCGGGGTGGGGGAGCAGCCCCCTCGCAGGCGTTTCCATGGCAATGGTGGTGCCCGGAGAGGTTTAGGGACCCACATGAGGCAGCTGCCGTGTCCTTTGGGCCTGGGGAGAGCAGAACCCCCGGTCACCACCCACCAAGCCCCCTGCTTGGCACATCGGGCACCCCGACTTCCCTGGCCTGTAGGGCAGAGGGGAGCAGCGCGCCCCCCAAGCCTGCGCAGCTCCAACAGCCTCCCTGCTGCAGGCCGGCTCCCTCTGGCCCCCACTTCTCCCAGGGGCCCAGCCCAGCAGAGTCTGCACCTGCCGCGGGGGCCCGAGCCAGGCCAGGCTGTGCCGTTGGGCTGGGCTGGGCTGGGGCCACTGAGCTCTCACAGCTCCAGGCTACGGGGCCCCGCGCCCAACATGCAGCCGCCCGCGCCGGGCACAAGTGTGGGAACGGCTGGGCCCCACTGGGCTGCTCATGTGCCGGAGAACCCCCAGTCCACAGCCCCCCCGCACTGGGCAGCTTCCCCTGCCTGGCCTGGGAACTTCCCCTTCTCGCCCGCTTTCCTGACAGCCCAGCCCTGGGAAATCACGTGCAGGACGGACAGTGTGTGTGCCAGGGTGTGTGTGTGTGTGTGTGCGTGCCAGGGTGTGTGTGTGTGTGTGTGTGTGTGTGTGCCGGGGGTGCGTGTGCGTGTGTGTGTGTGTGTGTGCGTGTGTGCCAGGGTGTGTGTGTGTGTGTGTGTGTGTGTGTGTGTGTGTGTGTGCCACGGTGTGTGTGTGTGTGTGTGTGTGTGCGCGCCAGGGGGTGCGTGTGCGTGTGTGTGCATGTGTGTGTGTGTGTGTGCCGGGGGTGCGTGTGCGTGCATGTGTGTGTGTGTGTGTGCCGGGGGTGCGTGCGTGTGTGTGTGTGTGTGTGTGTGCGTGTGCCAGGGGGTGCGTGCGTGTGCCAGGGGGTGCGTGTGTGTGTGTGTGTGTGTGTGTGCCGGGGGTGCGTGCGTGTGTGTGTGTGTGTGCCGGGGGTGCGTGCGTGTGTGTGTGTGTGTGTGCCAGGGGGTGCGTGCGTGTGTGTGTGTGTGCGCCAGGGGGTGCGTGCGTGTGTGTGTGTGTGTGTGCCGGGGGTGCGTGCGTGTGTGTGTGTGTGTGTGTGTCAGGGGGTGCCAGGGGGTGCGTGCGTGTGTGTGTGTGTGTGTGTGTGCGTGTGCCAGGGGGTGCGTGCGTGTGCCAGGGGGTGCGTGCGTGTGTGTGTGTGTGTGTGTGCCGGGGGTGCGTGCGTGTGTGTGTGTGTGTGCCGGGGGTGCGTGCGTGTGTGTGTGTGTGTGCGCCAGGGGGTGCGTGCGTGTGTGTGTGTGCGCCAGGGGGTGCGTGCGTGTGTGTGTGTGTGTGCCAGGGGGTGCGTGCGTGTGTGTGTGTGTGCGCCACGGGGTGCATGCGTGTGTGTGTGTGTGTGCGCCAGGGGGTGCGTGAGTGTGTGTGTGTGTGTGCCAGGGGGTGCGTGCGTGTGTGTGTGTGTGTGTGCCAGGGGGTGCATGCGTGTGTGTGTGTGTGCGCCAGGGGGTGCGTGAGTGTGTGTGTGTGTGCCAGGGGGTGCGTGCGTGTGTGTCAGGGCCGCGGGTGGGGCACAGCCAGTGTGGGCAGCACTCCAGCACCGGGGGGGGGGGCGCAGTCACTCCGAATAACGAGCTGCCATCCCATCCCGGCACAGAGGCTGCCGTTGCGCCAGGCTGGGCAGAACCCGCCCCACACGAAGCAAAGGGGGCCCAGCCCCTCGTGTGCCGCCCCGGGCTCCGATAGCCACGCGGCTCCTCGGGAATGACCCTCAAGAAGTGCAGGGAGCAGGGAGAGTCTCCGGGCGGAGATGCCGGCTCTCCGGATGCCTCACAGCCCCGCCACGCTCCGGGGAGGGGCCCCCGTGGGACACGGCGCCAAAGGGAGCTTGGCGGGTCTGTGGACAGACCTGGGGCCGCTGGAGCCCAGCGCGGTGCCAGCAGGGGCCTAGGCCTGAAACCACCTTTGCTCGCGGCCCAGCCCCGGGCGGGTGGGTGGGTGGCAGCTGCTGGGCAGGGGACGTGGCCGTGGTGCGGGAGAGACACCTGCTGGGCGAAGAGGAGATGACAGGCCACGACTGACTTTCCCACACCCCGTGTCACAGCCGGGCCCTGCAGCCGCCGGGCAGCCTGCGGGGAAGTCGCCCACCAGGGGCCGGAGGGGCCGGGGAGGCGCCAGTTCTGGGATGGCCAGTTCCGGTCGGACGTATCCCTGGGGTGTCAACGCCCGACAGGAGCTTCCATTGATTCATCTCAAGGGCAGCTTGTGGGCCCCTGGCGGGGGGGCCCAGCCCTGCCCCTAGGCCCTGCAACTCAGAGCCCACCCCAGGGCCACTGGCCCCGGCCCAGGCTGGCAAGTGTCTGCAGCCCCCAGCCCCAGCCCCAGCCGCAGCCCCAGCCCCAGCCCCAGCCGCAAAGCCGGGCTTGTTGGCCTGGGGCTCCGAGAGCCCGGAAGGGGTGGGCAGCTGAGCGAGCCCCTCTGTGCCGTGGGGGTCTGTGCTCCAGCACACGCAGACCCAGGTGGGGAGGCTGAGCAGAGAGCCCCCCCGCTCCTGGGCAGCATCTGTCCCCCTGGCCGGCCAAGGTGGGTCGGGGCTCGGGTCAAGGGCAGCCCCAGTGGGGAACCCCCCTGCAGCCGGCTGGGCTCTGGGAAGAACATAGAGGGGTCGGCCCAAAGGCCCATCCGGCCCAGCAGTGCCAAGGCCAGGTGCCCTGAGGGAGGGAACAGAGCAGGGAACCCTCGCGCAGTCCCAGCCTCTGACAGACACAAAGGACAGCACCCAGCCCGGCCTGGCTAATAGCCACTGGCGGACTCAGCTGCCAGGAATCTCTCTAGTTGTGTATTGAACGCTGTTAATATCCCAGCCTTCCAGCGGGGCCCCGCCCTGCACCCCGTCCGCAGCCAGAGGGGACTCTGGGGCCCCCGCCCTGCACCCCGTCCGCAGCCAGAGGGGACTCTGGGGGCCCCCGCCCGGCACCCCGTCCGCAGCCAGAGGGGACTCTGGGGGGCCCCCGCCCTGCACCCCGTCCGCAGCCAGAGGGGACTCTGGGGCCCCGCCCTGCACCCCGTCCGCAGCCAGAGGGGACTCTGGGGCCCCCGCCCTGCACCCCGTCCGCAGCCAGAGGGGACTCTGGGGCCCCCGCCCTGCACCCCGTCCGCAGCCAGAGGGGACTCTGGGGTCCCCGCCCTGCACCCCATCCACAGCCAGAGGGGACTCTGGGGCCCCCACCCTGCACCCCGTCTGCAGCCAGAGGGGACTCTGGGGCCCCCACCCTGCACCCCATCCACAGCCAGAGGGGACTCTGGGGCCCCCGCCCTGCACCCCGTCTGCAGCCAGAGGGGACTCTGGGGCCCCCGCCCTGCACCCCATCCACAGCCAGAGGGGACTCTGGGGCCCCCACCCTGCACCCCGTCCGCAGCCAGAGGGGACTCTGGGGCCCCCCGCCCTGCACCCCGTCCGCAGCCAGAGGGGACTCTGGGGGCCCCCGCCCTGCACCCCGTCCGCAGCCAGAGGGGACTCTGGGGGCCCCCGCCCTGCACCCCGTCCGCAGCCAGAGGGGACTCTAGGGGGCCCCGCCCTGCACCCCGTCCGCAGCCAGAGGGGCTCCCAGCCAGGCCGCAGAACAGAAGGTTTGTTGCCTCTCCGAGCTCCAGTGCAGCGCGGACTCCACGTTGCCACAGGGGCCAGGGCAGAGCCTGGTCCTCCTGGGGGGAGGGGTTCATGGGCCCCTGAGCCCCCCGTCATGGACTTAGTCTGCTCCCTCCATGCTTCCCTCCGCCAAGCCTGCCCCAGCCCCCAGCAACTCGTCCCCCAGCCCCCAAACAGCCCGGCCCCGGCTCTGTTCGGGTTCCACCCCATAGCCCAGGTGTCAGGCAGCTGGGCCATGCCCACATGCCCCCCTCAGGGACCATCCCCCGCAGGGCACCACCCACCCACACACACAGTCTCTGCAGAGCAGCACAGGCCAGTCGGGGTCTCACACAGCACAACACGGCCACCAGTGACTGCCCAACCAGAGTGAACCCAGGGCCGCAAGAGCGTACGGCCCCCCACTGCATCACAACAACATCCCCTGGCAAGGAGTTCCACAGGTTGACTGCACCGCATGCTGAAAAACGTGCTTTGGCTTCTTTTAAACCTGCTGCCTATTCATTTCATCGGGTGAGCCTGAATTCCTGTGGTGCATGAATAGTTAAATAACTTTTCCTTAGTCACTTTCCACAGCCGTCACGGCTCTATAGACCTCTGTGCTATCGCCCGTCGTCTCCTCTCTTCCAAGCTGAACCGTCCTGTCCGGTTAATCTCTCCACGTGTCGCCCTTCTCCGCACGGCCCCACGGAGACCCGCGGATGTGGCAGCTGCCAGTGTAACCCGGTGCCCCCGGACCTGCACCAGTGCAAGCCGAGACTGGAGCGCAGCTGCACTGGCCCCAGGCCGGGCCCCGGCTCCCGGACACGCCCTCGAGGGGAGCCGCAGACAGGTGTGTGGAGGGGAGGGGGGTGCAGCTGCGCCAGACGAGCTGTGGGTGCAGGACACTGGCTCCTGGGGGGGCTCCCCTTTCTGCTCCTTTCCCCGCTGCGGTTCCCGGCAGGGCCCTGCGGACACCGGTCTCGCTGCCCGCTGGTCCTTGTGTCCACACAGGGCTCTGCTGCTCTGCTCCATGCCCAGGGACGCTCCTCGGGGCCAGGCAGCCCCGTACTCACGCAGCATTGGAGCCCAGGAGCCCCTGGGTCCGTAGGGAGCAAGACGACGGGTTTGTCTTGTCTGCCATCATCCTCCTGGCTGCTAGCAGCTGTCCCCAGAGCCCATCTCCAGCCTCTGGGCCTCGCCCTGCCTGTCGTGCCCTCTGGCCTGGTCCCTGGAGGACAGCTGTTCCGCCCAGGGTGCGGGCCCTGCTCTAGTGTCTGGGGCGGCTGCTGGACCCCTTGGAGCTGGAGGCTGGGCCTTGTGCCGGCATCTCAGCGCGGGACACGGGACTAGAAGGCTCCCTGCTGGGCGACGGAGACCAGCCTCTCCCCCACAGGCCACCCCTGCCCAGAAAGCCCTGGCAGACGCCCACAAAGCGGGAGGTGCTTGGCCAGCGGGGGGCTGTCCCGGGCCCCCCTGCACTGATGGTTAGACGCTGGCCTCCGATTTCCTGCCTCGGCCTCCCCAGAGCCAGCGTATCCCCCAGGTCTCCTGCCGGCGTTTCCTCCGCGCCTACAGCCCCTCCCTCCGGCTCGTGCCAGCCAGGCGGCCCAGGCCTCAAGTCACACGGAACCAATGGCGGGCAAGGGACAACGCCCGGCACCCGGGCAGCAGAGCGGCCTGTGGCCCTCACTGCATCGCTTCTGGAGCGGCTGCTCGGTTGCTAACGGTAACGGTGGTGATGTACCGTGCTTAGACTCTGGAGGGTGAATCACAGAACATAGAATCGTAGAGCTGGCAGGGACCTCGAGAGTCACCGAGTCCCGTCCCGGCCCTCACGGCTGGACCCGGCACCGTCTAGACCAGCCCTGACCGGTGTCTGTCCAACCTGCTCTTCAATATCTCCAGGGACGGAGATTCCAACCCCCCCCAGGCAACTTATTCCAGTGTTTAACCCCCCTGACAGGCAGGAAGTTTTTCCTAATGTCCAACCTAAACCTCCCTTGCTGCAGTTTAAGCCCATTGCTTCCTGTCCTGTCCTCAGAGGCCAAGGGGAACAAGTTTTCTCCCTTCTCCTCATGACACCCATTTAGATACCTGAAAACGGCTCTCATGTCCCCTCTCAGTCGTCTCCTTTCCAAGCTTAACAAGCCCAATTCCTTCAGTCTTCCCTCATCGCTCATGTTCTCTCGCCCTTGCTCGTTTGTGTGGCTGGAGGGGGTGACTTGGTGCCTATGGCATTTGGATGGAGATGCTAGCAGGCTACAGAGCTAACGCGGCACATGAAGGGAAGTGGCAGCTGGAGCTCAGAGGCAGCTGCTCAGCCGGGCTGCCGAGCAAGCAGTGCAAACAGCTGTTTGGGCTCCGCGCTACCCATGCAGGAGGAGGAGGAGAAGAGAAAGAGAGACGGAGAGAGAGGCAGGAGGCGGAGGAGAGCTGGGGGGGGGGGGAGGAAGGCAGTAGAAGGAGTTTTATATTAAGCAAAAGCAAAATCACAACAATTCACATGGAAGGCCCAGGCCTTCCATATTTCTAATCTCATTAACATAGACACAACACCAAAATCCTATCTCTTTACTTGCTAAATTCACTAAACTTTAAAACAAAGGGACATACTGTATATCTTAAAGGGCTTAGCTTAATAGAATGATAATGTTACCTTATATTGCTACATTATTCATCCTAAAATACAAATATAAAAAGAATAAAACTTTCAATCCCAACAAAGGTACATGGCCATGCCACTTCTGTCGGGAAAAACACCCGGTTTTGGCAACAAAAAACTTCCCCTCCCCCGCTTCCACCCCATTATTGGTGACAAAGAGCCAGCACGGACTCCGCTGTTTGTTGTGTTGAGAGAACTGGCTTCCGCTGGTATCCCACAATGTCTGCCCTGCTCACTCTGCTCAGTGTTTTGTGATCTCTGTTGCCCTGCAGGCATATCACCCTCCCCCTCCCCCTTCAAAGCTCTGGGCAGCATCTGACAGCTGTGAGCTGCTCCGTTTGGGGGACAATTCACCAGAGTGCTCCTATTCTGTTGCTGCAGAAGGAGGGCTGGACAGGTGGCTGTGACATTCCTCAGCACAGAGAACTCCCGACCTACGAGGGAATCCCAAGGAGCACCAGGATCAGCTCTGCCTTCCCAGCACACTGCACAGTGGGGTTGCCCCAAATTCTGTACCACGTGGGCCATGCGAGGTGTCAAATGAAAGCTGATGCTCTACTGATTGTGTATCTGACTCTCACGTACTTGTGTGATCCCTGTATGTGGAGCGATGGGTACGAGCTCTGTGCTTGTGTGGGGAATGTTCTCTGTTTGAGACAGAGCAATGGGCCTGAACTGCCGGCTGTGAGGAAGGCTTGTTCAGTGCCTGGCGGTGCTCACTAGCCCTGCTGCATGAACAATGGCTCTCCGAGAGGCCAACACGCACCTGAGGGATGTGTCTGGAACCCTGCAGACCAGTCAGTATCTAATGGCAGCTGGCATGTGAAATATGCCATCATGTGACCAGCTCCAGTTTGGGAGACACCAGGGATGGATATAAAATCTCATGTGGTGGTCTCCATCTTCAATTCTGCTACTGATCCCAGATGCAGCCTTGCGAGGGACAGAGAGCCGGGAAGGATTTCTGACCCAGCCTGACACAGGATGGACACCAGAGACTTCTAAGCTGGCAGTTTGGAACATCTCTGCTGAGCGCCTGCATCGAGAACTGGGGGACTGGTGCGTGTGATGGATTCGCCTTAACAACCTCACTCCACCTTTTCTTTCTTTGGTTAATAAACCTTTAGATGGTAGATTCTAAAGGATCAGCTCAGCGTGGTCTTGTGGGTAAGATCCAGAGAGTAAATTGACCTGGGATCTGTGGCTGGTTTCTTGGGGCCGGAAGAACCCGTTCGGGGGAGGTGAGGTTGGATTCTATATCCCCTCACCTGTGTGTTTGGGGCGCAGGGAGAGCTGGGGTGCCCGAGGGGTTTTGCTCGTGAGGCTGCCTGCTGGCGGATTGGCAGCTCGAGTGCTCGGTGTGACTGGTGTGTGGCCTGTTTGGGAAGGGTCCCCAGTCTGGGGCAATTTGCCCTGAGCGGACGCCCTCAGCAGTGCGCAGACCCGGCCCGGCCCGTCACAGCCCCACGGCACATTGTAGTGACACCCCACAGCAGGTTCTCACTTGGTGTGCACGACGGACGGACACATCGGGAGAGAGAAGCGACTTCCTGCGGCTCAGCCTCTTCCCCCCGGGCTCCTGGGCTCTGCTTCAGCCGTACGCTCACTGGCCGATGGGACCCACGTGGCACTACCCCGCGTGCAGAGCCGGGCTGGGTGAGCGGTTCGGCCTGAGGCGGGTCAGGGTGTGGAGATGACACGGAGGGCCGTGAATGCCCATGACACTGGGGCTGGCGTGTGGGAGGGGTGCAGTCAATCCCCAGCAACCAGCTCCTGCTCGGTGTGTCCCCGCAGAGAGCCCTCTGCACCTGCCCACTGCCTGCCTCGGAGCCACCCCGCTCCCCTCTCACAGCCCCGTCTGCAGCCCCGCTGGGGGGCTGGGCAGGCCCCAGGGCCCGGGGCTGCTCCCTACACCCCTGCTCTCTGTGGCAGTGCGTCGGGGTCCCCCACCTCCTGCACCCCCATAATGGCAGGAACAGGCTCCCCCAGCCAGTAGAACAGGGGAGTTTATTGCTTCTCCAGGATACAGCCCAGCACAGATGTGATCTGGTTACAGGGCAGGCCTAGGATGCCTCAGCCCCCCTTGAGATGGGGGAGCCTGGGCCCTAAATCCCAGCCCCTTTCCCTAGGCTGCTTCCTCCATGATACCATCCAGAAACTAAAACTCTCTTCCAGCCCTGCCCCCAGCCAGGTGCTGGTCTCCCCTCCTTCCTTTGTCTCTCCCTGGGGGGCTGAGCCTGGGTGTCTGGGTTAATCCACATGTGGGTGAGTCAATGGGAATCTCCCATCCCAGCGCAGGGGACCCCGGGCCCCAAAGCAGACACCCCCCCACTGTGCCACACTCTCCACTGGGGGGTTTCTACGCCTGCCCGGCTCACAGGCAGGGTTGCCAGGGGTCCCGTTTTTAACCGAACCGTCCGGTATTTGAGCTTTCTGTTCGGGGGAAAAATTGAGAAACTATAATTGAGTAAATAGAACTGTCCAGTATTGTCTCTATCAGATTGGGATGGAAGGTCAAGTGTGTCCAGTGTTTTTGTTGAAACCATCTGGCAGCCCAGCCCTACTCACAGGACCGGCGCTGGCTGCGCTGCTTTGCAACGGAAGCGAATGCTTTTGACAAAACTGTTTTTCAAGCTGGGTCCTTCCGCAGAACATGTCAGAACAAAGCCAGTGTTGAAAACCTGAAACCACGTTGCCTGGACGAGTTCCCCTTCCTACCTGTGGCCAGACAGCCCGCCTCCATCACATCCATCTTATTTGCCTCTCTGAAGCATACAGGGCAGAGAAGGAGCAATAATATCAGCATAGTCTATGCTGGCTCATCTGATCCTGAGAAGCTGAAACATAGATATGAGAAGAGAGCGATTAAGGCAATAAGCTGGCCTCGAGGCTGTGAGAACGGCCCCGGCTGGCACCCCTGTTGATTCGAATACACAGTCCCTGGAAGAGGAATTTCCCACTGAGAAAAGAATCCCCAGTAATTCCAATTTAGTTCTCTCTCTTACAAGTGTAAATTAAGTTCACAACTCCCTTGTAAGAACTGGTCTCACAGCAGACAGACCAGCATCAATTGGCATGACAGATAAGAAAGAGAAATACGTGACCCCATGGGTATATAAGATGGGCCCAGCACACACTCACTTTGAGTGTCATTCTACCCTCTACCTGCGGGTCGGGTTAGGTGTTTGACCTCCCAAGGTTCTATGGGGACGCCCACCTCGTATTTTCGTCTTTCCTAGGAATTGAAGGACCGGCCCTGGCCTGACATGCTGGAGTCGAGAGGCAGAGAAGGGGGTAAAAATGGTACCTGGATGTGGTCCTCTGTCTTAAGTGTACACATAGAAAGAGTAAGCTGTTACTTGGTACCATTATTTCTATTTTTCTATCTTTATCTTCTTTGTAACCATTTTTAAGATCTATATTTTGCTAGCAATTAAGAAATAGAACAATAGCCATTGTAACCATATGATTTATAAGCTTCCTCAATAAACCTGTAACTGTTTAAGCTTTAACCTGACTCCTTCAGTTGCTGTAATAGAACCAAGCACAATTTAAAAGAACTTCAGCCGGTCATAAGGGACAGATATAGGGAGCCCTGACCGTCGGCTGACAGAATTGGCGTAGTCGGCAGGATTGTGCTACTGGTTCACATGCAGCAACATGAAGCCTGTCATGATAGACATGGATTTTAGTGGTATAGAGAAAGGGTTTGCCCAGGAAGGTTGGGGCAACCCAAAATAGGATAGAGAAATATTAGAAGAGGATTGGGGAAATCCTGAGGATTTGTGGGTGCAGTTCTGTAAGTATAGAACTGCCTGCAAGCTAAAGAATGGGACAAAGCCTGAGTCTGTGGAAAGGAGCCACTTTTCATTTAGCAAGGAAAACAGGATCAGGCCCAGACAAGCAGGCAGGTAACAGATAAGATTGAAAGCCTTGTGGTAGAACTGAGAAAAAGGCAGTAAGTACTGGAAATCTAAACCCTTAAAACATACTTACAAGAGTAATATCTGAAACAAAGCCAGTTTTATATTTTAGAGAAAGTGTTTTAAGAAAAGAGAAACACAGAGAATGGAGAGAATTGAGCAGTTGTGCAAATGCTTAAATGGTGGAGATAGAAAATTGTGGTTTCTTTACAGTCATTCTGAAGGAAAAATGGGCCCTTTTTCCAAAGGAATGTCTGTAAATAACCCAGGCAAATTTGACTCAAATCTGTACATTTGATTAGAGAGACTGCTAAAAGAACTCTAAAGGGAGGGGGTTCTATTGGAACTGAACTACCCCATTGAATAAAAAGGGAATGTAATTGTTGTACAGCTATGTAGAAATAGTGTAAGAAAGGTTCAGAGAGAATGTATGTGTATCTGTGTGTAGATATATATATATAGTGTAAATAAATGAAGTTTTAAGGTCCAGTAATCTTGTTTGTTTGTAGGTTTAAAACAAATTGGTTTGGTTTATTTTCAGTAAGACCATTTTAGTCCAAGTTGTTTAATGAAGGTACAGGAAAACTGTAAGCATAAAGAAAGAGTTACACTCTATGCAAAGTTTAATGGCTAAGTAGTGTTGTAAACAAAGATTGCACATTTTTCTGTAACATGCCATGTACACTATAGAATGAGTAAAAACTGCAAACAAACTAAAATTCTGTGAAAGCTCCAGGAGCCACAACAGGTTGTGATTTCCTTTGTGGTGCAAATGCCCTAGCTGGCAGCACAAAGAAGCTTTGCAGGTAATAGCTAAGTATTATCAGCAAACTAGCTGAGATCAGAAAGTTCAAATTGTAGCCCTCCAGAAAGAAAGAAAAAGGAGGTATTGGTATTGCTATTTTAGTCCCAATAGGAGGTTGGGTATACTAGGAAAAGTTTAAATGTAAGCAGTCTTTTAAGAAGGCAGAGAGAAGACTGAGAAATTGGCATTTGTAAAAGATGTTACCCCTTTTGAACAAAATCTTGCAAAAGTTCGGGCATAGCCCTTGGTCTGATCAAGTGTTAATTGCTGTCCATACAATTTCAGACCTAGAAGACAAATTGGCTAACTACTTGTGGATATGTAAACCCTCAACTCCAATGAAGAGGGAAACAGCTGCAGCTTAACTTCTATGGAAAACCTGTAAAGAGGTGTTCTTCAAAATTGACTAATATAAGAATGCAAACATAAAACTGAAAAAAATGTAAAAGCCTCTGCTGCAGAAGTAAAAGGGTAGAAATGCATGTCCCTCAGTACCCAGACGAGCTAGAATCCCTTAAGGATGGGTGCTGAGAGTTAAAGCAACTCTCAGATTTATTTTTTATTTTTTTTCCTTCCCTCAGGAATATGCTTAAGAAAAGGACCAGGAGGTATGAGGCTTAGTGAACAAGCTCACCCTCCTTACCAAATTAATAGTAGACAAACACGTGTCATTGGAAAAAGTCATTTAGCAGGAATTAGGATGGACCATAAGAAGGGGAAGGCAAAAAGTATGGAGCCCTATCGGCAAAGTTGAAGGAATAAGGAAAGTAGAGCAGACATTGGAAAGTTACTAGGAATGAGACATTTTCTTTGAAAGGACAAAGCAAGTGATTTGAGGGAATGTGAAGATAAAAGGTGGACTCCGTGGGAGTGTGGAAGGAATTAAGTGATGGTTGTAATATGTGAAGGGAAATCTTGTTTTAAAATGACACCTTGTTTCTTTGCAGCCTCTTCCTTAAGCACTGTGCAAACCATCTATGCAAAGAATCAATCAAATGTAAACTTTTTGTCTATGGACACTTTTGTTAAATCTGCAAAGGAAAATTAAGGATTCTACTGAAACTGAATTGGTTAACTGCATAAAGAATGAGCTCTATATATTGTAACTATTTTGTAGGTTTCAAATGAACTAGTTTTATTTTGGATAATGTCCGCTTGCTTAAAATTGCAAATAGACAAGGCACAAATTGGTTAGTGCTTCTGTTGGGCATTCAACTCTTAAGGACATTTAACTTTCTAGAAACCAAATTATTAGTTTAGAAATTCAAGCTTTGAAACTTAACTGTCTCTTTCAAGGCTGAGTTGATAACACTTTTGGCTTGCTTTTAAATTCAACATTATATGTGAATACAGGCTGCCTGGTTATTTCAAAGGAAAGTGGACAGGGAAGGCTGTTGCTGTTTCAGCAGACACATCCACTGCACCCCTGACCACAAACATAGAAGGAACAGCTCAGCTTGCAGAGCTGGCAGCAATCATTTAGCTTGTGAGGCAGGGGCCAGTACCATCTACACTAACTCCTATGCTGTATGGGCTGGAGCCACCCAGTGGATAACTAACTGGGAAATAGGGGGAAAGCCTGTTTGGAGATTGGAATATTGGAAATGGATATACCAGCATGCAACCCCACATGCCTTAAGCATAAGTCATGTGTCCAAAGGAATAACACTCTAGCTGCACAGCTAAATAACCTAGCAGATGCAGCAGTACAAATTTTTGCTGCCCAGGTGGATTGGGAACGCCTGTACATTTGGCTACATGAAACCTTGGGACACACAGGAAGCGATGAGCTGGTGCGGCAGGCACATGCCAGGGGGTGGCCTATCACCCACAAACAAGCCAGAGATCTGGTACAAGCTTGCACCCTATGTGCTGAACTCAAGGAAACATGTAACAGAAGGGCAATGGTTTGCCAGACTAAGAGATGGAAAAGCACTATGGGCAACCTGGCAAGTAGATTATATTGGTCCACTACCCACCAGTAAGCAAGGGTGGAAGTATGTTTTAACTGGAGTGGAAATTGTTTCAGGAATTGGTTTTACTTACTCAACCCCAGTGGCAACAGGGTTGTTTACAGTCATGGGACTAAACCGCTTAATAGCCCTGTCCCCAGTTTGGGGACACAAATCCATTTACTGCACTCCTACAAGGGAAAAGGAGTCTGGACCACTGCGGATGCTGGGCTAACACCAATAACCATTACTGAGGCTTGGATTGTATCCAAGACCGGCAAACCTTATGTTTTATCACAGGAAACTGAGGCAATAGCCCTGAACAGTGCTCCAGTGGGATGGATCCCTCCCAGTGCTGGTGTGGGTCCGGGAAACCATCATGAACTTTTGTATATATATCTATATCGCTTGCTGTTGTGCTTGCAACCACTGTTGTTAGTTACAGACTATTGAAATGAGACATGGTACTCCAACTCGCCATGGTCTTCTTCCTCATCCCAACTGCTACTGCTGGACCAGGGATCGATGGAATCGACTCCCATGGGGCATTGCGGCAGCACGGCCAAATATAACTTTTTGTTCCAATTTTTTTTTAACAGAAAACTGATCATTTCTGTCTGGCAAGCCCAGCCCCCGCCCTGGCCGGGCTCATGCAGCGTCAGGGGGCGTCAGGCATGCACAGGGTGGTCACTGATGTACAAGGACAGAGGAGACCTGCATTAGTGCATAGTGGCTACAATTAGTGCGCATGTGTAAGAACCACCTCTCTAAAGAGAACAGCCAGGCGGGGCCAGACCAGGGTCCATCCAGCCCAGTGTCCTGTCTGCCCACCGTGGCCAAAGCCAGGTGCCCCAGAGGGTCGTGAGCCTCACGTGATCCCTCCCGTCACCCATTTCCAGACAAACAGAGGCTAGAGACACCATCCCTACCCAGCCTGGCTAATAGCCATTGATGGGCCTCACCTCCGTGAATCTATCTCCCTCTTTTTTGAATCTGTTCAAGTTCTGATCTTCACAACATCCTGTGGCGAGGAGTTCCACAGGTTAACTGTGCGCTGTGAGAAGCAAAAACTTCCTTTGGTTTGTTTTAAACCTTCTGCCTATTAATTTACTCGCAAGTCTAGGAATAATTAGTGTTGCTAGCTCTGTCCTCTCTTGGCATCATTCAGAAGTTGTTTGTTCCCCAGGAAGTGAAAGTACATGTCTCTGCATTTTTCTGAAAAATCAGCACAGAGCGGGAGCTGGTCAGTCGTCATGGGCGGAACCCGCTCTGTGTGAGCATTTATAGACCTCTGTCATATCCCCCTCAGTCTCCTCTTTTCTAAGCTGAAAAGTCCAAGTCTCTTTAATCTCTCTTCGTACAGGACCCGTTCCAAACCCCTCCTCAGTTTTGTTGCCCTTTTCTGAACCTTTCCAATGCCAAGGGATCCTTTTTGTGAGGAGGCAACCACAGCTGTGCGCAGGATTCAAGACGTGGGTGTCCCATGGTTTTATAGAGAGGCAATAAGATATTCTCTGGCTTATTCTCGATCCCTTTTTTAATGACTCCCAACCTTCTGTTTGCTTTCGTGACGGCCGCTGCACCTGAGTGGATGTTTTCAGAGAACTCTCCACAGTGACTCCAAGATCTCTCTCTTGAGTAGTTGTAGCCAAATGAGTCCCCATCATATTGTATGTAGAGTTGGGATTCTTTTTCCAATGTGCATCACTTTACATTTATCAACCTGAAATTTCATTTGCCATTTTGTTACCCAGTCACTGAGTTTGGGGAGATCTTTTTGAAGTCTTAACAGTCGGCTTTGGTCTGAACTCCCTTGAGCAGTTTGGGATCATCTGCCACCTCCCTGTTTACCCCTTTCTCTAGACCCTTTATAAATCAGTTGAATAGGATGGGTCCCAGGACAGACCCTTGGGGGACCCTGCTAGTTACCTCTCTCCACTTGGAAAACTGACCATTGATTCCTACCCCTTGGTTCCCGTCTTTTAACCAGTTCTCAGTCCATGAAAGGACCTTCCCTCCTATCCCACGGCCATGTAATTTACACAAGAGCCTTTGGTGAGGGACCTTGGCAAAGGCTTTCTGAAAATCTAAGTGCACTAGATCCACTGGATCCTCCTTGTCCACATGCTTGTTGACCCCCTTGAAGAACTCTGGTAGATTAGTAAGGCAGGATTTCCCCTTACAGGAACCATGTTGATTTTCCCCCAACAAATTACATTCATCCCTGTGTCTCACAATTTTATTCTTTACTATAGTTTAAACTAATTTGCCCAGTACTGAAGTTAGACTTACCGGCCTGTAATTGCCAGGATCACCTCTAGAGCCCTTTTTAAATATTGGTGTCACCTTAGCTACCTTCCAGTCATTAGGTACGGAGGCTGATTTACAGGCTAGGGGACAACCCACAGTTAATAGTTCCGCAATTTCCCATGGGAGTTCTTTCAGAACTGTGGGGTGATGCCATCTGGGCCCGGGGACTTGTTACTGTTCAGTTTATCGCGTTGTTCCAAAACTCCACTAATGACACCTCAGTCTGGGACAATTCCTCAGATTTGTCACCTAAAAGGAATGGCTCAGGTTTGGGAATCTCCCCAGGATCCTCAGCCACGGAGACCAAAGCAAAGAATTCACTTAGTTCTCCGCTAGGACTGCATCATCTCGGAGTGCTCCTTTAGCACCGCGATCGACCTAGGGCCCCACCGGTTGGTTACCGGCTCCTGCTTCTGATGCACCTAACAAACGTTTTGCTGTTACTTCTTGAGTGTTTGGCGAGCGGCTCTTCAAACGCCTTTGTATTTCCTCACTAGGATTTGACTTCCACGTTTTAGCAGACGTCTTCTTATCTCTCACTGCTTCTTTACTCGGTTAAGCCACAGTGGCACTAGCTGGTTCTCTTGCTGTGTTTTTAATTGGGGGCGTATATTTACATTGGGGTTTGCATTAGGCCTCTGTGACGTTGTCTTTGAAAAGTTTCCCTGCAGCTTGCAGAGATTTGACTTTTGTCTCTGTTCCTTCCCATTTCTGTGTAACTAACCTCCTCGGTTTTGTGTGGTCCCCTCTCTGAAATGAAAGGCCCCAGTGCTGGGCTGGGCAGGTGTTGTTCCCACCACAGGGATGTTACATTTCATGACACGATGGTCACTATTCCCAAGCACTCCAGTTAAACACAAGCGGCCACAGCCTGTGTTAACCGCTTCAGTCGGGTGTTCACAGCCAACCCAAAAAACTTCTAGGATCCTTCTTCTCAGATTCTTTCCAGGCTTGGTTACACGTCAACACCCAGCAATCGGCTGGACAGCGACCCCGGTTTTAGTGAGGGGTCCTTGCACACTGTAAAAATCTCCGGCATGGCTCGATGCAACCACTAATGTGCCACCAGCCGGGTTAAGCGTGCAACAGTCCAGCAGCCATGCAGAGTGTGACAGACGGGCCGGGTCTGGGCACAGCTGAGGGCGTCCGCTCAGGGCGAATTGCTCAAATCCGGGGCTCCTTACAGCCCCAGACTGGAGACCTTCCCAAATAGGCCACAAACCAGTCCCACAGAGCGCTTCAGCTGCCGTGTGAGCTGGGCATGGGCATGAGGACAGGGACAGGGATAGGAACGGGCCCGGGCACCCGTTGTCCTGGCAGATTGGGTGTCCCTCAGAATTCGGGCAGCGGGTTACAGCGCAGGCCGGGCGCCCCCCAGCGCCCGGAGAGGAACCAGCGCAGCGCTGCCACTGACAGGAGTTTCTGTCTCCAAGGAGGAAGCCTCTTGCACCACATGCGATTTCTGTGTCTGGCTGTTTCCTCTCTCTGCGCGTCTGCGTCCCGCTGAGCTCACACAGAGCTGGGCTGAGGCAGCGCAGGGGCTGAGCTCTGCCCTGGGGCTGTCCGGACACATGGCCCTGCAGCTGCTGGCTCTCGTCCCGCTCCTGGCCCTCTGCCCCCTGCTGTCTGCCCAGGGACAAGCCACGAATCCAGGTAGGACCCGACTCGGGCTCTGGGGCTCCCTTGTCTGTCGGGCGCTGCAGGTGTCCTGGGCGTGAGCTGCCCCCACACCGTGCCAGAGCCGGGGGGCTGAGCACTGATCCGCTCAGAGAGCTGGGGCGCGGCAGGGGAAACCGGGCTCTCCAGGGGCCCGCGCGAGAGCTCCCCCTTGCCCCCGGGCGTCAGAGGCAGCGTCTGTCTCCGCACTGGGGCTAGGACCCCGGGGAAGTGGCCGTTGCGGTTCCCGAGAGTGTCGCCAGCACCCTGGGAGCAGGTGCGAGTCCTGCCGTGGGGAGAACCCGGGGCTGCTGCTCTTCAGCGAATGGCTCTGGTAGCAGGAGCTGGGTCCAGCCAGACACCTGCGCTGCCTGCTCCCTCTGAGCCTCGCGGGCCCGCTGGGAGCCCCGGGGCTGGGGACACATTCCTGCAATGAGTCCCGGCGTTCTCATGGCTCACTGGGGGGGGGGGGCGCCTTGTACGAGCGAGGGGGCGCTGCAGCAGGGATCCCGGGCAATAGCAGATGCACCTTGGCACCGGCGCCGCGGGGCTGGCAGCGCTCCGTGCAGCGTGCCGGGGTGCACCAGTAACCGCCCCTCTTCCTGCCAGGGCAGCGTCAACTGTGAGCCAGCAGAGCAGGGCCTGGGCTCCCCACGGCCAGCGGCAGAGCAGGGTCTGGGCTCCCCACGGCCAGCGGCAGAGCAGGGCCTGGGCTCCCCACGGCCAGCGACAGAGCAGGGCCTGGGCTCCGCACGGCCAGCAGCGGAGCAGGGTCTGGGCTCCCCACGGCCAGCGGCAGAGCAGGGCCTGGGCTCCGCACGGCCAGCGGCAGAGCAGGGTCTGGGCTCCGCACGGCCAGCGGCAGAGCAGGGCCTGGGCTCCGCACGGCCAGCGGCAGAGCAGGGTCTGGGCTCCGCACGGCCAGCGGCAGAGCAGGGCCTGGGCTCCGCACGGCCAGTGACAGAGCAGGGCCTGGGCTCCACACGGCCAGCGACAGAGCAGGGTCTGGGCTCCGCACGGCCAGCGGCAGAGCAGGGTCTGGGCTCCCCACGGCCAGCAGCAGAGCAGGGTCTGGGCTCCGCACGGCCAGCGGCAGAGCAGGGCCTGGGCTCCGCATGGCCAGCGGCAGAGCAGGGTCTGGGCTCCGCACGGCCAGTGACAGAGCAGGGTCTGGGCTCCCCACGGCCAGCGGCAGAGCAGGGTCTGGGCTCCGCACGGCCAGCGGCAGAGCAGGGCCTGGGCTCCGCACGGCCAGCGGCAGAGCAGGGCCTGGGCTCCGCACGGCCAGCGGCAGAGCAGGGCCTGGGCTCCGCACGGCCAGCGGCAGAGCAGGGTCTGGGCTCCGCACGGCCAGCGGCAGAGCAGGGTCTGGGCTCCGCACGGCCAGCGGCAGAGCAGGGCCTGGGCTCCGCACGGCCAGCGGCAGAGCAGGGTCTGGGCTCCCCACGGCCAGCGGCAGAGCAGGGTCTGGGCTCCGCACGGCCAGCGGCAGAGCAGGGTCTGGGCTCCGCACGGCCAGCGGCAGAGCAGGGTCTGGGCTCCCCACGGCCAGCGGCAGAGCAGGGCCTGGGCTCCGCACGGCCAGCGGCAGAGCAGGGTCTGGGCTCCCCACGGCCAGCGGCAGAGCAGGGTCTGGGCTCCGCACGGCCAGTGACAGAGCAGGGCCTGGGCTCCCCACGGCCAGTGACAGAGCAGGGTCTGGGCTCCGCACGGCCGGCGGCAGAGCAGGGTCTGGGCTCCGCACGGCCAGCGGCAGAGCAGGGTCTGGGCTCCCCACGGCCAGCGGCAGAGCAGGGTCTGGGCTCCACACGGCCAGCGACAGAGCAGGGT
This sequence comes from Pelodiscus sinensis, assembly GCF_052426305.1. Classification (NCBI taxonomy): domain Eukaryota; kingdom Metazoa; phylum Chordata; order Testudines; family Trionychidae; genus Pelodiscus; species Pelodiscus sinensis. The sequence goes on along the minus strand of NC_143057.1, from coordinate 130,776,239 downwards.
CTGGGCTCCCCACGGCTAGCGGCAGAGCAGGGTCTGGGCTCCGCACGGCCAGCGGCAGAGCAGGGTCTGGGCTCCGCACGGCCGGCAGCACAGGTGCTACCATTATTTTTACTGGTTGGGTTTTAATGTTGCCGACCTCATGAGGGGAAGTCGACCAGAGTTCAGGAGGTATTTCTGCTAACAGCCTCACTTGGCTGAGGCACAGCGCTTTCTATTAGGGGACACGCCAGAGAGCTTTCGACCTCTTCTTGGTTAGACTCCGGATCTTCGAGCCAAACACCATCGGGGCGACAGTACATAGCACACTGAACCCTTCACAATAAATCTCTGCCTAACAATTGTATGGGGGCAGGCGGGCTAAGCAGACAGGCGCGTTGTTCACTTAGAGGGCCGAAAGAAACTGGAGTTGGTTTGGTAACGGGGCGAGGGATTGACCGACTGGAGATTCCTACAGCGTGAATAACGGTAGAAGACAGCGCTAACTTAAATTCTGATGCCTGGAGTGTGGATCGGGGTGCCCCCACAAGACAAGAGGTCAATTGGCCAGCAATATTACAGGCCACTTGACCTTCAGCATCTAGAGGAATAAGCGGGCATTGAAACGAGCAGGCGAGGTTGCTGTTCCCCTCCGGGCTGTCCTATTCATTGTCAGTAAAGTCGCCCAGATCCATTGTCTGGAGGGGGAAGATTAAAAGGGCGAGGGCGGTTGGGACATGCGAACTTCCAGTGACGCGCCTGGTGACAATGGTGGGATGCTTCTCTTTCAGTACCCTCGCAGGTTGAGGACCGATGTGTTTTTAGAAACTCCGTGCCCCATAGGCGGAGTGCTAGCGCTTCGTTGTTGTGGCTGGAACCTGCCTCGTCCTCTGCCGCGCCCCTACCACCGCCCTGAATAGGTGCGGATACTGCTGGAGTTGTAACGCTGATCATTTCTCTCCTTAGCTCTTAGCTCTTTTGCTTTCTCTGCAAATTCACACAGCGAGTAGCAACCAGAAACAGTTTATCTAACTTTTCCGTTTCCCAGCCCACTGTAATGGCCTTGAGTTGAGTCTGCTGGCAAAAGGCCTTGTACAAATGCCGCACCAAGCGCTTGAGTTGCATTTTCCAGAGGATCTTTTATGCCTAAGTGCTGAGAAAAAGTTCTAGTTAGACGGTCAAGATAAGCGCTTGGGTTTTCTCCTTCCTGTTGCCTGCAGCTATTTATTTTTGTCCAGTCTGGTTTCTTAGGGAAGGCGACAAGGATGCCACGGACTAGACGTTCTCGTTCTTCTTTATGTTTTTCTAAGGCTTCTTCATCATTCAGGTTAAAGTCTGTGGGTTCTGCAGGCCATTTGGATGCTGCAATTAATTTCCTAAGTTTCTCTTCAGGCAAAAGGACTCTCAGCAGTTGCTGAACATCCGGCCAGGTTGGTTCATATGCTTGGAATATTAATTTTAGTTCTTGGAATTGTAAAGGGTTTTCTTCAGTTGGTGGGAACCCTTTCACTATTGCCATTAATTCCTTCCTTTGCCAGGGGACATGGACAAGCACGGCACGCTGGCGTCCTTGTGGGTCAGGGCTACCCGTAGGGCATGGCTTGTACTGGAGAGGCAGGACCCTGACGGGGTTGAGATGTTATTGGCGTTTGAGGACCTTTCAATGTCCACCCTAAGTTTTTATTCATTTTATCGAGTCTTCTTTGAGTTGCAGGACTAGGAGGGCTGATCCTTAATTTTCAGGGGGCCTCAGCGGTGTGGCAGACCAACGGAGTGTGAGCACCTAGAGCAGAGTTTTTATCCTCGGGGAACGGGTGCGGAGGCGCCGTCGGGTATACATTTGGGTTTTTAGTGTGTAGGAAGGTAGCAGCCAATCAAGAAGATCGCTATCTGGCTGGTCTGTTGCCACTGGTAGTTTTTCTTTTTCAATGTGGGACATTTGAGGACAAAGTTTAGTAGATTTAACGACTGTTTGTAGTTGGGCTTTTCATTTATTATTTGAGTCTTGCAAATTAGAAAGTTTGGACTCAGTTAAGCGCTTAGAGGTTTCTTCATAGCATGAAAAATAAGCTGACCACTGAGCATCCGGTGTTTTGGAGCCACGACGGTCAAGGGCCCCCCTGAGGTGAACAATTTTGTCCAAATTAAAAGTGCCCGTCAGGGGAAACTGTTTTGATGAGTCATTTCGGGTCTACCCATTGCACTTCTCTAAACATTTACAAGTTTCGGGCCCATAACGCGTGTACATAAAATAAGCAGGAGTACTCTTTTCGGGGACAGGAATGGTTTTACTCTGCCAGTTCCCATGGGTTTTAATTGTTTTTTAACAGAGCTAGCTTAAATTACCAGCACTTCCAGGTACCTGATCTCTGTGAAGTGGTGCTGCCCTAAGACACCCGGGACTTCAGATCAGACTCTATGGCTGTGTCTACACTGGCGCGATCTCGTGCAAAAGCAGCCGCTCTTGCGCAAAAACTTGCTGCCTGTCTACACTGGCCGTATGTTCTTGTGCAAGTAAACTGATGTTCTCATGTATGAAATCAGGGCTTCTTGCGCCAGAACTATGATGCTCCCGCTCAGGAATAAGCCCTTTTGAGCAACTGTTCTTGCGCAAGAGGCCAGTGTGGACAGGCAACATGAATTTCTTGCGCAAGAAAGTGTCTACACTGTGTGAGGAACCGAGCCGTGTCTGGGCGCAGCTGAGGGCGTCCGCTCAGGGCGAATTGCTCCAATTCGGGGCTCCTTACAGCCCCCAGACTGGTGACCTCTCCAAGCAGGCCACAAACCAGTCCCACAGGGCGCTTCAGCTGCCTGCCTGAAGCCCCACGAGCAAAACCCCTCCGGCACCCCAGCAATATCCGTGCCCCAGATGGCCCCAGGCATCATACACAGGTGGGGGGTCCTAGCACCCAATCCCACCTACCCCGAACAAGTTCTGTCCGGTTCCAAGAAACCAGCCACAGATCCCTAGTCAATTTACCCTCTGGACCTTACCCACAAATCAATCCTTTAGAATCTACCATTTAAAGGTTTATTACCACTGTCACGTTACTGGATCTTGAGGGGAGCAGCCAGATCACTGATGCACCCATAGGTGAGGGTGTTGGCCCCAAGAATGGTATAGAAGGGGGCCATGTGAGGTATTGAATAGAAGCTACTGTCTGCTGATCCTGTGTACGCTATTTATGTGAGTGTAGAATGTCTGTGTGTGTAGGTAGGAATCTGTAATCTGTGTGGAAGCTGAATATTTCTGTGAATGTGGTTGAGCATGGGGCAGAGCCTGATCTATGGACAGGCTACTTAGTGAGGCCCTATGGGACAATGGCACTCAATGGGCCAAGGACACACCTAAAGCAGGAGGGCGGAGGCCTAAGAGCTGCAGCAGAGAGAGGCTGAGGACCAGGTGACTGGCTGCAGCCAAGGAAAGGCCAGGAAGGGGATAAAAGAGGCCATGTGGGGGACTCCATTTTGTTCTCAGCTCAGCACTTCATCCCAGAGGCAGCACTGCAGGGATTGAAGAGCCCGGAAGACCTGTGAACCCACCCTGATGCTAGGATGTGCAACAAGAACTTTTAAACCAGCAGCTGCAACATCTCTGCTAGAGCCTGCATCGAGAACTGGGAGACGTAGCCTATTAGGATCCTACACCAGGGAAGGCCCTTGCCATAAAGGCAGTGTGACGTAGTGGGGGTACTTGCTGGGCTGTGGTGACCCCTGCTGTCTGGAGCAAGACCCAGCAGGGAAAACCTCGCTAGGCAGAGGTAAGGCCAAACTGGTTGAACCAGTGGCCAGACACCCCCCATGGAGAGGAACAAAGGAAGGTGGAATGCGGCCCTGACTGGGGGGGCAGGGCTGCAAGGGAATTTAGTTAGTTACTGTGGGAGAGCATGGAGGAGAGCCTAGGAGAAGGGGCTGGAGTTTAGGGGCCCAGTCTCCCCCATCTCAAGGGGGCCTGAGGCATCCTAGCCCAGCTCTGTGGCCAGACTACATCTGTGCTGTGCTGTATCCTGGAGAGGCAATAAACTTCCTCTATTCCACCGCTGGTGCAGTCTGTTTGTGCCATTTCGGGGTGCAGGAGACGGGGAACCCCCAACGCGCCGTCACACTGGTGTCAGAAGTGGGATGCACTGCACCCCGTGGATGAAGCTTCCAGCGGCGAGCGACAAGGCGCAGTAGAAGCAAGAGCCCTGAAGCCAGGCGTGCTGGAGACAGAGCGAAGCGGTTCCTGGGAATCGTGGGGCGCTGCAGCACTAGACTGGTGAGTCTGCACCGAGGGGCCCAGCGGGCAGATGGCCTACGCCCGACTCTTGAAGGCAGAGCTGGTGGGGCTGTGCAGAGAGAGGGGCTTGCCTGTGCGGAAAGCGACCAAGGCCCAGCTGATTGCTCAGCTAGAAGAGAACGACCAGCCACAGGGCCAGGATCTTGTCCCCAGGGGAAGCAGCCAGACCCCCCCTGAGAGTGTGTCAGGCTCAGAGAGGGGGAGGAGCGCTGGAACCCAACGGAGAGATGAGACAGCGTCTCCCGGGAGGCCTGCAAGCCGTAGCCCATCTAGGGCAGGGGCCAGCCCAGCGGAGCTGCGGCGCCTGGAGATCCAGCTGCGGATCAGGGAATTGGAAGTAGAGGACCAAGAGAAGGAGCGCAAGGACCGAGAGAGGCAGCGGCAGCATGAGCTGGCCATGGCAGAGCGGAGAACCGGCGGGGCACCGGCTGCGCCAAGTGCGGATGGGCCCCAGGGTCCCAGGACTGCCAGACGCTTGGAGAGGCCCGTGGTGGCCCAACTGAAGGACGTGGGCGACATAGACGGGTTCCTCAGTGCCTTTGAGAGGGCCTGTGGACTGCAACAGGTCCCCCCAGCTGACTGGCTGCAGGAGCTCATCCCCGCACTGAGCCAGGAGGCGGCCGGAGTGCTCAGTCAGCTGGAGGACCTACAGCCAGGGGATTACAACCGAGTCAAGGAGGCCCTGCTGCACAAGTTCGGGCTGACCCCCGAGATGTACAGGAAGAAGTTCCTGGGGGTACAGAAAGGGCCACGGGAGACCTATGTGGACCTGGCCTCCCGCCTGGCGCAATACTGCCGCAAGTGGGTGTCTGGAGTCGGAGCCCAGACCGCAGAGGAGCTGCTCAAGCTGGTCATGATGGAGCAGTTCTATGAAGCGTGCCCACCCAAACTGAGGCTGTGGCTCAAGGACCGGAGACCAGAGAACCCCCAGGAGGCCGGGAGACTGGCGGATGAGTTCTCGGAGAGCCGGTCCGGGTGTGAACGGGAGTCCCGGAGAGAAAGGGAACCGCGCAGAGACCGGATCTCGGCTGAGCGACGGAGGGAGTCAACTACGGGGCGAGACCAAGGAACAGGTCGTCTGCGCCCCAGAGAACCAGCCAGGGCCTGGACAGAGACAGCCCAAAGCCTAACTTGCCATCGCTGTGGGCAAAAAGGCCACAAGAGGGCTCAGTGCACCAGGTCCCAGGACCGGGGACTTTCCAGGGTTAACTGGCTGGGGCGGGAGGAAGGGCAGGCTGCCCCAGAGGCAGGGGCTGGCAGGCAAACCTCAGCTCAGAGAGAGGGGAAGGATGCTCAGTGCACCTCCCCTGGGAGGTCTGATTCTCAGGAGGCGGATTTCTCCGTGTACCGGGTGGGGGCAGGACGGCCCCTGCGGAGCGAGTGCCTCATACCCCTGGAGGTGGATGGTAGGAAGGTGACGGGCTTCTGGGACACGGGGGCGGAGGTGACTCTGGCCCGATCCGACATAGTGGCCCAGGAGCGGATACTACCCCACGCGCAGCTGACCCTGAAGGGCATAGACGGGTGTGACGGCGCGTTGGGGGTTCCCCGTCTCCTGCACCCCGAAATGGCCCAAACAGACTGCACCAGCCGGTGGAATAGAGGAAGTTTATTGCCTCTCCAGGATACAGCACAGCACAGATGTAGTCTGGCCACAGAGCTGGGCTAGGATGCCTCAGGCCCCCTTGAGATGGGGGAGACTGGGCCCCTAAACTCCAGCCCCTTCTCCTAGGCTCTCCTCCATGCTCTCCCACAGTAACTAACTAAATTCCCTTGCAGCCCTGCCCCCCCAGTCAGGGCCGCATTCCACCTTCCTTTGTTCCTCTCCATGGGGGGTGTCTGGTCACTGGTTTGCATAGTGACTCATCCTGTTTTGCTGGGTCGTGGTCCCCACGGCAGCCAGTGGGGGTTACCCCAGAGCCAGCAGCATAGAAACCAGCCAGGTACCCCCACTACGTCACAACGGGTCCCCGTTTAAGGTGCCTGTAGCCAGGGTGCATCTGAAATGGGGGGCCAAGGAGGGCCTCAAGGAAGTGGGGGTGCACCCGCACTTGCCCACCGAGGTGCTGATGGGGAATGACCTAGAGGAGTGGCCCCATGAATCCCAGCGGGCTCTAGTCCCTACCCGGAGCCAGAGCCAGCGGGGGGCTGACAACGTGGGTCCAGGGAAGGACTCCTGGCAGCGTCCTCAGGGTCCCATCCCAGTGGACACGGGGTCCAGCCAGGCTGGGACTCCGGACCTAGGCAAAGGTGGGGGACAGGTCCCGATCCCTGCCTCAGCAGCTGAATTCCAGGCTGAGGTGCAGGCAGACCCCTCCTTGCAGAGGCTGAGGGACCAGGCTGGCCTCCGTGCAGCTCAGCCCCGGGGGAGAGGTGGCCAGGAGAGATTCCTGCGGGAGCGTGGGCTCCTGTTCCGTGAGTGGCTTCCCCCCGGGAAGGCGAGGGCATGGGGGGTCCAGCGGCAGCTGGTCGTCCCCCGAAAGTATCGCCTCAAGCTGCTGTATTTGGCCCACGATGTCCCCGTTGGGGGCCACTGGGGGATCCGGAGCACCCGGCTGAAGCTGCTCCAGCACTTCTATTGGCCGGGAATCTTTACAGCCGTGCAGCGGTACTGCCGGTCCTGTGACTCCTGCCAGAGGGGCGGGAAGGCCCAAGACAGGAGGAAAGCGGCTTGGGGGTCTCTACCCCAGATAGACCCTCTGGGCTCGCTGAGAGAGTTATGGGAGGGGAAGACCTCCCTGGATGGAGCTTCGGGGGTGGAAGCCGCCCTGGTTGTCCAGAGAAGGCTCACTGGGCTCATGGCCCCGGCCCGAGAGACCATGGCCAGAGATCAAGGCCAGCGGAAGGATGGGTGTGACCCCCGAGGACAGGCCTGTGCCAGTCGCCCTGGAGCGGGGCGGCGAGTGGACAGAGGGAAGCCAGCTCATGTGGGGCCTTGCCGCGGCCGGCCTGAGTCAAGGGGAGCACCCATGTCCCCGGGGCGGGTTCCCACGCAGAGGACCCGAACTTCCCTAGGTCACGAGCGGAGTGACCCTGCTCAGTTCGCTCTCGGAGGGGGGAGAACTGTGACGTAGTGGGGGTAATTGCTGGGCTGTGGTGACCCCTGCTGTCTGGAGCAAGACCCAGCAGGGAAAACCTCGCTAGGCAGAGGTAAGGCCAAACTGGTTGAACCAGTGGCCAGACACCCCCCATGGAGAGGAACAAAGGAAGGTGGAATGCGGCCCTGTCTGGGGGGGGCAGGGCTGCAAGGGAATTTAGTTAGTTACTGTGGGAGAGCATGGAGGAGAGCCTAGGAGAAGGGGCTGGAGTTTAGGGGCCCAGTCTCCCCCATCTCAAGGGGGCCTGAGGCATCCTAGCCCAGCTCTGTGGCCAGACTACATCTGTGCTGTGCTGTATCCTGGAGAGGCAATAAACTTCCTCTATTCCACCGCTGGTGCAGTCTGTTTGTGCCATTTCGGGGTGCAGGAGACGGGGAACCCCCAACGCGCCGTCACAGGCAGTCCGGCTGCTTTTCAGAGACAATTAACAGAAAAATTCAGACGACTCTCTGTCTGCCAAGCCCTTGCGTTCAGACACTGCCTGGTCACTGGATTGCTCCGAGCGGGCAGGCTGGGGTGGCTACTTGGCTTTCAGAACATACAGAACAGACACACATGTAACACACAATAATAATTATCCCCGTAAGATAATAAATTTAGGAGAAATCCCGTAGTCGGGACTCACCGACCAGCCGGCAGAGACCGACCCTCAAGCCCCTACATTACGAAGAAATTTGCGAAGCTGGTGTCCTCTCACCTGTCCGTGCGTGCTGAGGGGTTGCAGGGCGGCAGTCCGTCACCGGGGCAGGGAGCCGACATTTGGGATCTCGGTGGAACCTCCCAATTGTTGAAACGAGCCTTACACTCAGCAAAAGGTACTGAGAACAGTTTATTAGCAATGCTGCAGCACAGCAAGAACCCACCCAAGTGTGTTCGGTTCTAGAAAACAATTACAACTTCTTTTATGGTAGCAAGCTTCACAACAAACTATCATTTGGTGCATGCGTGTTCTTGGGCAAGTTTTCAGTTACTGGGAAAACTTTCAACATATCTACACTCTTACGATAAAAGTTTCGCTTTCTCACACTTTCAAACTATGTGACCAAGCATGCATGAAATGGCAGCTACTTTACAAGATGGATTCCACAACTTCGACTGAGTCTGTAATTGTATAATGGCTGTGTGTGGAGTTAGGAATCTGTACTCTGTCTGGAGACTGGAAGTTTCTGTCTGTGTTTGAGTGATGGGCTCAGCCTATGGACATGCTAATGAGCAAGGCTCCAGGAACAATAGGTCTCTTAAGTACCAGGGACCCACCTCGGAAGGAATCTAGGTGCCTGGCCACTGGCCATGTGACTGTCTCCAGCTTGGAAGAAGCCAAGGGGGATATAAAGATGCCATGTGACACCCTCCATTTGGTCTTCAGCTCAGCTCTTGATCCTGGAGGCAGCTTGCAAGGAACCACGAGCCAGGAAGAACCGTGGACCCATCCTGACATCGGATGTTCACCAGAGACTTTTAAACCAGCAGCTGTAACATCTCTGCTAGAGCCTGCATCGAGGACTGGGAGATTCGGTGCATGTAATATATGATACTTTAACAACCTCACTCTCAGGCTTTTCTTTCCATTGGTAATAAACCTTTAGATGGTAGATTCTAAAGGTTTGGCTCAGCGTGATCTTGTGGGTAAGATCCAGAGTGTAAATTGATTGGGACCTGGGGCTGGTTTCTTGGGACCGGACAGAACGGCTATGTCTACACTGGCAGCATCTTGTGCAAGAAGAGAGCATCTACACTGGCAGGCGCTTTTGCACAAGAGCATCCATGCCAGTGTGGACTCTCTCTTGCGCAAGAAAGCTCCGATGGCCATTTTAACAATCGGGCTTTCTTGCGCAAGAAATTCATGTTGCCTGTCTACACTGGCCTCTTGCACAAGAACAGTTGCGCAAAAGGGCTCATTCCTGAGCAGGAGCATCATAGTTCTTGCGCAAAGAACACACAGCCAGTGTACACAGGAAGCAAGTTTTTGCGTAAGAGCGGCCGCTTTGGCGCAAGATCGCGCCAGTGTGGACACAGCCAACCCGTTCAGGGTAGGTGCGATTGGGTTCTAGACCCCTCACCTGTGTGTTAGGCCCGGAGCTGACTGTGTCACAGGGAGAGCTGGGATGTCTGGGGCGTTTTGCACATGAGGCTTCTGGCTGGCCAGACAGGAAGCTGAAGCACTTGGTGGGACTGGTTTGAGGCCTATTTGGGAAGGTCTCCAGTCGGGAGGGCTGTAAGGAGCCCCAAGTTTGAGCAATTCGCCCTGAGCGGACACCCTCAGCTGTGCCCAGACCCAGCCCGGTCCGTCACAGGGGAGCACAGCCCTGCCGGCCCTAGAGACGCTGGCGCAGCCGGCGTGACAGCTGCAAGGCCTAGGTCAGCACATGCCAAGCGGGGGGGGGCGGGTGTTTTGTTGCGAGCGGGCGGCTGCGCGAGGAGGAAGTGTAGCGGCAGGGCAGGATGTGGTCTCTGGCACGGCCGAGGCACCTCTCGGTTCACACTGGCCTCTGCGCCTCCGTTCCTAGCGGGGACAGGCCCAAGCCGCCCGGGCCCCCTCGCTGAGTAACAGGGACGTCCGGTGTCTGTCCAGCCCTGGGCCCCGCCCCCTGCGAGGTTAGAGCCAGGCCCCGCCCCTCACACGGACTGTATGTTCTTTGGGGCAGCGCCTGGAGCGCCGTGCTCCGTTGGTCCCTCGGCCCAGCCAGGTGCTACCCCCACGCCGGCGATACGAGTGACGGACACGTGACGCTCTCGGATTGCACCCGCCGCTGGGGGCTCTCTGGTCATGGCCCTTTGTAGCCATCCCGGCTCGGCGCGTAGCTCTCAGCACTTGCCGTCCCCCCTCCGGCGTGGGATCCGGGCCCTGGGCCGTGCCCTGAGCATGGCAGGGCCTGGAGATGCCGGGGCAGTTTTCTCCCTCCCCGGCCCGTTGCGCGCTGCTGTGCCCGGCTCTGCTCCGCGCTGCTGCGACTCTCCCGCGCTCCCTGCGCCTGCGTCCGGCTCCAGCTCCACCGTGCCAGGAGCCCCGGGGGTGCGGCCCCGTTGGCAGGCGGGGGAGGCCAGGCAGCCGGCGCAGCGGTGACCAGCACAGCGTCCGACCCCCCGACCCGACGTGCACCCCTCCCGCCAGGTCCCGCTGACTGGGGGCCAGTTCTATGGGCCAGGGGCCCAGGCACCAGAATATTCCTGGGCCGGGCCCGGCTCCACCCCAGTTCAGGGCTGGTCTCTCCAGCCCCCGCACTGCCCCATCCCCCACGCAGCCTCCGCCTGGCCTGTCGCCTGGGTGACTTAAAACAGCGTCCCCCAGCGCAGCACAGACCTACAGGCGCCCTTCGAGCACCCCAAACCCCCCGGCTCAGGGAGGTGAGAAAGCCGAGGCCGACCCCAGCTGCATTCCCACGGGGGGGGAGGGCAGACGAGGATCTCGCTGCATGTCTCTGGAGCACCCAGCGCTCCGCTAGCTGCTGCTGGCCGGCCGCCCCCAGGGCCCGCCCCGCTCAGATAACACTGCGCTGGGGCACTGCTCCGGACAGGGCAGCCGGTCCCGCTGGCGCTAGTGGACCAGGCCGGCTGCAGAGACAGCGGCTCGAGACGCACGAGGGAGCCAGGAGAAAGGTGCAAGTTGAAAAATGCCAGGAAGTGACCCGGCCACGTTTCAGAAGAGCCGGGGCACAGCAGGGAATGGAGAACGGGGGGGGGGGGGGGGGGGGTGCCTGGCTTGCCAGCCCCCCTCTGTCTAGGGAGGAGCCCTGCAGAAAGGATCCAGGGGGCCGACAGCCACACGCTAAACTGGAGTCAGCAGGGTGACGCTGTTGCAAAAAAAGCCAACGTGATTCTGGAGCGTTTACTGGAGCGCGGAGCGAGACACGAGGAGCCCTTCTTCCGCTCTGCTCTGCGCTGCTCAGGCCTCAGCTGGAGGATTGGGCCCAGTTCTGGGAGCCGCACTGCAGGAGAGAGGTGGAGACATTGGGGAGGGTCCAGAGAAGAGCAGCAGGGATGATGAGAGGTCGAGAGAACATGAGCTAGGAGGGAGGCTGATGAACTGGGCTGGTTTAGTCTAGAACAGAGAAGACCGAGGGGGACATGAGGCGGTTTTCAAGTGTCTGAAAGGGCGTCACAAGGAGGAGAATCGTTCCCCTTGGTCTCTGGGGACAGGACAAGCAGCAAGGGGGTTGAACTGCAGCAGGGAGGTTTAGGGTGGACATTGGGAAAAACTTCCCCTGCTCAGGAGGGCAGGGCAGGGGGGTGCAGGCGGAGGGAGGGCAGGGATGGGGGTGCAGGCGGAGGGAGGGCAGGGATGGGGGTGCAGGCGGAGGGAGGGCAGGGCAGGGGGGTGGAGGCGGAGGAAAGGCAGGGCAGAGGGTGGAGGAGGAGGGCAGGGCAGGGCAGGGGGTGCAGGCGGAGGGAGGGCAGGGCAGGGGGGTGGAGGCGGAGGAAAGGCAGGGTGGGGGCGGAGGAGGTGGAGGAAGGGCAGGGCAGGGGGGTGCAGGCGGAGGGAGGGCAGGGCGGGAGGGTGCAGGCGGAGGAAGGGCAGGAATGGGGGTGCAGGTGGAGGAAAGGCAGGGCGGGGGCGGAGGAGGTGGAGGAAGGGCAGGAATGGGGGTGCAGGTGGAGGAAGGGCAGGAATGGGGGTGCAGGTGGAGGAAGGCAGGGTGGGGGCGGAGGAGGTGGAGGAAGGGCAGGAATGGGGGTGCAGGCAGAGGGAGGGCAGGGCGGGAGGGTGCAGGCGGAGGAAGGGCAGGAATGGGGGTGCAGGTGGAGGAAGGGCAGGAATGGGGGTGCAGGCGGAGGAAAGGCAGGGTGGGGGCGGAGGAGGTGGAGGAAGGGCAGGAATGGGGGTGCAGGCAGAGGGAGGGCAGGGCGGGAGGGTGCAGGCGGAGGAAGGGCAGGAATGGGGGTGCAGGCGGAGGAAGGGCAGGAATGGGGGTGCAGGTGGAGGAAAGGCAGGGCGGGGGCGGGGGAGATGCTAACAGGCCGGCTGTCCGTGGACTCTGCTCTATTGTTTGTTCTTGGGAAGTTTCAGGATCTTGGCTCCCCACGTCCCCTGGCCCCGGGGCAGGACGGGGGGCTGGGAGCCAGTTCTGCTGCCTGGGCTGAGCCGGCCGCGGTGACGCTAAGGCGGGCACGAGGCTCCGTCCCAGCCAGCCCCCAGCCTGTCGTTCCCACAGACACGTGCCGGAGGGCGGGAGGCTGGACCGCGAAGGTGACGTTTCCCTCGGAGCAGGAGACGTTTCGGGTCAATGAGACGGTGCGGGTGAGGTGCCGCGAGGAGCCGGAGGCCGGGCCGTTCCCTGCGACCTGCGTGGAGCTGAGGGGCCGCGGGGCCGTCTGGGACATCAGCGCAGTCACGTGTCTGAGTGAGTGGGGGAGACGGGAACAACCCCGCCAGCACCCCGGGCCCGGAGCCAACCTGCCCAGCCGGCCCAGGCCTGGGGTGCAGCCAGCTCCCGGCAGGCAGCGCCCAGGGACCCCGGCCAGTGCTGCCCCCAGGTCCCCCCCACCTCTCACCCCTCCACAGCCCCAGCCCACACTGCCCCCCCAGCCCATGGCGCTCCCCCCAGACCCTGAGACGGCGGCTGGCGCTGGCTGTGGGTCTGTGCCTGCGCTCGGCCCGAGTCCCAGCCGGACACCCCGGGCAGCTCTGCCAGGAGCGATGCTCTGAGGCCGGGGGGCTGTGAGCGGCATTTCTCGGGGTGCCTCTCCCGGCCCCGCCCCCGAGAGCGGCCAGGCTCCGTCCCCCCTCCCCCGACGCGCCCCTGGGCCTGAGGGCGGCTCCTGCAGGGGCCGCAGGGGGGTGAGACCCGGGGCCGGCTCCCAGAGCCGGGGCGCTCAGGCCGCAGGGCGGACACCCCAAGGGCTCTGTGCTGGCGCAGGGATGTGCAATGACTGGGCGAGGCAGGTGGAGTTCGACGCGGCCCAGGTGGAGTTCGGTGCCGGGGCCCAGGGGCTGGTGACCTGTCGCCAGGCGTTCGTGCAGCTCTCGTTCAACGCCACGTGCCGGGAGACGGCGGCCGGGCACTTCGAGTGGGACTTCAGTGCACACACGTGTGTCAGTGAGTGCGGGGGGCCGGGCCGGGGGGTTCAGCCGGCACAGGGGTGTCAGTGAGTGCGGGGGGCCGGGCCGGGGGGTTCAGCCGGCACAGGGGTGTCAGTGAGTGCGGGGGGCCGGGCCGGGGAGTTCAGCCAGCACAGGGGTGTCAGTGAGTGCGGGGGGCCGGGCTGGGGGGTTCAGCCTGCACAGGGGTGTCAGTGAGTGCGGGGGGCCGGGCTGGGGGGTTCAGCCTGCACAGGGGTGTCAGTGAGTGCGGGGGCTGGGATGGGGGTTCAGCCAGCACAGGGGTGTCAGTGAGTGCGGGGGGCTGGGATGGGGGTTCAGCCAGCACAGGGGTGTCAGTGAGTGCGGGGGGGTGTTCAGCCAGCACAGGGGTGTCAGTGAGTGCGGGGGAAGGCGGGGGGTTCCAGCCAGCACAGGGGTGTCAGTGAGTGCGGGGGGGGGGGTTCAGCCAGCACAGGGGTGTCAGTGAGTGCGGGGAGGGGGGGGTCAGCCAGCACAGGGGTGTCAGTGAGTGCAGGGGGGGGTTCAGCCGGCACAGGGGTGTCAGTGAGTGCAGGGGGGGGTTCAGCCGGCACAGGGGTGTCAGTGAGTGCAGGGGGGGGGGTTCAGCCGGCACAGGGGTGTCAGTGAGTGCAGGGGGGGGTTCAGCCGGCACAGGGGTGTCAGTGAGTGCAGGGGGGGGGTTCAGCCGGCACAGGGGTGTCAGTGAGTGCAGGGGGGGGGTTCAGCCAGCACAGGGGTGTCAGTGAGTGCAGGGGGGGAGGGGTTCAGCCGGCACAGGGGTGTCAGTGAGTGCGGGGGCCGGGGGTTGTCTGGCTGGGGGGCTCCCTCTAGGCGGCTGAGGGGCCGTGGGGAGAGTCCTGCTGCAGTCAGCCCAGGTTCCCACCCTCTGCATCCCGGGGGCAGGTGCACAGCTCTGAGCCCGACTCCCGGCCCTGCCCCGTGCGGGCGCAGCAGGGACCAGGAACCCCGTTTTCCTCAAGGCCTGTGGGGCTGCCCGGCCGGCAGGCGCCTGCCCATGGCCTGAGAGTGTGACCGGCAAAGGCACCGGAGCGCCTGGCCCTGGTCCCGAGCGGGGCTGATCCTTGCAGCCGGCTGCCTTGCGGGTGCCCAGCTGGGCGCAGTCTCAGCCCATAACACTCGGGGGGGGGGGGGCCGCAGGGCCCAGGAACCCCCAACACCTGCTCTCGTTCTCCCCACAGGGAAGTGTAGAATCCCCAAAGGCTGGGACCCCAGACTGACGTTTACACCCAACCAGACGTTCTACGCCCCCGGGGACGCGCTGACCCTGGGCTGCCCCGCAGGGTATCGGCCGTCGCCGCCCACAACCCAGTGTGTTAGAAACAGGAGCCAGGGCATCTGGAAAGACACCCCCACCTGCCAGGGTGAGCGCCAGCCCCCCAGGCACCCGGCACAGGGGGCGTATTTATGTCCTGAGCACTCTGACAAGTGTGAAATGATGGTGCAAAGCAGCCCATCGTGAGTGAGTGTGTGTGTGTATGTGTGTGTGTGTGTGTAGGGGAGAGGACTGGCTGGGCACACGTGGTGCGTGTGCAGAAGGAGCAGGCAGAGTGTCAGGGTGTCAATGGAGGGGGAGGGTGTTTGTGTGTAGGGGTGTGCTGGCCAGGCACTCTGTGTGAGTGTGTGTGAGTGTGTGTGGGAGGTGCAGGTGCTGTGTGGGGGTGTCGATAGGCGTTTGGGGTGTGTGTGTAGGAGAGGAGGCTGGCTGGCACACAGTGTGTGTGGGGATGTGACAGACCAGGCTGTGTCTGGGCACAGCTGAGGGCATCCATTCAGGGCGAATTGCTCAAATCCGGGGCTCCTTATAGCCCCAGACTGGTGACCTCTCCAAACAGGCCACACACCAGTCACAGAGCGCTTCAGCTGCCTGCCTGAAGCCTCACGAGCAAAACCCCTCCGACACCCCAGCAATATCCGTGCCCCAGATGGCCCCGGGCCTCATACACCGGTGACAAGTATCAGAGGGGTCGCCGTGTTAGTCTGAATCTGCAAAAGCGACGAGGAGTCCTGTGGCACCTTATAGACTAACTGAAGTGTAGGAGCATAAGCTTTCGTGGGCAAAGACCTACTTCGTCAGATGCATGTAGTGGAAATTTCCAGAGGCAGGTTTAAATATGCAGGCCAGAATATATGCCTATAACTAACGTAATATATGCCATCATGTGCCAACAATGCCCCACTGCTATATACATCGGCCAAACAGGACAGTCCCTACGTAAAAGAATCAATGGACACAAATCAGATATTAGGAATGGCAACATACAAAAACCTGTAGGGGAACACTTCAATCTTCCTGGACACACAATTGCAGATCTAAAGGGAGCCATCCTGCAGCAAAAAAACGTCAGGACCAGACTTCAAAGAGAAACTGCTGAGCTACAGTTCATCTGCAAGTTTGACACAATCAACTCAGGACTAAACACAGACTGTGAATGGCTCGCTAACTACAAAAGCAGCTTCTCCTCTCTTGGAATTCACACCTCCAGATCAGCTACTAGAAGTGGGCCTCATCCTCCTTGATTGGATCCACCTCGTCATCTCCAGCCTGATCCTGGCCTGTATATTTATACCTGCCTCTGGAAATTTCCACTACATGCATCTGACAAAGTGGGTCTTTGCCCACGAAAGCTTATGCTCCAACACTTCAGTTAGTCTATAAGGGTATGTCTACACTACCCCGCTAGTTCGAACTAGCGGGGTAATGTAGGCATACCGGACTTGCAAATGAAGCCCAGGATTTGAATTTCCCGGGCTTCATTTGCATAAGCGGGGAGCCGCCATTTTTAAAACCCCGCTGGTTCGAACCCCGTGCAGCGCGGCTACACGGGGCATGAACTAGGTAGTTCGAACTAGGCTTCCTAGTTCGAACTACCGTTACTCCTCATTTCACGAGGAGTAATGGTAGTTCGAACTAGGAAGCCTAGTTCGAACTACCTAGTTCGTGCCCCGTGTAGCCGCGCTGCACGGGGTTCGAACCAGCGGGGTTTTAAAAATGGCGGCTCCCCGCTTATGCAAATGAAGCTCGGGAAATTCAAATCCTGGGCTTCATTTGCAAGTGCGGTATGCCTACATTACCCCGCTAGTTCGAACTAGGAGGGTAGTGTAGACATACCCTAAGGTGCCACAGGACTCCTCGCCGCTTATACACAGGTGGGGGGTCCTAGCACCCAATCCCACCTACCCCAAACAAGTTCTGTCCAGTTCCAAGAAACCAGCCACAGATCCCTGGTCAATTTACCCTCTGGATCTTACCCACAAATCACGCTGGGCCAATCCTCTAGCATCTAACAACTAAAGGTTTATTATCACAAGAAAGAAAAGCATGAGAGTAAGGTTATTAAAGTACAGTACGTTACATGCAGCGAATCTCCCAGTCCTCGATGCAGGCTCTAGCAGAGATGTTACAGCTGCTGGTTTAAAAGTCCTTGGTGCACATCCTATGCCAGGATGGGTCCACAGTTCTTCCCGGCTCGTGATTCCCTGCGAGGCCGCATCTGGGGTCAGGAGCAGATCTGGAGACCCCATGGAGTCGGCCACACGGCCTATTTATCCCTCCTTCCTGGTTTCTCCCATGGCCAGTGGCCAGGTGTGTCTTTGGCCTTCAGAGGCCCATTGTTCCCTGGAGCTTTGCTCATTAGCATGTCCATGGGCAAACATTCCCGGCCCATTACTCAAGCACACTCAGAGAGAATTCCAGTCTCCACACCGAGTACAGACCCCTAACTCCACACACAGACATTGTACAGGTCTATGAAGAGCAGGTACAGAATCAGAGGAAAGTAGCTTTTGTTTGTTCTTATGTTCTTATGACCCCTCCCATGGCCCCTTTGTACCACTTTTGGGGCGAACCCCCCCCCATGGGTGCAGCAGTGACCCGGCTGCTCCCTGCACAATCCAATAACGTGATGGGGGGGTGTCAATGTGGAGTGTAGGGGTGTGTAGGGCGGGGGCAGGCTGGCACACAGCGTGTGTGGAGGTGTCGATAGGGAGTGTGGGGTGGGGAGGTGTAGGGCGGGGGTTGGTTGGCACACAGTATGTGTGGGGGGGTTGATTGGGGTGGGGGTGTGTGTAGGGCGGGGGCTGGCCGGCACACAGCGTGTGTGGGGGTGTCGATAGCTGTCGGGGACGTTGCTGTGGGTGGGGTGTCTGGGAGGGGTGTTCCAGGAGGGGCGGGAGGGGGGAGTTGTGGAGGGGTTCGGAGGTGCATTTTAAAGGGGCCGCCCCGCTCCGGCCTTCTAGCCCCACAGGCACTGGCAGGCCCCGGGGGCAGTGTCCCTGCGGGGAGGTGCCAGGGCGCTGGGTGGGCAGAGCTCGGTGGCAGGGAGGGCGGAGGCTCTGCTCAGGCAGCGTGTCCCCCCCTCGCCCCGTGACTCCGTGGGGTGACTCCCCCCCCCGAGCGCTGCAGAGAAAGGGGGGAAATAGGCCTGAGCCCTGGGGAGCGGATCCCCGCAGCCCCTGTTGAACTGGGGGGCCCAGGCTCAGGATCAGGCCCATCCTGCCTGGGGAAGGTCACATGACTCCACGGCTCTGAGAGTCTCCCCGTGTGTCTTCCACACCCAGAAACGTGTGAAACCCCCGGAGCCTGGGACCCCAGACTGACGTTTACACCCAACCAGCCGTTCTACGCCCCCGGGGACGCGCTGACGCTGGGCTGCCCCGCGGGGTATCGGCCGTCGCCGCCCACGACCCAGTGCGTTAGAAACGGGAGCCGGGCCGTCTGGAGAGACACCCCCGCCTGCCAGGGTGAGCGCCAGCCCCCCGGGCACCCGGCACAGGGGCTGGGCTGGCAGCCGACGCGCCAGGACCTTTCGGTGTCTTGGGGATGGACTCTGAACCCCAAAACCCTCCCCTTCGCAGGGCCTCTCAGCCTCCCGTCTGGGGCCAGCAACCATCCCTAAGCCCAGGGCCCTCAGCCAGACCATAGCAGGCCTGGGGCCTCAGGGCCTCCCCCTCACTAGCTGGTCCATGTTTCTCGCCTCCCCCGGCCTTTGCTGCGCTGGTTTCGCCAGGCTCCCCTGGGCTCAGCTCTGTCCCCGGACGCCCGGTAGCCGCCATCTGCCCCGTCCCCTCAGCTGCCCTTGCCAAGACTGGACGTTTCTTCCCTCCAGGGGTCTGCACGACGGCAGAGAAGTGGCCCCCGTTGCTCTCGGCTCTCTCCGCACAGACCGAGTTTGCCGCTGGGGAGAAGGTTTTGGCGACCTGCCGCCAGGAGCAGTACGAGGGGGACCCGGGCTGGGTGCGCTGCACGGAGACGGCTGGCCGCGTGGCGTGGGACACGGGCAACGTGAGCTGCGTGGGTGAGTTCTGTGCACACGGGCTGCAGGACGGGCGGGGGGGGGGGGGGGCTCCGCACCCAGGGAGGCCCAGGGCTCGGCAGCGGCTCCGCACCTCCCTGGGGGCGGATTTATGGGCTGAGTGTTCAGCTCAGAGACTCTGCAGGGCCTGAAGTGACAGCAAGAGTGTGGGGCGGCAGGCGCACAGCCTGCGTGGGGTGCATGGCGGGGCTGCAGGCTGTGTGCTGGAGGGGTGTGTGTGGGGTGCATGGCGGGGCTGCAGGCTGCGTGCTGGAGGGGTGTGTGGGGCTGTCAGTGGGGTGTGTGGTGGGTTCATGTATACAAGTGGTGCAGCTAAGTATTATGGGGATACGTTTGTGCCCAGGGCAGGAGGCTGTGTGCTGGAGGGTGTGACGGGCCAGGCCAGGTCTGGGCACAGCTGAGGGCGTCCGCTCAGGGCGAATTGCTCAACTTCGGGGCTCCTTACAGCCCCCAGACTGGTGACCTCTCCAAACAGGCCACAAACCAGTCCCACAGAGCGCTTCAGCTGCCAGCCAGAAGCCTCACAAGCAAAACCCCTCCGACACCCCAGCAATATCCGTGCCACAAACACCCCCGGGCCTCATACACCGGTGAGGGATTACAGAACCCAAACTCACTTTCCCCAAATGGGTCTTTCTGGTCCCAAGAAACCAGCCCCAGATCCCAGGTGAATTTACCCTCTGGATCTTACCCACAAATCACGCTGGGCCAATCCTTTAGAATCTACCATCTAAAGGTTTATTACTAAAAGAAAGGAAAGCCTGAGAATGAGGTTGTTAAAGGATAGTACGTTACATGCATCGAATCTCCCAGTTCTCGATGCAGGCTCTAGCAGAGACGTTATAACTGCAGGCTTAGCAGTCTCTGGTTACATCCTATGTCAGGACGGGTCCACGGTTCTTCCTGGCTCGTGGTTCCCTGCTAGGCTGCTTCTGGGATCAAGAGCTGAGCTGAAGACCAAAATGGAAGGTGCCACATGGCACTTATATACCTCTCCTGGCATTTTCTTGGCCAGAGGTGGTCACATGGTTCAACAACCTATCCATGCTGGTCTGCAGGTGTCAGTCACATTCCTGAGGTGTGTATCGGCACCTAGAGATTCATTATCCCCTTGCTAATTAGCATGGCCACTGGCTGAGTTTTCCTTGCCCAATGCTCAGCCGCAGACAGAGAATTTTCCAGCATCAACACAGAGTATTTATTCTTAGCTCCACACACAGATACCATACAGGTACATGAATCACACACACATAATCAACAGAACAGAAGCTTTCATGTGACACCTCACGTGGCCCCTTTGTACAGACTTTGGGGCAACCCCCCGGGTGCAGCAGTGAGCTGGCTGCTCCCCTTAAGATCCAGTAACGTGACAGAGGGGTGTGCAGGGCTGTGGGTGGGGGTTGGGGTGTGTCTGTGTGTGGATGAGTGTTACGGGGTGCATACGGGGTGTCGGGGATACGTGTGTGCTCGGCTGGAGGCTCTGGGGGTGCGTGGTGCAGGGGGACAGAGGCGCTCCCGTCAGCATGTGGCTGGTTTGCCGGCTGAGCGGGGTTTGGGGTTGGCCTTCGGGTGCTCTCCTAGCCCAGGCTGCGAGCGCTGCCCCGAGGCTTGTGTGCGCTGTGGGCCTGGCGGCTGGGGGGTTCGTGCAGACAGCGGAGAGGGGAGGAGATGGAACAGCCGCCTGTGTTCCAATGCACACGCTGCCTGCCCCCCTCCAGCCAGGTCCAGCTTGTACTGGGGTGGGGCAGGAGGGCCGGGGGGGGGGGGGAAGGTGCAGGAAACACTAAAAGCCAGAGAAAACCTGGCCCTTGAGCAGAGCGCCCCCCCCCGGGGTACAGCAGGGGGGACGAGGACCCAGACTCCCGGCCCATCGGATGGGAACAGGGCCCTGAGCTGTGGGCTGGGCCCGGGGCGGGCGAGTGGCCTGTGAGAAGGGGGAAGGGGACACGGGGTAACGGCTCTGCGGGGTCGGGGCTGGGCAGGGTGGGGAGGGGCTGACCGCAGGGCTGTTGATGGGGGCTAAGCCCCCCTATTTCCTGCTTTGCTGCTCCGGGCCTGGAGCTCCCGCCCCTCAGCGCCGGTGCCCGCGGGCGTCTGTGTGGGCGCTGGCCCAGGCCTGTTGGGCCGAGGGACCCGTTGCCTCCGGAGCCCAGCGCGGGGCAGGGGCCGGACAGACAGCTCCTTGGCCAGGGCCGGGCCCTCTCCCGTGGGGACCGGAATCTCGCCGTTCTAGGGCCTGCCCCCTTCTCCCCACAGAGAAGTGCCCCAAGCCCCGCGTGGCCTGGCCTCTGGGGCTGGAACCCAACAAGCCGTTCTACGGCCAGGGGGAGCTGGTGACCCTGAGCTGCCCGGCGGGGATGGAGCCCTCTGAGCCCGCGATGAGCTGCGTCAGGCGGGGGAGCCGCAGCGTCTGGAACACGACTGTCGCCTGCCTGGGTAAGTGGGAGCCCGACGCCCTCCCCCTGTGTGACGGCGCGTTGGGGGTTCCCCGTCTCCTGCACCCCGAAATGGCACAAACAGACTGCACCAGGCAGTGGAATTGAGGGTGGTTTATTGCTCCTCCAGCACAGCACAGCACAGATGTAATCTGGTTACAGGAACTGGGGCTAAGAGGCCTCAGTGCCCCCCTTGAGATAGGGGAGTCCCAGCCCCCTCCCCAGCTCCTTATTCCCTGCCTTCCAGACAGGAACTAACTAACCCTCCTCCAGCCCTGCCCCCCAGCCAAGGCAGCATTCCACCTTCCTTTGTTCCTCTCCATGGGGGGTGTCCGGCCACTGGTTTGCATAGTGACTCATCCTGTTTTGCTGGGTCGTGGTACCCACGGCAGCCAGTGGGGCCACCCCAGAGCCAGCAGCTTAGAAACCAGCCTGATACCCCCACTATGTCACAGTTCTCCCCCCTCCGAGAGCGAACTGAGCAGGGTCACTCCGCTCGTGACCTAGGGAAGTTTGGGTCCTCTGCGTGGGAACCCGCCCTGGGGACATGGGTGCTCCCCTTGACTCGGGCCGGCCGTGGCGAGGACCCACATGAGCTGGCTTCCCTCTGTCCACTCGCCGCCCCGCTCCAGGGCGACTGGCACAGGCCTGTCCTCGGGGGTCACACCCACCCTTCCGCTGGCCTTGATCTCTGGCCAGGGTCTCTCGGGCCGGGGCCATGAGCCCAGCGAGCCTTCTCTGGACAGCCAGGGCGGCTTCCATCCCCGATGCTCCATCCAGGGAGGTCTTCCCCTCCCATAGCTCTCTCAGCAAGCCCAGAGGGTCCTCTATCTGGGGTAGAGACCCCCAAGCCGCTTTCCTACTGTCTTGGGCCTTCCCGCCCCTATGGCAGGAGTCACAGGACCGGCAGTACCGCTGCACGGCTGTAAAGATTCCCGGCCAATAGAAGTGCTGGAGCAGCCTCAGCCGGGTGCTCCGGATCCCCCAGTGGCCCCCAACGGGGACGTCGTGGGCCAAATACAGCAGCTGGAGGCGATACTTTCGGGGGACGACCAGCTGCCGCTGGACCCTCCATGCCCTCGCCTTCCTGGGGGGAAGCCATTCCCGGAACAGGAGTCCACGCTCCCACAGGAATCTCTCCTGGCCACCTCTCCCCCGGGGCTGAGCTGCATGGAGGCCAGCCTGGTTGGACCCCGTGTCCACTGGGATGGGACCCTGAGGCTGCTGCCAGGAGTCCTTCCCTGGACCCACGTTGTAAGCCCCCCGCTGGCTCTGGCTCCGGGTAGTGACTAGAGCCCGCTGGGATTCATGGGGTCACTCCTCTAGGTCATTCCCCATCAGCACCTCGGTGGGCAAGTGCGGGTGCACCCCCACTTCCTTGAGGCCTTCCTTCGCCCCCCATTTCAGATGCACCCGGGCTACAGGCACCTTAAACGGGGACCCATCTATGCCCTTCAGGGTCAGCTGCGTGTGGGGTAGTATCCGCTCTGGGGCCACTATGTCGGATCGGGCCAGAGTCACCTCCGCCCCCGTGTCCCAGAAGCCCGTCACCTTCCTACCATCCACCTCCAGGGGTATGAGGCACTCGCTCCGCAGGGGCCGTCCTGCCCCCACCCGGTACACGGAGAAATCCGCCTCCTGAGGGTCAGGCCTCCCAGGGGAGGTGCACTGAGCATCCTTCCCCCCACTCTGAGCTGAGGTTTGCCTGCCAGCCCCTGCCTCTGGGGCAGCCTGCCCTTCCTCCCGCCCCAGCCAGTTAACCCTGGAAAGTCCCCGGTCCTGGGACCTGGTGCACTGAGCCCTCTTGTGGCCTTTTTGCCCACAGCGCTGGCAAGTTAGGCTTTGGGCTGTCTCTGTCCAGGCCCTGGCTGGTTCTCTGGGGCACAGACGACCTGTTCCTTGGTCTCGCCCCGTAGTTGACTCCCTCCGTCGCTCAGCCGAGATCCGGTCTCTGCGCGGTTCCCTCTCTCTCCGGGACTCCCGTTCACACCCGGACCGGCTCTCCGTGAACTCATCCGCCAGCCTCCCGGCCTCCTGGGGGTTCTCTGGTCTCCGGTCCTTGAGCCACAGCCTCAGTTTGGGTGGGCACGCTTCATAGAGCTGCTCCATCATGACCAGCTTGAGCAGCTCCTCTGCGGTCTGGGCTCCGACTCCAGACACCCACTTGCGGCAGTATTGCGCCAGGCGGGAGGCCAGGTCCACATAGGTCTCCCGTGGCCCTTTCTGTACCCCCCGGAACTTCTTCCTGTACATCTCGGGGGTCAGCCCAAACTTGTGCAGCAGGGCCTCCTTGACTCGGTTGTAATCCCCTGGCTGTAGGTCCTCCAGCTGACTGAGCACTCCGGCCGCCTCCTGGCTCAGTGCGGGGACGAGCTCCTGCAGCCAGCCAGCTGGGGGGACCCGTTGCAGTCCACAGGCCCTCTCAAAGGCACTGAGGAACCCGTCTATGTCGCCCATGTCCTTCAATTGGGCCACCACGAGCCTCTCCAAGCGTCTGGCAGTCCTGGGACCCTGGGGCCCATCCGCACTTGGCGCAGCCGGTGCCCCGCCGGTTCTCCGCTCTGCCATGGCCAGCTCATGCTGTCGCTGCCTCTCTCGGTCCTGGTGGTCCTTCTCTCGGACCTGGCGGTCCCTCTCTCGGTCCTGGCGGTCCCTCTCTCGGTCCTGGCGGTCCCTCTCTCGGTCCTCTACTTCCAATTCCTTGATCCGCAGCTGGATCTCCAGCCGCTGCAGCTCCGCTGGGCTGGCCCCTGCCCTAGATGGGCTATTACTTGCAGGCCTCCCGGGAGACGCTGTCTCATCTCTCCGGTGGGTTCCAGCGCTCCTCCCCCTCTCTGAGCCTGACACACTCTCGGGGGGGGTCTGGCTGCTTCCCCTGGGGACAAGATCCTGGCCCTGTGGCTGGTCATTCTCTTCCAGCTGGGCAATCAGCTGGGCCTTGGTTGCTTTCCGCACAGGCAAGCCCCTCTCTTTGCACAGCCCCACCAGCTCTGCCTTCAAGAGTCGGGCATAGGCCATCTGCCCGCTGGGCTCCTCGGTGCAGATTCACCAGTCTAGTGCTGCAGCGCCCCACGATTCCCAGGAACCGCTTCGCTCTGTCTCCAGCACGCCTGGCTCCAGGGCTCTTGCTTCTACGGCGCCTTGTCGCTCGCCGGTGGAAGCTCCATCCACGGGGTGCAGTGCATCCCACCCCTGACACCAGTGTGACGGCGCGTTGGGGTCCCCCGTCTCCTGCACCCCGAAATGGCACAAACAGACTGCACCAGCCGGTGGAATAGAGGAAGTTTATTGCCTCTCCAGGATACAGCACAGCACAGATGGAATCTGGTCACAGAGCTGGGCTAGGCTGCCTCAGGCCCCCTTGAGTTGGGGGGAGACTGGGCCCCTAAACTCCAGCCCGTTCCCCTAGGCTCTGCTCCATGCTCTCAGACAGCAACTAACTAACTCTCTTCCAGCCCTGCCCCCCAGCCAGGGCCGCATTCCACCTTCCTTTGTTCCTCTCCATGGGGGGGTGTCTGGCCACTGGTTTGCATAGTGACTCATCCTGTTTTGCTGGGTCGTGGTACCCACGGCAGCCAGTGGGGGTTCCCCCAGAGCCAGCAGCATAGAAACCAGCCAGGTACCCCCACTACGTCACACCAGGGCTCGCGGCCCTTGCTGGAGACACGTTTCTTTGGCAAGACCAGGTCCTGCTTGCGGCTCGGCCACCCGCCAGAGGCTCCTGCTGCTCTTGTCGGACTCCTCCCTCCCTCCCCGCCCCGCAGCAGCAGGCTCCGTGTTTCCGCCAGCCCCCCAGGCCGAGCACGGCTCTGTGCTGAGTGTGACGGCACATTGGGGTCCCCCGTCTCCTGCACCCCGAAATGGCATGAACAGATTCTCCCAGCCAGTAGAATTGAGGGTGGTTTATTGCTCCTCCAGCACAGCGCAGCACAGATGTAATCTGGTTACAGGAACTGGGGCTAAGAGGCCTCAGTGCCCCCTTGAGATAGGGGAGTCCCAGCCCCCTCCCCAGCTCCTTATTCCCTGCTTTCCAGCCAGGAACTAACCCACACTTCTCCAGCCCTGCCCTCCAGCCAGGGCAGCATCCACCTTCCTTTGTTTCTCCCCATGGTCAGACCAGTTTGGAGCCACCTTTGCATAATGGCTCCCCCTTTCCCTGCTGGGTCTTGCTACAGACAGCAGAGGTCGCCCACAGCCCTAGCAAGGTACCCCCACTACGTCACACCGAGCGGGCAGGTCTCCCAGGCTGGAGAGGGCACAGCGGGCTCCCCCAACCTCCCCCCACCCTGAGCTGCCCGCGTGGGGCTCAGCCCTGGGCAGGGGGGTTAATGCAGCCGTCCCGGCCCAGGGGTGGGGAATCCGAGGGGGACCGGCTGGCACAGGCCTGGGCCCCTGGGAGGGGGCAGCCGGCAGCCTGTGGGGCGGCGCAGCCCACGGGGCTCAGCCCATGTGCCTGGGAGGCGTCTGCTCAAACCCTGAGCCAGCCCCTCCCTCCTGTGCACAGAGCAGTGCCGAGCCCCGGAGACCCAGGACTCCAGGGTCCAGTTCACCCTCCAGCAGCCGTTCTACAGCCAAGGGGACTCGGTGACCTGGAGCTGCCCTGCGGGGTTCCAGCCCTCGCTGCCCAAGATCAGGTGCCTGCACCGGGGCAGCCAGACCACGTGGAGTGGGACGCCCGCCTGCACTGGTGAGTGTGAGCCCCTGAGGCCACAGGGCTCCGGCGCCCCTCGAGCCTCCCCCAGCGCCCGAGCGCCTCGCCTGCCGCTCCCCAGCACTAGCCCCCAGCATCCACGTGGGCGTCGCAGCCTCTGTCCAGGGATGGGCCCCTTGTCTCCGGCGCCGGCAGCCTGACGCCCAGCGTCTCCGCCAACCCCCCGGGGCGGGCAGCCCGGGCCAGGCCGTACGAGGCAGAGGCTGCTGCCAGCAGAGAGCTGTGACGGACCGGGCCGTGTCTGGGCACAGCTGAGGGCGTCCGCTCAGGGCGAATTGCTCAAATCCGGGGCTCCTTACAGCCCCCGACTGGTGACCTCTCCAAACAGGCAACAAACCAGTCCCACAGAGCGCTTCAGCTGCCTGCCTGAAGCCTCCCGAGCAAAACCCCTCCGACACCCCAGCAATATCCGTGCCCCAGATGGCCCCGGGCCTTATACACAGGTGGGGGGTCCCAGCACCCAATCCCACCTACCCCGAACAAGTTCTGTCCGGTTCCAAGAAAGCAGCCACAGATCCCTGGTCAATTTACCCTCTGGACCTTACCCACAAATCACGCTGGGCCAATCCTTTAGCATCTAACAACTAAAGGTTTATTACTAATGGAAAGAAAAGCCTGAGAGTGAGGTTGTTAAAGGATAGTACGTTACATGCACCAAATCTCCCAGTTCTCGATGCAGGCTCTAGCAGCGATGTCACAACTGCTGGCTTAAAAGTTCTTGGGGTTCCCCCGTCTCCTGCACCCCCTAAGTGGCACGAACAGACTCCACCAGCCAGTAGAACAGAGGGAGTTTATTGCTTCTCCAGGATACAGCACAGACGGAATCTGGTTCCAGGGCAGGCCTAGGATGCCTCAGCCCCCCTTGATATGGGGGGGTCTGGGCTTCTAAACCCCCCAGCCTGTTGCTTAGGCTGCTTCCTCCATGATCCCAGAGGGTACGTCTACACTACAAGTTAATTCGAACTAATGGACGTTAGTTCGAATTAACTTTGATAGGCGCTACACATACAAACAGCTAGTTCGAACTTAATTTGAACTAGCGGAGCGCTTAGTTCGAACTAGGAAAACCTCATTTTACGAGGATTAAGCCTAGTTCGAACTTACTAGTTCGAATTAAGGGGTGTGTAGCCCCTTAATTCGAACTAGTGGGAGGCTAGCCCTCCCCAGCTTTCCCTGGTGGCCACTCTGGCCAACACCAGGGAAACTCTATTGCCCCCCTCCCGGCCCTGGACCCCTTAAAGGGGCACGGGCTGGCTACGGTGCCCATGCCAGGTGCAAGCCTGCCAGCACCAAGCCAGCAGACCCTGCACCTCGCATGGCTCGAGCCAGCCACCCGATGCCCCCCAGCCCTCCCCCTCTTCCCGGGACCAGGCTGGCAGCTCCCGGGAGCTTGCCCAGGACTGCAAGAGGCGGACGCCCACCTGGTCTAGTGCGGACATCGTGGACCTCATCCACGACCTCCGCACTAGGCACAGGAAAGTGGCTGTCTAGGGCAGGAGAGCTGCCAGCCTGGCCACCCAGGAGCAGGTGTGCATGAAAATCAAGGGGGTCCACTGAGACCCCCAACCCTGAGCCCTGAGCTTACAATGGCCGTCCTGGGTCAGACCAAAGGTCCATCTAGCCCAGTAGCCTGTCTGCCGACAGCGGCCAACACTAGGGACCCTGGAGGGGATGGACCGAAGACAGTGACCAAGCCATTTGTCTCGTGCCATCCCTCTCCAGCCTTCCACAAACCTTGGGCAGGGACACCACGCCTACCCCCTGGCTAACAGCACTCCATGGACCCAACCTCCATCACTTTATCTCACTTCTCTTTAAACTCTGTTCCAGTTCTAGCCTTCACAGCCTCCTGCAGCAAGGAGTTCCACAGGTTGACTCTTTGCTTTGTGAAGAACAACTTTCTGTTACTAGTTTGAAGCCTGCAACCCATTCATTTCATTTGGTGTCCTCTAGTCCTTCTATTATGGGCACTAATGAAGAACTTTTCTGTATGCACCCTCTCCACCCCACTCATGCTTTTATAGACCTCTATCCTGTCCCCGCTCTATCTCCTCGTTTCTAAGCTGAAAAGTCCCAGTTTCTTTAGCCTCTCTTCATATGGGACCTGTTCCCAACCCCTGGTCATTGTAGTTGCCCTCCCCTCTCCCACCCTCTCTCTTCCCCTCTCCCACCTCCTTTTCCCAGTCTCCCCCAGTTTTGTTCAATAGAGAGAGATTCTATTTTTGAACACAATTGTCCTTTATTTTGTACATCAGGAAGGGGGGCTAGGGAAGGGTAAGTGGAAGGAGGTGAGGGAGGAATGGGGTACGAGCCCCTGATGGGGAGGACTGGGCTGGCTCTGCGGGCTTCTGGGGGTGGAAGCTCTCCTGCAGCCCCCCGATTGCCCCCTCTCCCCAGATGGCAGCCTGCGGCAAGTGCAGCCGGTCTGATGGCCAAGTGCTGTGATGTGCCCAGTGTGGGTACTCCGGGCACTCCAAGCCAGGACTGCTTTGCAAGTGGGGCACCCCTGAGAACTGTCTGTCCCGGGTGGGGGTCGGGTCCCTTTAAGCACAGCCCTCGGCTAGCCTGAGACAGCAGCACCACACTAAGTTCTTCTCTGATGCCCTGCCGGCACTGCTTCCGGCCATCCTTAACCCCGGTTCAGGGTCCACTCTGTGTGGACATGCTAATTCGAACTAGTTTTTTTGTCTGGATGCCTTAGTTCGAATTAGCGCTGTAGTGTAGACATACCCAGACAGACTAACTAACTCTCTTCCAGCCCTGCCCCCAGCCAGGGGCGGCATCCACCTTTCTTTGTTTCTCTCCCTGGGGGGTAGCTGGTCAGACAGGTTGAGAGACCCTCTTTGCATAATGACTCATCCCCTGTCGTGCTGGGCCGCGGTACTGACGGCAGCCAGTGGGGGTTACCACAGAGCCAGCATAGAACCCAGCCAGATACCCCCACTACGTCACAGCATCCTAGATCAGGATGGGTCCACAGGTCTTCCTGTCTCTTCGATCCCTGCTCTGCTGCCTCTGGGATGAAGTGCTGAGCTGAGAACCAAGATGGAGTCAGCCACATGGACTCTTCATACATCCTTCCTGGTCCCTTCTTGGCTGCAGCAGGTCACCTGGCCAGCGGCCTGTCCCTGTGTCCCCTGCTGGCAGCTCTCAGGTGTCCGCCCTCATTCTTTAGGTGTGTCCTTGGCCCATTGAGAGCCATTGTCCCACAGGGCCTCGCTGATTAGCATGTCCACAGGCCCGGCCCTGCCCAATGCTCAACCACATGCAGGGAAACACTTTGCACTGAACGTGGGGCAAAGACGCACCAGTGACCTGCCAGCTCGCGCTAACATCCAGGAATGTGAGAGCCTGAGGTCTGGGGCCTGTGGGACCCGGCTTTGCCTGCCGAGGCTGCTCCAAGGCCACGGGCCAGCGGGGCGGCTCTGCCCAGACTCTGGGACAGCAGGCCCAGCTCTGTGCCGCATTCACGCCCTGCAGAAGGCCCTGGCTGCCCGGGGCAGGTGCACTCAGTCCCTGTGCCAGGGGCCTGCTTTCTCTCTGACCTGCTGCTCTTGGTTGCAGGCGAGGCCTGGACCCCCCAGCCCGGGGGTACAGCAGTGGTGGCCGTGGCGGTGCCGGTGGTGCTGGTGATCCTGGCTGCAGGGTCCTTGCTCCTGCTGTGCTGTGTGTGCCACAGGTCAGTGCCTTCACCCCCGTCCACCCTCACGGCCTGGGATTTCTGGGCTTCCCCAGACCGCTCTTTGTACCCACGGCTAATCCGAGTAGCCAGCTCCCTGTGCCCCCTGCCCGGCCTGTCCCCACCCGGCCTGCCCCCCCAACCTCCCTCACCTGCCCCCCCAGCCTCCCTCACCTGCCCCAGCCAGTCCCCGCCCGGCCTGCCCCCCCAACCTCCCTCACCTGCCCCCCCAGCCTCCCTCACCTGCCCCAGCCAGTCCCCGCCCGGCCTGCCCCCCCAACCTCCCTCACCTGCCCCCCCAGCCTCCCTCACCTGCCCCAGCCAGTCCCCGCCCGGCCTGCCCCCCCAACCTCCCTTACCTGTCCCCCCAGCCTCCCTCACTTGCCCCAGCCAGTCCCCACCTGGCCTGCCCCCCCCAGCCTCCCTCACCTGCCCCCCCAGCCTCCCTCACCCGCCCCAGCCAGTCCCCACCCGGCCTGCCCCCCCAACCTCCCTCACCTGCCCCAGCCTGCCCCCCCAGCCTCCCTCACCTGCCCCAGCCTGCCCCCCCAGCTTCTCTCATCTGCTCCCTGCTCCGTCTCTGCCCAGAGCCCATCCGAGAGGCTGGGCAGTGCCGGCCAGGTGAGCTCAAGCCCACCCCCAGCCCCCACCCCCAGGCCTCTGCCCCGAGCCTCACTGGACCCTAAGGCCTCCCCTCCCCCGAGCACGGAGACAGACCAAGCCCCCTTCCTCCACCTCTGATTTGTTGCGGAGCTCGCCCGGGTCCCCCCTGCCGGCCCGCTCCCCGCCCCATGGCAGGGCTGGCCTGAGACACTCCCCAGCTGTCACAGCCCCCCACCCCAATGGGGCTCCCGACCAGCAGGGCACACCAGGGTTCTTGGGTCCCAGGGACCCAGCGCAGCGCAGACTGGTCAGCGCAGGGAGCAGGTGCAGCCAGTACCACCCATCTCTGGGAAAGGGGGGGCCCCCAGAGCACCGGCCCCCCAGGCTCCCTTCTCCCCCAGCCAGCCAAAAAACTAAACTCACTCTCAGCCCTCCAAGCTGCCCCGCCCCCTCCTTCGTCCTGTTCCCGGGCAGTGTCACCTGCCTGAATCCTCCACCTCACTCAGGTGTCCAGCCGGCCTGGGCCATCCCCTAGCTGCCTCCCCCAGAGACCCCATCCCTCTCTGGGCACCACCCGCACCCGCACACACACACACACACACACACACACACCTGGGGGGCTGTCCCTCCGCCTCCAGGACAGCGCCTCTCAGGGCCTCCAGCCACCTGGCTCCGCTGTGAGCCCCTCGGGGGGGTCCCCTCCCTCTGGACCCCTGGGCCTCCCCTCCCACAAGGAATAGTGCCCCGCTGTTCTCCAGCGCAGAGCGACTCCCAGCCAGCACCAAACAGGAGGGGCTATGGAGCCTTGAACACAGCACAGGATCCCTCAGGCCAGTCGGCTGGGACCTCAGCCCCATGCCAGCCTCCCCTGCAGCCGGCT
This sequence comes from Pelodiscus sinensis, assembly GCF_052426305.1. Classification (NCBI taxonomy): domain Eukaryota; kingdom Metazoa; phylum Chordata; order Testudines; family Trionychidae; genus Pelodiscus; species Pelodiscus sinensis. The sequence goes on along the minus strand of NC_143057.1, from coordinate 130,745,205 downwards.
GAGTCCTGCCTGCCCTGCCCCCAGTCCCGAAAACAACAACCCCCAGTCTCCCCGCAGAGCCTCCAATACCCTCAGAAACAGCCCCTCCCCCATCCATTGTCTTCTCCCCAGGTAAGAGGGTCGCCTGGGCCCCTCTCGTCTCCCCTCCCTCCCCGTCCAGTGTTCTCCCCTCGCTGGGACCAGCTGGGCCGGTCGCCGGGGTCTCCCCCCCCCCCCGCCGCCCCTTGTCTGTCCTCTGGCCAGAACCGGCCGTGTCCTCCAAGCAGGGTTGGGGGCACCAGGGTACCAGACACCCCGGCTCCTACTCTGGGCTGTTCTGTGAAACAACAAACTCCCCCCCTTGTCACATTAAACCAGTAACTGCTGGGCACTGAGCCCCCCATGTGCAACCCCCCCGACCCCCCAAAACTCCCCACCACCTCACAAGGCCTTCCCCCCACTCTGAGCTGGGGTTTGCCTGCCAGCCCCTGCCCTTCCCCCAGCCCCAGCCAGTAAACCCTGGAAAGTCTCGGTCGTGGGACCTGTCCTGGTGCCTGGGGCACTGAGCCCTCTTGCGGCCTCTGTGCCCGCTGCGATGGCAGGTTAGGTCCTGTGGGCCCCTTCGGGCCGGCTCTATCCAGGCCCTGGCTGTGTGTCTGGGGGGCGGATGGCTGGTCCCTGTCTCTTGGGCTCACCTCGTAGTTGACTCTCTCCATCGCTCAGCCGAGATCCGGTCTCTGCGCGGTTCCCTTTCTCTCCGGGACTCCCGTTCACACCCGGACCGGCTCTCCGTGAACTCAGCCACCAGCCTCCCGGCCTCCTGGGGGTCCTCTGGCCTCCGGTCCTTAAGCCTGTGACGGCGTGTCAGGGTTCACCCTGATCCTGCACCCCTGTAGCAGCCAGAACAGTTTCCGCCTGCCAGGGTACAGCCTGCTTCTCCAGGGTACAGCCCAGCATGGGCGTGAGGTGGTTACAGGAGTCAGGGCCGGGATGCCTCAGCCCCCTTGAGATGGGTCCCTGGGCCCCTAGACTCCCAACCCCTCCTTAGTCCGTCCCCTTCATGGTTTCCCCTCATCCCAAACTGAATCTTCCCCCAACACTCCCAGCCTTTGGTCAGTCCCTGCCCTCAGAACTGGTTGGGTCATTGTCTACGTGACCCACACCCCGGCTGGCAGTGCTTACAAATACAGGGCAGTAGGGGTCACCCACAGCCCACGCACAGGGTACAGCCTGCCCACTACGGCACAGAGCCACGGCCCCAGGCTGGGTGGGCACGCTTCATAGAACTGCTCCATCAGGACCAGCTTGAGCAGCTCCCCTGCGGTCTGGGCTCCGACTCCAGACACCCACTTGCGGCAGTATTGCGCCAGGCGGGAGGCCAGGTCCACATAGGTCTCCCGTGGCCCTTTCTGTACCCCCCGGAACCTCTTCCTGTACATCTCGGGGGTCAGCCCGAACTTGTGCAGCAGGGCCTCCTTGACTCGGTTGTAATCCCCTGGCTGTAGGTCCTCCAGCTGGTTGAGCCCCCTGCGGCCTCCTGATTCAGCAAGGGAGGGAGCTGCTGGAGCCGGTCCGCTGGGGGGATCCGGTGCAGTTCACAGACTCACTCTGGTGTAGTTCACGCCTTTACCCGGGGCCAGCATGAGCGTCTCAAAGTCTCTGGTTGTCCCAGGCCCCCTGGGCCCCTCCCCACTCGCTGCAGCTGGGGCCCCTTGGCTCCTCCACTCTGCCACGGCCCGCTCATGCTGCCGCAGCCCCTCTCAATCCTGTACCTCCAATTCCTTTAGCCGCAGCTCCATCTCCAGCCTTTGCAGCTCTGCCGGGAGGGACCCTGCACAGACAAACCGCTGCTGGTGGAGCGTGGCCTGGTGGGCGCCACGTCTCTCTGGTGGACTCCAGCCCTCCCTCTGGTCTGAGAGGGTCTGTCTACACTACCCCGCTAGTTCGAACTAGGGTGGGAATGCAGGCAACCGGAGTTGCAAATGAAGCCCAGGATTTGAATTTCCCGGGCTTCATTTGCATAAAGCCGGGCGCCGCCATTTTTAAATGTCCGCTAGTGCGGACTCCGTGCCCCGCGGCTACACGCGGCACGGACTAGGTAGTTCGGATTAGGCTTCCGAGGTGAAACGAGGAGTAACGGTAGTTCGGAATAGGAAGCCTAGTCCGAACTACCTAGTCCGTGCCGCGTGTAGCCGAGTGTAGCCGCGCGGCACGGAGTCCGCACTAGCGGACATTTAAAAATGGCGGCGCCCGGCTTTATGCAAATGAAGCCCGGGAAATTCAAATCCTGGGCTTCATTTGCAACTCCGGTTGCCTGCATTCCCACCCTAGTTCGAACTAGCGGGGTAGTGTAGACAGACCCGGAGTCTGAGACGCTCCCCGGGGGGGTCTGGCTGCTCCCCGCTGGGACAGAGTCCAGGCCCCTGGACGGGTCAGTCTCTTCCAGGTGGGCAATCAGCTGGGCCTTGCTTGCTGCCCCCACGGGCAGGCCCCTGTCTCTGCACAGCCCCACAAGGTCTGCCTTCAGGAGTCGGGTGTAGGCATCTCCCCGCCGGTCCCCGGGCTGCAGGCTCACCGGCCGGACGTTGCTGGAAGCTCCATCCACAGGGTGCAGTGCCTCCCACCTCTGACTCTACTGTGATGGGGCGTCGGGGACCCCCGACCCTGCACCCCGTCCGTAGCCAGATGTGACTCCGCCAGCCAGTCGAATGGGGAGGGGTTATTGCTGCTCCGAGATACAGCCCAGCCCGGGTTTGGTGTGGACATCGGAGTGAGGGGCCGGCAGCCTCCGACCCCCTGGGCCCCTGAGCCCCAGTAGCCGATTTAGTCCCTTGTCTTGTTTGCCCAGCCCAGCCTGCCCCTTCTCCAGACCCCAGAACACTCCTCCCCAGGCAGCCCCCCCCTTTGTTTAAACCCCTTCCCCGGCCAGGGGAGAAGTTTCTAGTCATGGTCTAGGTTCATTGCCCCCAGGGACTGCCCCCCGCTGGGCAGTGCTACAGACACCGGCCAGTAGGGGTCACCCCCAGCACAGCCACCAGCGACTGCCCGGCAGTGGGCGCAGGGCCACAGGAGCAGACACGCCCCCCCCCCCCCCGTCACAGAGCCCAAAGGTTCTTTGTGCCGGGGGCCCCAGTATTGCTCGGGGGAGGGGTGCTGAGCCCCGTGGCGCAGAACCTGCCTCTTGCTTTCCCCAGGAAGCGCCAGGCTCCGGCCAGCCACCCTGCGAAGGACGCCGGGGACATGGCGCTGTACGAAGGTAGGAGCCACCCGTCCCCACCACAGCCCCCGCCAGGGCCGCCTGCGCCTGGGCTCCTGCCCCAGGGCTGAGCCACCGGCAGAGGGGAAGCGAGTCCCTGGAACCCGACCTGGCCCCCTGCCTAGAGCCCTGGGAACCAGCCAGGGAGGGGAGTGGTGGGGAGCAGGGACCGGCTGCCGGCTCTGCTGGGTGAGGGGCCAGAGGCAGCGCATGGACCCTTTGGAGACCCCGTGCTCGGAGCATCCCCTGGCAGCACGGGACTGATGCTGCCTAGCCCTGGTCTGTCCTGAGCCGCTCCCTGGGGCCGGCGAGTCAGTGCCCCTGGTAGGAGCTCCGGGCGACTCCACTGGGCCGGGAGCTGGGTGGATCTCTCCCCGGCTGCTCCCAGGGCCACCCGCTCTAGCAGCCAGTGGAGAGCAGGTGCCAATGTTCCCCCCCCCAGCCCCTTGCTGCCGCCAGTCTGCCTGCGTCTGCTCAGCACAGGGTCTGGGCATCCGTCTCTCCGCAGTGCTCCAGCCCCGGGACGCCTCGGAGATTTACTGCACCCTCCAGACGCAGGCGCACGGCGCTGCAGGTAGGAACGCCCGGCACCCTGGCCCCACCTGCAGCCCCCAGCTGGGCACGGGCCTGACCCGCCTCTGCTGGGCCCAGGGGGTCCCAGAACAGCCCTGCCCCCCACAGCCATGCTCAGCCCTGCCCTGCGAGGAGCCAGCTCCAGCTCCCACTCCCCAGGCCAGGGCGTGGGCAAGGGGGTGAATCACTGCAGAAGGCCCTGCAGGGCAGGTGGGCCTGCGAGCGGCTGCCGGGCACAGACAGTGGCCAATGCTCAGTGCCCTGGCAGCTGGGGCCGGAGCCCACCCTGCGAGGAGCCAGCCGACGGCCCTGGAGAAGAGAGACCGGAGGCCTGTTTGCCGGGGAGTCAGGCTGGGCAGCTGGCAGCGAGCCCCTCGCCTGCCCTGAGACTCGGGGAGCCTGGGAGCGTCTCCGGTGTCTGTGCTAATGAGCTCTGCTCAGCTGTGCCCGGGCGGCTACTGAGCCGGGGGTGCTCCACGCTGGCTGAGCGCCTGGCTGGCTGCGGGGAGTCACTCTGCTGCCTTTGTTATGTTGCGGGGGGGTCTGCTGTCCTGCAGTACCCCTGTGTGTGCGCCTCAGTTTCCCTGGGCACTGCTCTGCTGTCTAGATGGGGGTTTCGGGGTGACTCAGGGGGAGTAAGCGCAGCCCGTCCCCTAGGCAATGGCCAAGCTCCCTGTAACCTGAGCCTGGGCGGGGGCGCGACCAGGTGACCCTGTGGGCCCAGGACGCTGGACAAAGGAGGGGCAGGGCTGGCTGCAGGGCTAGGGCCGGGTGCTGGGCGTGTGGGCTCTTTCTCAGGGGCCTTTGGAGCAGGAGGGAGCCTGGGGCCCTTCCCCCCAGGCTGGGCTGCCCTGGCTGCTCCCGGTCCCTGCGCTGACCAGTCTGCGCTGCGCTGGGTCCCTGTGCGCCCTGCCGGCCGGGAGCCCCCTGGCTGCAGGTGGGGGGCAGGGCCTGGGGTCGGAGGAGGAACAGAGGCCTCTGAGCGTGGGGCAGGGGGTGGGGGTTCTGCTCACCCCGAGGGGGCCTTGGCTCAGTGCGGCCCTGCCTCACCTCCGCAGGGCGAGAGCAGAGAGGAAGCGCGGGAGCCGGGCGGGGGACACGGGGCCCGTCCCGGCTGGGGCCCGGCTGCCGACCTGCCCGGCCCGGTGCGAAATGTAGCCCCAGCTCGTTCATTTTCTCACGGGCAGTTTTAACGTTGTCCAAAGCCAGCCAGACGTGGGGCCAAGTCCTTTGACGCAGGCACGTTGTATCTCGCAGACTAGGTCCTTGCACCCCCTTTGGCTCCATGGCTCGCCCTGCCGAGAGAGCGAGGACGAGGCGGAACCAGCCCCTCGGGGCACGGGCAGCGGCAGGAGACGGGCGCAACCGGAGCCAAGAGCAATGAGAACAAGTGGGCCCATTGACAGGAGACTGGAGCTGTGGACGCCGTGGGGGTCAGCGCACGAGCTGGCGTTTGGGAGGCCCCCTCTGCGGGTGAACGCGGCTGCGACAGGACACCCCCCAGAGGATCTGACGAAGTGGGTCTTTGCCCACGAAAGCTCAGGCTCCTACACTTCGGTTAGTCTATAAGGGTACGTCTACACTACAGCGCTAGTTCGAACTAACTTAGTTCGAATTAGTTAATTCGAACTAAGCTAGTTCGAACTAACGCGTCTAGAACTAAAAACTAGTTCGAACTAGCGTTTTGCTAGTTCGAACTAGTAAGTCCACATTGAGTGGACTCTGAACAGGGCTTAAGGATGGCCGGAAGCAGTGCCGGCAGGGCATAAAAGGAGGACTTAGAGCATGGAGCTGCTGTCTCAGGCTAGCCGAGGGCTGCGCTTAAAGGGTCCCGACCCCCACCCCGGACACACAGTTCTAAGGGGTGCCCCGCTTCCAAAGAAGTTCTGGCTTGGAGTGCCCTGAGTGCCCACACTGGGCACATCACACCACTCGGCCATCAGCCCGGCTGCACTTGCCGCAGGCTGCCATCTGGGGAGAGGGAGTAATTGGGGGGCTGCAGGAGAGCTTCCACCCCCAGAAGCCCGCAGAGCCAGCCCAGTCCTCCCCATCGGGGGCTCGTACCCCATTCCTCCCTCACCTCCTTCCACTTACCCTTCCCTAGCCCCTCTTCTTATTGATGTACAAAATAAAGATAACGTTTCTTCCAACATTGACTCTGTCTTTATTGAAAAAAACTGGGGGACACTGGGAAAAGGAGGTGGGAGAGGGGAAGAGAAAGGCTGGGAGAGGGGAGGGCAACTAACATGATCAGGGGTTGGGAACAGGTCCCAGATGAAGAAAGGCTACAGAGACTGGGACTGTTCAGCTTAGAAAAGAGGAGATGGAGGGGGGACAGGATAGAGGTCTCTAAAAGCAGGGGTTGGGTGGAGAGGGTGCATTCAGAAAAGTTCTTCCTGAGTTCCCATCAAGAAGGACTAGAGGACACCAAAGGAAAGGAATGGGTAGCAGGCTTGAAACTAGTAAGAGAAAGTTGTTGTTCTTGACAAAGCAAATAGTTAACCTGTGGAACTCCTTGCTGCAGGAGGCTGTGAAGGCTACAACTAGAACAGAGTTTAAAGGGAAGTGAGATAAAGTGATGGAGGTTGGGTCCATGGAGTCCTATTAGCCAGAGGGTAGGAGTGGTGTCCCTGCCCAAAGTTTGTGGAAGGCTGGAGAGGGATGGCACGAGACAAATGGCTTGGTCATTGTCTTCAGTCCATCCCCTCCAGGGTCCCTAGGGTTGGCCGCTATTGGCAGACAGGCTACTGGGCTAGATGGACCTTTGGTCTGACCCAGGACGGCCATTGTAAGCTCAGGGCTCAGTGTCGGGGGTCTCAGTGGACCCCCTTGATTTTCATGCACACCTGGTCCTGGGTGGCCAGGCTGGCAGCTCTCCTGCCCTAGACAGCCACTTTCCTGTGCCTAGTGCGGAGATCGTGGACGAGGTCCACGATGTCCGCACTAGCCCAGGAAGGTGCCCGCCTCTTGCGGTCCAGGGCAAGCTCCCGGGAGCCGCCAGCCTGGTCCCGGCAAGAGGGGGTGGGCTGGGGGGCATCGGGTGGGTGGCTCTGTGCCGTGCCAGATGCAGGGTCTGCTAGCTGGGTGCTGGCAGGCTTGCACCTGGCACGGGCACCGTAGCCAGCCCGTGCCCCTTTAAGGGGTCCGGGGCTGGGAGGGGGGCATAGAGTTTCCCTGGTGTTGGCCAGAGTGGCCACCAGGGAAACCTGGGGAGGGCTAGCCTCCCACTAGTTCGAACTAAAGGGCTACACAGCCCTTAGTTCGAACTAGCTAGTTCGAACTAGGCGTTAGTCCTCGTAAAATGAGGTTTTCCTAGTTCGAACTAAGCGCTCCGCTAGTTCGATTCAAATTCGAACTAGCGGAGCGCTAGTGTAGCGCATAGGAAAGTTAGTTCGAACTAACTTTCTAGTGTAGACATACCCTAAGGTGCCACAGGACTCCTCGTCGCTTTTGCAGATCCAGACTAACACGGCTACCCCTCTGATACTTGCCCCCAAAGGAGGGCGCACCAGACCCTACGTGCATGTGCAGCTGATGCGGACGCAGGGGAGGAGTGACGGGGAGATCGGGGGGGAGGCAGCCACGAGCAACCGACGGCGTCTTGCAGCGGGACCTGGGTTTCGTCATCACCGTCGGAGCATCGATCCAGCTCAGGAGAAGCCCGGCTCACCCCTCCCGCACCTGACTCACCTGGCCAGTGCAGTGGACCCCTAACCCAAGGGGTCTAAGGCGGCCTGGCCCTGGCTCCTGTAGCCACATCCCGTCTGTGCTGGGCTGTGTATCGGAGAAGCAATAACCCCCCTGTTCCACTGGCTGGCGGAGTCTGGTCTAGCTGCTATGAGGGTGCAGGATCGGGGGGACCTCCAACGCGCTGTCACAGCCCCTCCTGCGCTTGGGCACGGTGCCACGGAGCCCTGGCGCCACGGCAAGCCCACTCCTGGGAGAGGCGCAGCCGCCAAGCTCCGTGCGACTGCCCGACACGGCTCCCAGCCAGGCCGCCACGGAGCCAGCGCCCCGGGCTGCAGATCGGGTGGGCGCACGCCCAGCCCCAGCACGGCGGCAAGGGGGCACCGCCTGGGGGCCGCTGGAAGGGCTCTGCTCCCAGGCCCCAGCTGTGAGCCCAGGCAGGCTGCCCCCCACGCGAGCGCAGCCGGCCCTAGGGCGCTGCAAGGAGCTGGCCTGGCTCTCGGGGCCTGTGTCCCCGGGAACGTAGCGGGGATGGTGTCGCCGTGCGGCGCTGCGGGCTGTGTTGTGTCACTATGTAACAATGCAGATTGTGTTGTGTCACCGCATGGCACTGCAGGCTGTGTTGCGTTGCCATGCGGCATTGTAGGCTGCGTTGCATCACCATGTGGCGCTGCGGGCTGTGTTGTGTCGCCATGTGGCACTGTGGACTGTGTTGTGTCACCGTGTGGCACTGGGGGCTGTGCTGCGTGGTGCTGCAGGCTGTGTTGCATTGCCGTGTGGCGCTGCGGGCTGTGTTGCATTGCCGTGTGGTGCTGCGGGCTGTGTTGTGTCGCAGTGTGGCTCTGGGGGCTGTGTTGCGTGGTGCTGCGGGCTGTGTTGCATTGCCGTGTGGCGCTGCGGGCTGTGTTGTATCCTTGTGTGGTGCTGTGGGCTGCGTTGCGTCACCGTGTGGCGCTGCGGGCTGTGTTGTGTCGCCGTGTGGCGCTGCGGGCTGCGTTGCGTCACCGTGTGGCGCTGCGGGCTGTGTTGTGTTGCCATGTGGCGCTGCGGGCTGTGTTGTGTCGCCGTGTGGCGCTGCGGGCTGTGTTGTATCACCGCATGGGACTGTGGGCTGTGTTGTGTCGCTGTGTGGTGCTGCGGGCTGTGTCACGTCGCTGTTTGGCACCGTGGGCTGTGTTGTGTCGCTGTGTGGTGCTGTGGGCTGCGTTGTGTTGCCATGTGGCGCTGCGGGCTGTGTTGTGTCGCCGTGTGGTGCTGCGGGCTGTGTTGTGTCGCCGTGTGGCGCTGCGGGCTGTGTTGTGTCGCCGTGTGGCGCTGTGGGCTGCGTTGCATCGCCGTGTGGTTCTGTGGGCTGTGTTGTGTCGCCGTGTGGCGCTGCGGGCTGTGTTGTGTCGCCGTGTGGCGCTGCGGGCTGTGTTGTGTCGCCGTGTGGTGCTGCGGGCTGTGTTGTGTCGCCGTGTGGCGCTGCGGGCTGTGTTGTGTCGCCGTGTGGCGCTGTGGGCTGCGTTGCATCGCCGTGTGGCGCTGCGGGCTGTGTTGTATCACCGCATGGGACTGTGGGCTGTGTTGTGTCGCTGTGTGGTGCTGCGGGCTGTGTCACGTCGCTGTTTGGCACCGTGGGCTGTGTTGTGTCGCTGTGTGGTGCTGTGGGCTGCGTTGTGTTGCCATGTGGCGCTGCGGGCTGTGTTGTGTCGCCGTGTGTCGCTACGGGCTGTGTTGTGTCGCTGTGTGGTGCTGTGGGCTGCATTGTGTCGCCGTGTGGCGCTGCGGGCTGTGTTGTGTCGCCATGTGGCGCTGCGGGCTGTGTTGTGTCGCCGTGTGGCGCTGTGGGCTGCGTTGTGTCGCCGTGTGGTGCTGTGGGCTGTGTTGTGTCGCTGTGCGGTGCTGCGGGCTATGTTGTGTCGCCGTGTGGTGCTGTGGGCTGCGTTGTGTCGCTGTGTGGTGCTGTGGGCTGCGTTGTGTCGCCGTGCGGCACTACGGGCTGCGTTGTGTTGCCGTGTGGTGCTGCGGGCTGTGTTGTGTCACCATGCGGCGCTGCGGGCTGTGTTGTGTCGCCGTGTGGTGCTGCGGGCTGTGTTGTGTCGCCGTGCGGCGCTGCGGGCTGTGTTGTGTCGCCGTGTGGTGCTGTGGGCTGTGTTGTGTCGCCGTGTGGTGCTGTGGGCTGTGTTGTGTCGCCGTGTGGTGCTGCGGGCTGTGTTGTGTCGCCGTGTGGTGCTGCGGGCTGTGTTGTGTCGCCGTGTGGTGCTGCGGGCTGTGTTGTGTCGCCGTGCGGCGCTGCGGGCTGTGTTGTGTCGCCGTGCGGTGCTGCGGGCTGTGTTGTGCCGCCGTGCGGTGCTGCGGGCTGTGTTGTGTCGCCGTGTGGTGCTGCGGGCTGTGTTGTGTCGCCGTGTGGTGCTGCGGGCTGTGTTGTGTCGCCGTGTGGTGCTGCGGGCTGTGTTGTGTCGCCGTGCGGCGCTGCGGGCTGTGTTGTGTCGCCGTGCGGTGCTGTGGGGTGTGTTGTGTCGCCGTGTGGCGTTGCGGGCTGTGTTGTGTCGCCGTGCGGCGCTGCGGGCTGTGTTGTGTCGCCGTGTGGTGCTGCGGGCTGTGTTGTGTCGCCGTGTGGTGCTGTGGGCTGTGTTGTGTCGCCGTGTGGTGCTGCGGGCTGTGTTGTGTCGCCGTGTGGTGCTGCGGGCTGTGTTGTGTCGCCGTGCGGCGCTGCGGGCTGTGTTGTGTCGCCGTGTGGTGCTGCGGGCTGTGTTGTGTCGCCGTGTGGTGCTGCGGGCTGTGTTGTGTCGCCGTGTGGTGCTGCGGGCTGTGTTGTGTCGCCGTGTGGTGCTGTGGGCTGTGTTGTGTCGCCGTGCGGCGCTGTGGGCTGTGTTGTGTCGCCGTGTGGTGCTGCGGGCTGCGTTGTGTCGCCGTGTGGTGCTGCGGGCTGCGTTGTGTCGCTGTGCGGCGCTGCGGGCTGTGTTGTGTCGCCGTGTGGTGCTGTGGGCTGTGTTGTGTCGCCGTGCGGTGCTGCGGGCTGTGTTGTGTCGCCGTGTGGTGCTGTGGGCTGTGTTGTGTCGCCGTGTGGTGCTGTGGGCTGTGTTGTGTCGCCGTGCGGCGCTGCGGGCTGTGTTGTGTCGCTGTGTGGTGCTGCGGGCTGTGTTGTGTCGCCGTGTGGTGCTGTGGGCTGTGTTGTGTCGCCGTGCGGCGCTGCGGGCTGTGTTGTGTCGCCGTGTGGTGCTGTGGGCTGTGTTGTGTCGCCGTGCGGCGCTGCGGGCTGTGTTGTGTCGCTGTATGGTGCTGTGGGCTGTGTTGTGTCGCTGTGTGGTGCTGTGGGCTGTGTTGTGTCGCTGTGTGGCGCTGCGGGCTGTGTTGTGTCGCTGTATGGTGCTGTGGGCTGTGTTGTGTCGCTGTGTGGTGCTGCGGGCTGTGTTGTGTCGCCGTGCGGCGCTGTGGGCTGTGTTGTGTCGCCGTGTGGTGCTGCGGGCTGCGTTGTGTCGCCGTGTGGTGCTGCGGGCTGCGTTGTGTCGCTGTGCGGCGCTGCGGGCTGTGTTGTGTCGCCGTGTGGTGCTGTGGGCTGTGTTGTGTCGCCGTGCGGTGCTGCGGGCTGTGTTGTGTCGCCGTGTGGTGCTGTGGGCTGTGTTGTGTCGCCGTGTGGTGCTGTGGGCTGTGTTGTGTCGCCGTGCGGCGCTGCGGGCTGTGTTGTGTCGCTGTGTGGTGCTGCGGGCTGTGTTGTGTCGCCGTGTGGTGCTGTGGGCTGTGTTGTGTCGCCGTGCGGCGCTGCGGGCTGTGTTGTGTCGCCGTGTGGTGCTGTGGGCTGTGTTGTGTCGCCGTGCGGCGCTGCGGGCTGTGTTGTGTCGCTGTATGGTGCTGTGGGCTGTGTTGTGTCGCTGTGTGGTGCTGTGGGCTGTGTTGTGTCGCTGTGTGGCGCTGCGGGCTGTGTTGTGTCGCTGTATGGTGCTGTGGGCTGTGTTGTGTCGCTGTGTGGTGCTGCGGGCTGTGTTGTGTCGCCGTGTGGTGCTGCGGGCTGTGTTGTGTCGCCGTGTGGTGCTGTGGGCTGTGTTGTGTCGCCGTGAGGCGCTGCGGGCTGTGTTGTGTCGCCGTGAGGCGCTGCGGGCTGTGTTGTGTCGCCGTGCGGTGCTGCGGGCTGTGTTGTGTCGCCGGGCGGAGCTGCGGGCTGTGTTGTGTCGCCGTGCGGTGCTGCGGGCTGTGTTGTGTCGCCGTGCGGTGCTGCGGGCTGTGTTGTGTCGCCGTGCGGTGCTGCGGGCTGTGTTGTGTCGCCGGGCGGAGCTGCGGGCTGTGTTGTGTCGCCGGGCGGTGCTGCGGGCTGTGTTGTGTCGCCGTGCGGTGCTGCGGGCTGTGTTGTGTCGCCGTGCGGTGCTGCGGGCTGTGTTGTGTCGCCGTGCGGCGTTGCGGGCTGTGTTGTGTCGCCGTGCGGTGCTGCGGGCTGTGTTGTGTCGCCGTGCGGTGCTGCGGGCTGTGTTGTGTCGCCGTGCGGTGCTGCGGGCTGTGTTGTGTCGCCGGGCGGAGCTGCGGGCTGTGTTGTGTCGCCGTGCGGTGCTGCGGGCTGTGTTGTGTCGCCGTGCGGTGCTGCGGGCTGTGTTGTGTCGCCGTGCGGTGCTGCGGGCTGTGTTGTGTCGCCGTGCGGTGCTGCGGGCTGTGTTGTGTCGCCGGGCGGTGCTGCGGGCTGTGTTGTGTCGCCGGGCGGTGCTGCGGGCTGTGTTGTGTCGCCGGGCGGTGCTGCGGGCTGTGTTGTGTCGCCGTGCGGTGCTGCGGGCTGTGTTGTGTCGCCGTGCGGCGCTGCGGGCTGTGTTGTGTCGCCGTGCGGCGCTGCGGGCTGTGTTGTGTCGCCGTGCGGCGTTGCGGGCTGTGTTGTGTCGCCGTGCGGCGCTGCGGGCTGTGTTGTGTCGCCGTGCGGTGCTGCGGGCTGTGTTGTGTCGCCGTGCGGTGCTGCGGGCTGTGTTGTGTCGCCGGGCGGAGCTGCGGGCTGTGTTGTGTCGCCGTGTGGCGCTGTGGGCTGTGTTGTGTCGCCGTGCGGCGCTGTGGGCTGTGTTGTGTCGCCGTGTGGTGCTGCGGGCTGCGTTGTGTCGCTGTGCGGCGCTGCGGGCTGTGTTGTGTCGCCGTGTGGTGCTGCGGGCTGTGTTGTGTCGCCGTGTGGTGCTGCGGGCTGTGTTGTGTCGCCGTGTGGTGCTGTGGGCTGTGTTGTGTCGCCGTGTGGTGCTGTGGGCTGTGTTGTGTCGCCGTGCGGCGCTGCGGGCTGTGTTGTGTCGCTGTGTGGTGCTGCGGGCTGTGTTGTGTCGCCGTGTGGTGCTGTGGGCTGTGTTGTGTCGCCGTGCGGCGCTGCGGGCTGTGTTGTGTCGCCGTGTGGTGCTGTGGGCTGTGTTGTGTCGCTGTGTGGTGCTGTGGGCTGTGTTGTGTCGCTGTGTGGTGCTGCGGGCTGTGTTGTGTCGCCGTGTGGTGCTGTGGGCTGTGTTGTGTCGCCGTGCGGCGCTGCGGGCTGTGTTGAGTCGCCGTGAAGCGCTGCGGGCTGTGTTGTGTCGCCGTGAGGCGCTGCGGGCTGTGTTGTGTCGCCGTGAGGCGCTGCGGGCTGTGTTGTGTCGCCGTGCGGTGCTGCGGGCTGTGTTGTGTCGCCGTGCGGTGCTGCGGGCTGTGTTGTGTCGCCGGGCGGAGCTGCGGGCTGTGTTGTGTCGCCGTGCGGTGCTGCGGGCTGTGTTGTGTCGCCGTGCGGTGCTGCGGGCTGTGTTGTGTCGCCGTGCGGTGCTGCGGGCTGTGTTGTGTCGCCGTGCGGTGCTGCGGGCTGTGTTGTGTCGCCGTGCGGTGCTGCGGGCTGTGTTGTGTCGCCGTGCGGCGCTGCGGGCTGTGTTGTGTCGCCGTGCGGCGCTGCGGGCTGTGTTGCGTCGCCGTGTGGCGCTGCGGGCTGTGTTGCGTCGCCGTGTGGCGCTGCGGGCTGTGTTGTGTCGCCGTGTGGTGCTGCGGGCTGTGTTGTGTCGCCGTGTGGCGCTGCGGGCTGTGTTGTGTCGCCGTGTGGTGCTGCGGGCTGTGTTGCGTCGCCGTGTGGCGCTGCGGGCTGTGTTGTGTCGCCGTGTGGTGCTGTGGGCTGTGTTGTGTCGCCGTGCGGCGCTGCGGGCTGTGTTGTGTCGCTGTATGGTGCTGTGGGCTGTGTTGTGTCGCTGTGTGGTGCTGTGGGCTGTGTTGTGTCGCTGTGTGGCGCTGCGGGCTGTGTTGTGTCGCTGTATGGTGCTGTGGGCTGTGTTGTGTCGCTGTGTGGTGCTGCGGGCTGTGTTGTGTCGCCGTGTGGTGCTGCGGGCTGTGTTGTGTCGCCGTGCGGCGCTGCGGGCTGTGTTGTGTCGCCGTGCGGTGCTGCGGGCTGTGTTGTGTCGCCGTGTGGTGCTGCGGGCTGTGTTGTGTCGCCGTGCGGTGCTGCGGGCTGTGTTGTGTCGCTGTGTGGTGCTGCGGGCTGTGTTGTGTCGCCGTGTGGTGCTGCGGGCTGTGTTGTGTCGCCGTGCGGTGCTGCGGGCTGTGTTGTGTCGCTGTGTGGTGCTGCGGGCTGTGTTGTGTCGCCGTGTGGCGCTGCGGGCTGTGTTGTGTCGCCGTGCGGTGCTGCGGGCTGTGTTGTGTCGCCGGGCGGAGCTGCGGGCTGTGTTGTGTCGCCGTGCGGTGCTGTGGGCTGTGTTGTGTCGCCGTGCGGCGCTGTGGGCTGTGTTGTGTTGCCGTGTGGTGCTGCGGGCTGCGTTGTGTCGCTGTGCGGCGCTGCGGGCTGTGTTGTGTCGCCGTGCGGTGCTGCGGGCTGTGTTGTGTCGCCGTGTGGTGCTGCGGGCTGTGTTGTGTCGCCGTGCGGTGCTGCGGGCTGTGTTGTGTCGCTGTGTGGTGCTGCGGGCTGTGTTGTGTCGCCGTGTGGTGCTGCGGGCTGTGTTGTGTCGCCGTGTGGTGCTGCGGGCTGTGTTGTGTCGCCGTGTGGCGCTGCGGGCTGTGTTGTGTCGCCGTGTGGCGCTGCGGGCTGTGTTGTGGGCTGTGTTGTGTCGCCGTGTGGCGCTGCGGGCTGTGTTGTGTCGCCGTGTGGTGCTGCGGGCTGTGTTGTGTCGCCGGGCGGAGCTGCGGGCTGTGTTGTGTCGCCGTGCGGTGCTGCGGGCTGTGTTGTGTCGCCGGGCGGAGCTGCGGGCTGTTGTGTATCGTTGTGTTGTATCATTGTGTTGCATTGTGAGCGGTGTGTGGTTGCTACTGTCCGGGGACCTGCCACCCTGCCTGGGGGGGGGTGACCCACTGCAGGGGGCCGCACACCGGGGGCCAGGCACCGGAGATCCCAACGCCTGCCGGCGAAGGGAGACAGAGCGGGGGGCTGCACCAGGCTGGGGGGTAGGGCGGGCGGGGGGGAGGGTCGGTCTCCGCTGCGCTGGGAGAAGGGGCTTAGGGCAGAAAGGGGGGAGGGCCCCCAGGACCCCCGCGCCCCCAAGAGGAATGGTACTGGCTGCGCTGGGCCCTGGGAACCAAGAACCCGGCTGTTCTCCCTGCCGGCTGGGGGGGCAGCGCTCGGGGCTCCCTGACACCGGGTGCTTGTGCGGCCCCACAGGGGAGACGCCGAGGCCGCCTGGCTGACCGGCAGAGGGCCCGCGGCGGGTTTGATGGCTACGGGTGGTGCACATCCACACCAGCGTCGGGGCACGTCCACATTTATTCTGCACATGGACAAAATCCGCCCCTGATGGAAAAGATTAGAGGGACCATTGTCCAGTCCCCCCCAATTCTGGCACCCCGAGTGGCTGGAGCAAATCTGGGAGGCCCGGGCCCGGGACGGCCGGCGAGCTCTGTGCCCGGGGAGCTCTGTGCCCGGCGAGCTCTGTGCCCGGCGAGCTCTGTGCCCAGGGAGCTCTGTGCCCGGGGAGCTCTGTGCCCGGGGAGCTCTGTGCCCGGCGAGCTCTGTGCCCGGCGAGCTCTGTGCCCGGGGAGCTCTGTGCCCGGGGAGCTCTGTGCCCGGCGAGCTCTGTGCCCGGCGAGCTCTGTGCCCAGGGAGCTCTGTGCCCGGCGAGCTCTGTGCCCGGGGAGCTCTGTGCCCGGCGAGCTCTGTGCCCGGCGAGCTCTGTGCCCGGGGAGCTCTGTGCCCGGCGAGCTCTGTGCCCGGGGAGCTCTGTGCCCGGCGAGCTCTGTGCCCGGCGAGCTCTGTGCCCGGGGAGCTCTGTGCCCGGCGAGCTCTGTGCCCGGCGAGCTCTGTGCCCGGGGAGCTCTGTGCCCGGCGAGCTCTGTGCCCGGCGAGCTCTGTGCCCGGGGAGCTCTGTGCCCGGGGAGCTCTGTGCCCGGGGAGCTCTGTGCCCGGCGAGCTCTGTGCCCGGGGAGCTCTGTGCCCAGGGAGCTCTGTGCCCGGGGAGCTCTGTGCCCGGGGAGCTCTGTGCCCGGGGAGCTCTGTGCCCGGCGAGCTCTGTGCCCGGGGAGCTCTGTGCCCGGCGAGCTCTGTGCCCGGCGAGCTCTGTGCCCGGCGAGCTCTGTGCCCGGGGAGCTCTGTGCCCGGCGAGCTCTGTGCCCGGCGAGCTCTGTGCCCGGCGAGCTCTGTGCCCGGCGAGCTCTGTGCCCGGCGAGCTCTGTGCCCAGGGAGCTCTGTGCCCGGCGAGCTCTGTGCCCGGGGAGCTCTGTGCCCAGGGAGCTCTGTGCCCGGCGAGCTCTGTGCCCGGCGAGCTCTGTGCCCAGGGAGCTCTGTGCCCGGCGAGCTCTGTGCCCGGCGAGCTCTGTGCCCGGCGAGCTCTGTGCCCGGCGAGCTCTGTGCCCGGGGAGCTCTGTGCCCGGCGAGCTCTGTGCCCGGGGAGCTCTGTGCCCGGCGAGCTCTGTGCCCGGCGAGCTCTGTGCCCGGGGAGCTCTGTGCCCGGCGAGCTCTGTGCCCGGCGAGCTCTGTGCCCGGGGAGCTCTGTGCCCGGCGAGCTCTGTGCCCGGGGAGCTCTGTGCCCGGGGAGCTCTGTGCCCGGCGAGCTCTGTGCCCGGCGAGCTCTGTGCCCGGCGAGCTCTGTGCCCGGCAGGTCTGCGAACGGACTCGCCCAGGGGCGGTGCTGGGCAGGCGCAGGACGGAGCACTGCAGGGCTGAGGGCAGGAAGGGGCGCACGGGCGCCCCGATGGAGACGCTGCCGGAGGGCACAGCGGAGCGGTGGCCGGGGCGGGGACGGGGCCTGGCCGGGTGTGACTCCAGGCTCGACTCCGGGCTCAGGGGTGTTTTTCTTTTGCCCACAACCGGGTGTTCCCAAACCCGCCGGCTCTGCCCGGCCCTGCGCTTGTCGGGGAGCCGCCTCCGGGCCAGGTGCTCGGTGCTGGGGCAGCAGGTCGGGGAGCGGCTGGTGCCAGGGCCCCGGCCCCGCGAGGGTCGCAGCGGCGCTCGCTCTGCTCCCCGTTAGCTACCGCCCAAGGGCCTGGCTGGCAAAGTGTCCTGCAGCGTGGAGAGGGTCCCGCTCAGCCGGCCGCGTCTCCGGAGGCCCCGCCGGCAGCGCCAGGCCCACGCCGGCGTTTCCAAGGCAGGATCCCGCCAGCGCGAGAGGAGGCGGCCGGTCCTGGCTCCCCGTCACTGGAAATTGCCGTAGATCTTGAAGGAGTCCAGGTAGCTGAGGGCGAGCTGGTAGCAGAAGGTGTACTGCTCCTGGGGGAGAGGCTGTGCTGAGACGCCGGCGCTGGGCCCAGCCCGCCCCCCACACACCTGCTCTCGCCCCAGGGCGCGCCGAGCGTGGCCCCAGGCCAGACCTAGGCTCAGACACCAGCCCCGGCAGCCCTTCCCGCCCCTCCCCACCGGCAGTGCCAGACCCAGGAGGAGCCCGGCCCTCAGCCGCAGCCTCCCCCACCCACCCCGCACTGGCCCGGCAGGGTGCCCCACGTAAGGGCGCCATGAGCCCACACTGTAAAGTCCACGGGGCTGCCCCGCTGAAGCCTGTGGTGCTCCCTGGCCACGCCGTGGCCCCGGGCATGCGTGGAAGGGCTTGTGCCCGTGTCGGTGCCCCAGGCAGGCGGGGCCCTGGCAGGGCAAGGGGCAGCGTGTCTGACGTGACAGTGCCAGGAGGCTGCAGGTCTCGCCCCCAGCGCCCGGGGCTGGGGCTGTTTCCCTCTGGGGGCTCCGTGGCCCGTGCCGTGGGAACCAGGCTGGGACCCAGCTGCGGGAGGGCTGAGGGCAGCGCACGGGGTGCCAGGGGTGGCAGGGCCTTGGTTGGGAGCTGGGGCTCCCGGCCCGTCGGGCCCACGCGGGGACACGTACCTCCTCCCCGACCAGCTGCCAGCGCCGCCGCTTCAGCATCCTGACGGCCTGCGAGACGTCCAGCTGCCCCTCGCTGCGGATCTGCTCGCACAGCCAGCGGGCCGCGCAGAAGAGCCCGCAGCGGCTGGCCCCGTCCCTGCAGGGGGGACGCGCCGGTTGGATCGGGGTGGGCCGGGAGCTGTGGCCGGGGGCTCTGGGGCGAGCCCGGGGAGGAGCGGAGGGGGGGCTGCGCGGTGCGGCCGTTCCGACAGACGGGACCCGGACACGCCAGGCTCAGTGTGACGTGGGGGGGGGGGCTGTCCACTCTCGTGGCCCTGCGCCCACTCTGCCGGGCAGTCACTGGTGGCTGTGTGGGCGGGGGGCGACCCCTACTGGCCAGTATCTGTAGCGCTGCCCGGCGGGACGGCTGCCTTAAGTCAGGTAGGCAAAGACCCAACCTGTCAGACCGGTTGAGGGCAGGCGGGGAACAAAGGAAGGGAGGCTTCGGGGGAAGGGGCAGTCGCTGGCTGGGAACACGAAGGAGGCAGCCTAAACTGAAGGCTGAGGGTCTAGGGGGCGGAGGACCCCCCCACCCCAAGGGGTCTGAGGCATCCTGGCCCTGGCTCCTGTAGCCACGTCCCGGCTGTGCTGGGCTGTGTCCAGGAGCAGCAATAGCCCCCCTGTTCTCTGGCCGGTGGAGTCACATCTGGCTGCAGACGGGGGTGCAGGGTCGGGGGTCCCCGCCGCGCCGTCATAGCCAACCTCCCTGGGGGTGTCTGTGCCACGTGCCCCCCGCGCGGGAGCCGGGACCCCAGGCCCCTCGCGCCCGCTCACCAGCACGTGATGAGCAGGTGGCCGTCCTGGCTCGTGCGCTGGCTCCGCTCCACCTCCCCCAGCAGGCTGATGATGGTGGCCGGACGGCGGGGCAGCTGCTCCCGCATGGGCCAGTCGTCCACCTGCCAGACGCAGATCCGCAGCGCGGCCTTGTTGGGCTGGGGAGAGACGGGGAGGGGGTGGCTGCAGCTGCCTGGGGCCGGGGGAAGCCAGCCCTGGGCACCGGGCAGGAAGGGGGAACCTGGCGCGGGGGCTGCATGCCCTCAGGCCCTTCCACAAGCCCCTTGGCCCAGCCCCTGGAGCTGTGGGGCCGGGCACAGGGCCATGGGGCCCCTGAGGCAAACCTGGTCGGGGTGGTGAGAGGCTGCATCTCCCCCGACCCCACGCGTCAAAGCTCCCGCGAGATGCAGGGCCGGAGGGACCGTGAGGGCCACACAGACCTCGACCAGCCACGTCCCGCCCGGTCTGAGACCCTCCGTGAGGGGATCCCACGGCCGCCCTTGGCAGCCTGGTCCGAGCATGGCCCCCGGGGAGAAAACTCCTTCTTGTGCCAGCCGAGAGCGCTCGGGCTGCAGCGAGCGCCCGTCACATCGGGGCCCGATGGGAACAGCTTCCCCCCAGGCCCGGTAACAGCCCCCAGCTGTCGCCAGCCCCCGACTTCGCCCCCACCGGCGCTGGCCCGGATCTTTCAACGCTCCCCACCCGACAGGTTCTCCAGGCGCTTCCCACATGCGTGGCTCCCCGCCGCCCTATGAACTTGCCCGTCTCCCCTCAGACACGGGCCAGGACTCAGCCGAGGCCGCGCCTGCCGAGCGGAGCGGGATGGATGGAAGTGACAACGCCTGTCTACTTCCAGCGGGACTACCATGCTGCGCACGGGCCCTGCCTGCCTCCAGCGGGGCTGCCACGCTGCCCACGGGCCCTGCCTGCCTCCAGCGGGGCTGCCACGCTGCCCACGGGCCCTGCCTGCCTCCAGCAGGGCTGCCACGCTGCCCACGGGCCCTGCCTGCCTCCAGCGGGGCTGCCACGCTGCCCACGAGCCCTGCCTGCCTCCAGCGGGGCTGCCACGCTGCCCACGGGCCCTGCCTGCCTCCAGCGGGGCTGCCACGCTGCCCACGGGCCCTACCTGCCTCTAGCGGGGCTGCCACGCTGCCCACGGGCCCTACCTGCCTCTAGCGGGGCTGCCACGCTGCCCACGGGCCCTACCTGCCTCTAGTGGGGCTGCCACGCTGCCCACGGGCCCTGCCTGCCTCCAGAGGGACTACCACGCTGCGCACGGGCCCTGCCTGCCTCCAGCGGGGCTGCCACGCTGCCCACGGGCCCTGCCTGCCTCCAGCGGGGCTGCCACGCTGCCCACGGGCCCTGCCTGCCTCCAGCGGGACTGCCACGCTGCCCACGGGCCCTGCCTGCCTCCAGCGGGGCTGCCACGCTGCCCACGGGCCCTGCCTGCCTCCAGAGGGACTACCACGCTGCCCACGGGCCCTGCCTGTCTCCAGCGGGACTGCCACGCTGCCCACGGGCCCTGCCTGCCTCCAGCGGGGCTGCCACGCTGCCCACGGGCCCTGCCTGTCTCCAGCGGGGCTGCCACGCTGCCCACGGGCCCTGTCTGCCTCCAGCGGGGCTGCCACGCTGCCCACGGGCCCTGTCTGCCTCCAGCGGGGCTGCCACGCTGCCCACGGGCCCTACCTGCCTCTAGCGGGGCTGCCACGCTGCCCTCTGCCAAGGCTGGTTCCGAAAGGCAGCCAGAGGCTCCACCACCCTCTTCTGCCTCCTCGGCCCCTGTCCCGCCTTCTGTGGGGCAGGAATCACTACGAAGCAGTGAGGGGCCGGCCCTGCTCCCAGGGTCCCTCCTGGAGTCCCCCAGGGTATGTCTACACTACCCTCCTAGTTCGAACTAGGAGGGTAATGTATGCATACCGCACTTGCTAATGAAGCCCGGGATTTGAATTTCCCGGGCTTCATTAGCATAAGCGGGGAGCCGCCATTTTTAAATCCCCGCTGCTTCGAACCCCGTGTAGCGCGGCTACACGGGGCTCGAACTAGGTAGTTCGGACTAGGGTGCCTATTCCGAACTACCGTTACTCCTCGTTTCACGAGGAGTAACGGTAGTTCGGAATAGGACCCTAGTCCGAACTACCTAGTTCGAGCCCCGTGTAGCCGCGCTACACGGGGTTCGAAGCAGCGGGGATTTAAAAATGGCGGCTCCCCGCTTGTGCTAATGAAGCCCGGGAAATTCAAATCCCGGGCTTCATTAGCAAGTGCGGTATGCATACATTACCCTCCTAGTTCGAACTAGCGGGGTAGTGTAGACATACCCCCAGGGCCTTGGCCGTGCGAGGGGCCCCTCTGAATTAGCGGCCGGTAGCCAGCTCTGAATGTGAGCCGGGTCTCCGCCTGCTGGGGACAGGGCCCGAGGGCTGCCGTCAGGGGAAGGCCCAGGACTACCCCGCCCGGGGCAGGGCCTACCTGCTGCGTGTTGGTCACCGCGAGCGTGCGGACGGTGAAGGCAGCTCCCGGCTCCTCGGAGATCAGCTTGACGTGGAAATGGCCGTAAGAGGCCTCCCCATGTGCAGGCCAAAATGCCACGTACGTCTGGGGAGCGAGCACATGGATCTGTTCTCACACGCGTGCTCACCGGGCACACGGAACCCCGCACACGCAGCCACACGCCTCACACTGGCATGCAGGGAAAGGCACAGCCCCGCACACGCAGGACGTGTGCTCACAGATATGAACTCACCGGGCACACGGAACCCCACACACGCCTAACGCCGGCATGCGGGGCAGGTACCTAGCAGAGCTCTGGTGCGCACACACCCCAGGTGTGCCCACAGGCCGGCCCAGACAGTGACAGGGCATCTACCTCCCGTGTCCTCACACATGTACACGTGCGACTCCAGGGGCCGCCGGCGACTCCAGGCTGGGTCCGCAGGCCTAGGAGTGCACCGCCACGCCTGCACCACATGTCTCAGCCAGCCCCTGGGCCCCTCGGGCTCCGCTCGGCTGGGGTGAGCGGGGGCTTGGGTTACTGAACTGGGCGCCTTCAGCTGCCTGACATGCACGGACACAGACACACGCAGACACACATGGGCACACGCACAGACACAGACATGCACGGACACATGAGCACGGAGACGCAACTGTGGCGTAGTGGGGGTACCTGGCTGGTTTCTATGCTGCTGGCTCTGGGGTAACCCCCACTGGCTGCCGTGGGTACCACGACCCAGCAAAACAGGATGAGTCACTATGCAAACCAGTGGCCAGACACCCCCCATGGAGAGGAACAAAGGAAGGTGGATGCTGCCCTGGCTGGGGGGGGCAGGGCTGGAAGTTAGTGAGTTGGTTGCTGGCTGTCGGAGGGCATGGAGGAGAGCCTAGGGAAAGGGACTGGAGTTTAGGGGCCCAGTCTCCCCCATCTCAAGGGGGCCTGAGGCATCCTAGCCCAGTTCCTGTAACCAGATTACATCTGTGCTGCGCTGTGCTGGAGGAGCAATAAACCACCCTCAATTCCACTGGCTGGTGCAGTCTGTTTGTGCCATTTCGGGGTGCAGGAGACGGGGAACCCCCAACGCGCTGTCACAGCAACGCAGACACACACGGGAACCACAAACCAACACACATGGATACGCACAGGGACACGCGCACGGAGACACAGACATGCAGACGCACACATGCACAGACGCACAAACGTGGACACAGGCGCACAGAGACATGTGCAGATGCACACACAGACACGCATGGACACACATGGAGACATAAGCACAGAGACACTCACGGACACAGGCACGGAGACGCAGGCGCACACGGACACACGCAGAGCGACACCGGTGCGCAGACAGGCACACTGGGGATGGGAAGGACTCGTTGGCTGTGTGATAAGCAAATGCTTAGTGGAGAGTCGATGCCTCTTTCTACATACAGCAAAGGGGGGCAGGGGGAACTCAGAGATCCCGGGCTCCAGCGCGGCTTTTCCACGGAACCCAGGATCAGCAGGGGAGTCCCCCGCTGACCCCGCTCCGCGCGGCATTTCAACGCGGCAGGGAGCCCGGGGTCGGCGGGTTCCTCTGAGTCCCCTGCGGACGCCGGGCTCCCTGTGCGCTGCCAATTGGAAACGCACAAGAGCCGCCGCTGAGGACTCTGGGACATTTCCAAGCTGGCACCTGGGTGCAGCCCGGAATCGGGGGGATGTCCCACTGGCCCCGGGCTGCCCGCCGATTCCGCATCCCTCCTGGGAAATGTCCAATGGCCCCAGCGGGGCTCTTCTCCAGTCCAAAGGAGGGATGCGGAAGTGCCTCTCGACTAGTGGAGTAGCCAATTCACCGCCAGGTAAGATCCCTTGCGCAGACACACACGGACACACCCACATGCATGGCCACAGGCAGAAAGACACAGGCGCACAGAGACACACACGGACACACCCACATGCATGGCCACAGGCAGAAAGACACAGGCACACAGAGACACACACACACACACACTCACAGACACACACGGACACACCCACATGCATGGCCACAGGCAGAAAGACACAGGCGCACAGAGACACACACACACACACACTCACAGACACACCCACATGCATGGCCACAGGCAGAAAGACACAGGCACACAGAGACACGCTGTGACGTAGTGGGGGTACCTGGCTGGTTTCTATGCTGCTGGCTCTGGGGTAACCCCCACTGGCTGCCGTGGGTACCACGACCCAGCAAAACAGGATGAGTCACTATGCAAACCAGTGACCAGACACCCCCATGGAGAGGAACAAAGGAAGGGGGATGCTGCCCTGGCTGGGGGGCAGGGCTGGAAGAGAGTTAGTGAGTTCCTGGCTGGAAGGCAGGGAAGAAGGAGCTGGGGAGGGGGCTGGGACTCCCCCATCTCAAGGGGGCACTGAGGCCTCTTAGCCCCAGTTCCTGTAACCAGATTACATCTGTGCTGCGCTGTGCTGGAGGAACAATAAACAACCTCCATTCTACTGGCTGGCGGAGTCTGTTCATGCCATTTCGGGGGTGCAGGAGATGGGAAAATCCCGACGCGTCATCACACACGCGCACACAGACACGCCCGGACACGCAGACACACGCGCGGAGACATGCCATTGTCCCCAGGCTCCCTGCAGATGGGGCCAGCGTGTGCCGGTGAGGGGGAGCAAGCAGCCACGTCCCACAGACCCATGGACGGACGGACGGACACTCCCCATGCCCAACCCCCTGCACACAGGAATGCGCCCACCCTCCCGGGTGCTCCCCGGCTTCCGGCACTGCCTCCCACGGCCCGACGGGCGGCCCAGCCGGCAGGTCTGTCCCACCCGGGAGCCGGACGGGCAGATCCGGGGTCGCGGCGGGGCCCGGTGGCGGGGATGGGGGGAGGGAGCTGTGGTTCTCCGAGCGCCGGCAGGGAACAGGCGCGGGTCAGCTGCCCCTCTGTGCCCGCGAGCCCCTGGCTCCGAGCTGCTGGCGCCCGGCAAGGCCCCTGGCCCAGTCTGACCTGGTCCAGCTCCTCCAGGCGGTTCAGCATGACCAGCGCGCTGCAGGTGTAGTCCCAGAGCAGGGCCCAGAAATCCCCCAGTGTCTCCCGCAGCGGCAGCTGGGTCACAATGGTGCTGTCGTCTTCCACGTATGCCTGCGGACGGACGGACGGACACGGTGGGGGCACCAGCCAGCTCCCCTGCGCCGCGCACTGCCTGCCCCCCACCCGCCTTCTGCCCGCCCTGCGCCCGCCCCGTCGGCCCCGCGCCTGCTCCACAATTGCCCTCTGCTCGCCCCAACCTGCCCTGCACCCACGCCTGCTCCGCGATCACCCTCCACCCGCCCCCCACCTGCCCTCTGCCCGCCCCACGCCCTTGTTGCTGGTCCTGGCCTTGCCATGGCGCCACCCAGCCACTGAACCCCAGCGCACAGGGGCTGTGACGCTGCCCTGGACCGTCCCACCCCAGCCTCAGGCTCTGGACCCCACCTGCCCCTCCAACCACCTGCCAGAGCCGCCCAGAGGCCACGCCAGGCCGAGGGGCGCGGCACAGCCGGCCTGCGGGGCGGGGGACGTGGCACGGGGCACTGAAGCTGACCCTGAGGGACTGTGTCCCGGGGCAGCCGGTAGCTGGGCACTGGCCAGCAGGGAGAAGGGCCGGGTCCTGTGCTGGTCCCAGGAGGGGCTGGGGAGCTCCAGGGCCGTGCGGGCAGAGGGAGCCGGAGCCTTACGCCAACAAAGACTGCGTTGATGTAGCCGGGCGAGCCATCGGCCTTCAGGGAGGACATCAGGATGGGGCGGCTGCAATCGGCTGTGGGCGGAAGGAGAAAGGGTGAGTCTGAGCCGGCCTGTCGGCCGAGCAGCCCAGCCCCCCCCCCCAAGCTGTGGTGAGCAGACCCCGTCTGATTCCGGTGCCAGGGGCACCCTCTGCCCTGCAGGGTGGGGGCCTGGCAGCACAGGGCCGGGGGGGCCAGCTGGGGAACCGGGAGGCTGGCCGGGAATAATAACGGGGTGATTATCAACGACCTGGCTGAGGGGATGGATTGCAAGTTCACAGATGACACTAAGCTGGGGGGAGAGGTAGACATGCTTAAGGGCAGAGATAGGGTCCAGAGTGACTTAGACAAATTGGAGGATTGGGCCACAAGAAATCTGATGAGGTTCAACAAGGACAAGTGCAGTCTCTTGCATTTGGGATGGAAGCAGCAGTTCTGCAGAAAAGGACCTGGGGGTTACAGTGGATGAGAAGCTGGAGAGGAGTCAACAGGGGCCCTTGTAGCCAAGAAGGCTAATGGCATATTAGGGGCATTAGGAGGAGCATTGCCAGCAGATCCAGAGATGTCATCATTCCCCTTCATTCGGCTTTGGTGAGGCCGCATCTGGAGTATTGTGTCCAGTTCTTCCCTTCTCCCCCCACTACAGGAAGGATGTGGGCGCACTGGAGAGGGGCCAGCGGAGGGCGACCAAAATGATTAGGGGGCTGGAGCACATGACCTACGGGGAGAGGCTGAGGGACTTGGGTCTGTTCAGTCTGCAGAAGAGAAGAGTGAGGGGGGATTTGAGAGCAGCCTGCAACTCCCTGAAGGGGGGTCCAGAGAGGCTGGCGAGAGGCTGTTCTCAGTGGGGGCAGAACAAGGAGCAGTGGGCCCAAGTTACAGTGGGGGGGGGGTCTAGGTTGAAGATTAGGAAAAACTATTTCCCCAGGCGGGTGGGGAAGCGCTGGGCTGGGTTCCCGAGGGAGGGGGGAATCTCCGTCCCTAGAGGTGTCTAAGACCTGACTTGTCCAAGCCCTGGCTGGGCTGATGGAGTCGGGGCTGGTCCTGCCCTGGGCAGGGGGCCGGGCTCGGTGCCTCCTGCGGGCTCGGCGCGCCCCGGGGTTCTGTGATCCTCAGGACTGCCCGGGCGTGGGGCCCGCCTGCCACCGTGTTACCTGGCAGGATCGCCGGGTTGCGGTTCTTGGGCCGGTTGCTGGGCTGCTGGGCCTCGCGGCATGGCGAGAGCTGGAAGAATTCGGAAAACTTCTGCAGGGCCTGCAGGACGGGAGAGTTCGGCAGGGTCAGCTCTCAGCCATGGCTCCCTGCCTCCACCCACCATGCCCAGTGCCCACCTCCGTGCACAGCTCAGCCACCCCAGGGTGATAGGCCACGCCGAGGGGCGCCTGCCACACACCGATTCCCACTGGGGCGCCTGGGGAGGCAGCAAGCCTGAGGGCCACTCTGCTGTGCCACATGTCACAAGAGGGCCTGCCACGTCTCCACATGCTGCTCTCAGACACCACGGAGCACCGGGCACCTGCCACGTCTCCACAGCCTGGGACACGCTGCTCCCAGATGCCACGGAGCACCAAGGACCTGCCACGTCTCCACAGCCCGCGACACGCTGCTCCCAGACGCCACGGAGCACCAAGGACCTGCCACGTCTCCACAGCCCAGGACACGCTGCTCCCAGATGCCACGGAGCACCAAGGACCTGCCACGTCTCCACAGCCCGCGACACGCTGCTCCCAGACGCCACAGAGCACCAAGGACCTGCCACGTCTCCACAGCCCGGGACACACTGCTCCCACACGCCACGGAGCACCAAGGACCTGCCACGTCTCCACAGCCCGGGGCACACTGCTCCCAGACGCCACAGAGCACCAAGGACCTGCCACGTCTCCACAGCCCGGGACACGCTGCTCCCAGACGCCACAGAGCACCAAGGACCTGCCACGTCTCCACAGCCCGGGGCACACTGCTCCCAGACGCCACAGAGCACCAAGGACCTGCCACGTCTCCACAGCCCGGGACATGCTGCTCCCACACGCCACGGAGCCCCTAATATGTCCTGCATCCCAGGAAACGCTGCTCCCAGACAGTACAAGGCACCAAGGCCCAAAGGGAGGGAGACTTGGCCAGTGTCACAAAGCACATTCATGGCCACACAGGGAGCAGGACCAGGAGCCCTGGCTCCCAGCCCCCTGCTCTGGGCACAGCAGCCCTGCTTCCCTGGACTGGGGAGACGGCAGAGGCCAGATCCCTGGGGGCGAGTCTCAGAGCCTGGGCCAGCCCCGCGGTTCCTCCCCCAGGTACCTTGAACTCCCGCGAGAACCCGTTGCTCCGCGTCTGGGCGTCGGGCTCATGCAGCCGGCCGACGTGGCTGTGGATGCTCTCCACTGGGACCCCGGTGGCACCGCACAGCACCCCCTCCAGCAGCACCTCGTACAGGAAGGCGTACTGCTCCTGGGGAGGGGAACACAGACGTCAGCCCCACAGCAGGGGCCGGCACGTGGGGCCAGAGCCTCATGCCACGTCTGGGGGGAGCCCAGGTACCATGCGCCATCAGCTGCACCCCACGGCCCGACTGGAGTCCCAGCCCTGCCCCCACCACTCTCACGCCCACGGAACAGACTGGTGGCACATTCCTCGTGGGGGAGCCCCCATTTTATACCCCACCCCCAACCCATCCTGTGGCCCCACATGGCGGAAACCCTCCTTTTGGCACCTGTGGCCTGAGCCTGCCAGTGCTGCCAGGCCAGACACTACAGTGATGGGCCCAGAGCAGACAACAGCTACAGGGATGGGCTAGCGGCCTCCGCCACATTTCTGCTGCCCGCTGCAGAGTGCCACCATCTGGGAGACACGCCCCCTGCAGCCACGCCCCTCCAGGGAGCCAGGAGCACGGGGCCGAGCCGTGGAACATGCTCATGCTTGTGCTCCTGAGGAAGGAGACGATCCCCCGGGACCTTGCTGGGCGTAGAGCCCCCCCAACGGCAGCCGGGCGGTCGGCTCCCTGCAGGCGCGTGTGGGCTGTTCCCAGCCCAGGGACACCCCAGGAGCCGGTACCAGTCCAGGATGATCTAGATCCTGCCATGGGGGGTTCTGCCACCCCGCCGCCCGGGACTGAGAGCTCCCCTCGGAGACAGGAACCCCAAATCCAGCACTGCTGGCTCCCTGCAGCTGGGCCACATGCTACATGGCTGGGCTGGCTCTCAGGGCCAAATCCATGCACCGGGGCCCTTGGGGTGGGGGCAGTAACCGGCCTGCCCCGGGCCCAGGAGCTGACATCAGCAGCCAGCGGGTGGTACCCTGACGGCCACGGGTGCAGACGGCACCAGGTTCCTGCCCTTTGAACTGGGCACAGCAGGCCAGGAGGGCAGAAAACCCCTGGTCCCGGAGGGCTCCAGGCATGCTAGGGCCCTGGAACCCAGCTGAGCGTCTCATCGGAAGAATCCCGTTGTCACTGTGACGTAGTGGGGGTGCTGTCTCCTTTGTGACCCAGTGCTCCTGTGCTGTGTGGCACCCACTGACTCACTTCCCCTGTGCATTGGCCCAGACACCTCGTCCCAGCCTGAGCAGGGAACAGCCCTGTTCCCAGGAGGAGACACAGAAGAAGAGAGGCAGAGACTGTCCCCAGGCCGGGGGAGGGGCCGGGGAGCTGGGTCGGTCTCGGCTGGGCTGGGGAGTGCGGATGTTTTGGACCAAGGAAGGGGGTGAAGCCCCTTCCCCCCAAGAGGACTAAGGCTCTGCCCTGGCTCCGGGGTTAACGTCGCTCCTGCGCTGCGCTGTCTCAGAGCAATAACCCTCCTGCTCTCCCGGCCGGCGGAGAGTCCCCTCTGGGGCTACTCTAGACGGGAAGCCTCTTCTGAAAAAGAGTCTAGACCACGACCGGGACTTTCGAGAAAGCAAGCCGCTTTTCCGGGAGAGAGCACCCAGGCAGACTGGATGCTCTTTCGAAAAAAGACTGGATGCGTTGGGGTTTTCCCGTCTCCTGCATCCCCATAGTGGCATGAACAGGCTCCCCCAGCCAGTAGAACAGAGGTGGTTTATTGCTCCTCCAGGATACAGCCCAGCACAGATGTCATCTGGTTACAGGACAGGCCTAGGATGCCTCAGCCCCCCTTGAGATGGGGGAGCCTGGGCCCCTAAATCCCAGCCCCTTTCCCTAGGCTGTCTCCTCCATGCTCCCAGACAGAAACTAACTCCCTCACTTCCAGCCCTGCCTCCAGCCAGGGCTCCACCCCCCTTCTTCCCATTGTTCCGCTCCCTAGGAGATCACTGGTCAGACAGGTTCTTAGTCCCTTTGCATAATGACTCATCCCCTGCCCTGCTGGGCCGTGCTGCAGCCAGCGGAGGTCACCCACAGCCCACTGCCCTTGGGGACGGAGAGGGGAAGAGGGGGGCTTTCTGCAACCGGCCCCCTCTCAGCCTTTTCTCTCTGTTAATGAACCATCCCCTGGCAGATGCTACAGGACGGGCCCAGCGAGCTCGGTGGGGTGGGATCCGACGTGTAACTGGACCTGGGGCTGGGCCTTTGGGACTGGGAGAGCCTGCTGGGAGGTGGGGGATGGAATAGAACCTCTCCGCTGTGTAACGGGGGCTGGGGGGCACAGGGAGCACTGGGGTGTCTGAGCGGAGGTGGGGGATGGGTTATAACCTCTCTCCTGTGTAAGGGGGGTTGGGGGGGGCACAGGGAGCACTGGGGTGTCTGAGGGGAGGTGGGGGATGGGTTAGAACCTCTCCCCTGTGTAAGGGGGTCTGGGGGGCACAGGGAGCACTGGGGTGTCTGAGGGGAGGTGGGGGATGGGTTAGAACCTCTCCCCGGTGTGAAGGCGGCTGGGGGGGCACAGGGAGCACTGGAGTGTCTGAGGGGATTTGCTGGGGAGGCTCCTTGCTGGCCGGGGGGGCAGCTGAGGCGCTGGGTGCGGCTGGTTCGGTGCCGTGCGGGGGGGACCCAGGCTGGGGCTGTGAGTAGCCCTGGCTCTGAGCCCCTCGCCCTGGCCCGCCCCCCAGCGCTGCCCCAGCCCCACTTGGTACACTGCACCCATTTGAAACGTGAACGGGTTAAAATACCCGTTTAACTGGTTAACTGGCCCGGCGCCGCGGGGGGAGGGGGAGGGCTGTTCCCGTTCGGCCGGGCTCCGGGCTCCCCAGTAGGGACGCTGGTGGGGCGCTGGGTGAGCCCTTCCCATCCCTGCTCCTCACTGTGGTCTGCACCATGCTGACGCGCTGCTCCCGCAGACTCTGCACGCAGCGGAAGACGTCCACGCTGCCCTCGGCCCGCGCCATCTTGAGGAGGAAGTCCAGGGCGATGAAGGTGCCTGTGCGGCCGATCCCTGCGCTGGGGAGACGGGCAGGGAGTGAGGCGCTCGCCGGCCCCGCACCCCCCGCACCCCGCGCCCTGCGCCCAGTACCTGCAGTGCACGAGCACGGGCCCGACAGGCGCCTCCGCCGCCCGCTTGTTCACCATCTCCACCAGCTGCAGCAGCCGGGCCGGGTTGCTGGGGACCCCGTGGTCCGGCCACAGCAGGTAGTGGAACTGCTTCACGTGGCGCGGGACGGGCGAGCCTGCCTGCGGAGAGCCACAGGGGAGCCGTGGGGCGGAGGGGGAGGGAGCCCCAGAGCCCTGTGGGCACGGAGCTGCCTGGCTGGGCAGGGCTGGCGGCGGGGCGGGACCCGGGCAGGCGAGGCCACTTGGCATCCAGCCCGGCCATGCACCCGGGCCAGCCACGCTGCACGGGGGAGCCGGCCTCCGCCCAGCCCAAAGCCGGTCTCTGCGCAGGCGGGGTCTTCGTCGCCCTGCCCACCTCTCCCGGGACAGCTGCAGCGCAGGGCATGTCCCATGGCCCAGCCCGCCCGCCCACCCCGGGATGGGGACCTCCAAACGCCCCGCCCCGCCCGCCCACCCCGGGAATGGACCATCCAAACGCCCCGCCCCGCCCGCCCACCCCGGGAATGGACCATCCAAACGCCCCGCCCCGCCCGCCCACCCCGGGATGGGGACCTCCAAACGCCCCGCCCCGCCCGCCCACCCCGGGATGGGGATCTCCAAACGCCCCGCCCCGCCCGCCCACCCCGGGATGGGGATCTCCAAACGCCCCGCCCCGCCCGCCCACCCCGGGAATGGACCATCCAAACGCCCCGCCCCGCCCGCCCACCCCGGGAATGGACCATCCAAACGCCCCGCCCCGCCCGCCCACCCCGGGATGGGGATCTCCAAACGCCCCGCCCCGCCCGCCCACCCCGGGATGGGGACCTCCAAACGCCCCGCCCCGCCCGCCCACCCCGGGAATGGACCATCCAAACGCACCGCCCCGCCCGCCCACCCCGGGAATGGACCATCCAAACGCCCCGCCCCGCCCGCCCACCCCGGGATGGGGACCTCCAAACGCCCCGCCCAGCCCGCCCACCCCGGGATGGGGACCTCCAAACGCCCCACCCCGCCCCGCCCGCCCACCGCGGGATGGGGACCTCCAAACGCCCCGCCCCGCCTGCCCACCCCGGGATGGGGACCTCCAAACGCCCCGCCCAGCCCGCCCACCCCGGGATGGGGACCTCCAAACGCCCCGCCCAGCCCGCCCACCCCGGGATGGGGACCTCCAAACGCCCCGCCCAGCCCGCCCACCCCGGGATGGGGACCTCCAAACGCCCCGCCCCGCCCGCCCACCCCGGGATGGGGACCTCCAAACGCCCCGCCCCGCCTGCCCACCCCGGGATGGGGATCTCCAAACGCCCCACCCCGCCCCGCCCGCCCACCCCGGGATGGGGACCTCCAAACGCCCCGCCCCGCCCGCCCACCCCGGGATGGGGACCTCCAAACGCCCCGCACAGCCCGCCCACCCCGGGATGGGGACCTCCAAATGCCCCGCCCCGCCTGCCCACCCCGGGATGGGGATCTCCAAACGCCCGCCCCGCCCGCCCACCCCGGGATGGGGACCTCCAAACGCCCCGCCCCGCCCGCCCACCCCGGGAATGGACCGTCCAAATGCCCCGCCCCGCCTGCCCACCCCGGGATGGGGATCTCCAAACACCCCGCCCCGCCCGCCCACCCCGGGAATGGACCGTCCAAATGCCCCGCCCCGCCTGCCCACCCCGGGATGGGGATCTCCAAACGCCCCGCCCCGCCCGCCCACCCCGGGAATGGACCATCCAAACGCCCCGCCCCGCCCGCCCACCCCGGGAATGGACCATCCAAACGCCCCGCCCAGCCTGCCCACCCCGGGAATGGACCATCCAAACGCCCCGCCCCGCCTGCCCACCCCGGGAATGGACCGTCCAAATGCCCCGCCTGCCCACCCCGGGAATGGACCGTCCAAATGCCCCGCCCCGCCTGCCCACCCCGGGATGGGGATCTCCAAACGCCCCGCCCCGCCCGCCCACCCCGGGAATGGACCATCCAAACGCCCCGCCCCGCCCGCCCACCCCGGGAATGGACCATCCAAACGCCCCGCCCAGCCTGCCCACCCCGGGAATGGACCATCCAAACGCCCCGCCCCGCCTGCCCACCCCGGGAATGGACCGTCCAAATGCCCCGCCTGCCCACCCCGGGAGGGGGACCCTCCGAACGCCCCGCCCTGCTGCCCACCGGGGGGGCAGGGCTGCTGGTGAAGCTGAAGGCGACGCCCCCACCTGGCTACCTTACCTGCTGCAGGCGGAAGGTGCGTGTGACCAGGCCGCTGGCTGCCCAGGTGCTGCTGAGGGTCACGGCGAGGCCCCCGTAGGCCTGCTCCCCCTCCGGCCAGTACTGCTCACACTTGGGCTGCAGAGCGGGACGCCAGGCGCTGAGACCCACGTCCTGCCCTCCGCGGAGAGGGCTGTGGGGGGAGGGGCCTCGGGTGGTCTGGCCTCCCCTCCGGTGCCCTGCACACGCCCGCTAGGCCACCCTGCGGCCGCGGACAGACCAGCCCCGACAGCGGCCTGGCGGTGGGGTGGGTGCTGGCCCCATCCCCACCCATCCAAGTGGCAGGTGGAGGCTGGGGGGCTGGTCTGTGCCCCCTCCCCTCGCAGTCTCTGGCTCTCCTCCCCGTCTCCATCTCTGCCCCGGGGCACCGTGCCCTTCGCCCGTCATACCCGGCCCATGCGGGACCCTCTCCGCCTCCTTCCCCTGGCTCCCCTCCCAGAGCGAGTCTCCCCTGGCCTGGCGCTGGCTGGGAGGGGCTGGGGGGCTCTGGGGCCGGCCCCACAGGGAGCTGGGGTCTCTACCTTGTTCTGCTCCACCAGGCCGGTTAACATCACAATGGTCGAGACCTTCTCCTGCCAGATCATCTGCCAGAAATCCAGCACCGTGCCCGGCAGCGGGCCTGCGGGAGGGAAGCGCCACGTTGGGGCGTGGACCTGCTCCTGCCCCGGGCAGGGCGGCTGCCCCGCCCCCCTGCTACGGCCTGCGAGGGCCTGGCAACGCCCCCGCGCGCCCGGGAACCCCGCTACACCGCCCGGGGCCGGCCCTGCGCAGCCCGCCCAGAGAGCACCCGGGCGAGGTACCAGGCACGAGCGGGGCTGGGCGCGGGAGAAGGAGCCCGTTCCCGAGGGGGACGTGCTGGGCGCGTGAGCGGGACCCCGGGGGTCGGACACAGGCCCCTGTTCCCGGCCTCGGGGCCATGGCTCCGGAAGTGAGGCGGCAGGTTTGGAACCGGCCGAGGAAACCCTTTCGCACACCGTGCGCTGAGCGTGCGGAACTCCCTGCCGCGAGGTTCCCCAGGGCTCCGCGCAGCGGGGCAGCGCTGGCCAGAGGGAGATTTCTCTGCGGCCGGCCATGGCCCTGCCTGGCAGTAGCGCTCACCCTGGGCAGCGATGAAGAAGTAGGGACTCCGGTAGCCCTGAGGGAGGGAGACAGGGCCAGCGTTAGTCACGTGGTCTCAGCCCGGGGCCCGTCCTGAGCTGGGCCCATCCCCGCCGCCCGCGGGAGCCAAGCCCGCTCTCCAACCACGGGAGCTTCCCTTCCCAAGCAGTGCACTGCTCCGGGGCCCACGGATCCAGGCTCAGCTGGGGAGGGGCCGCCCGGCTCCTGCCACGTCTGGTGGCCCGGGAAGCCCCCGGCCCCGTGTCCCCAGCATGGGAGCGGGGGGACCAGCCAGCCCACGATAAGGGGCTTGGCCTTATGTCTGCAGCGATGCCCCTGCTCCCCCCCCAACTCAATTTCCACCCCTGCTACCTGCTCACCCCTGGCACCGAGCAGGCCCCCGTGTGCAGCTGCTGCCCAGAGCCTGCGTGTCCCGGAGCCCCCACAAGCCCCCCGCCTGAGCCGCGGCGCCCCGGTACCCACGTCCACGTGGCTGGCGTTGATGTAATCCGCTCCGGGGTCGGAGGAACGCAGCACC
Organism: Pelodiscus sinensis; assembly: GCF_052426305.1. Lineage (NCBI taxonomy): Eukaryota > Metazoa > Chordata > Testudines > Trionychidae > Pelodiscus > Pelodiscus sinensis. Next base: position 130,711,182 of record NC_143057.1, on the reverse strand, counting down.
ACCCGGCAGTGGTCATCTGAACGGCAAAGGGCACCGGTCACTGAGCAGCCGAGCCCCTGCCCAGGCTCCCACACGACCAGGCACGGCACGGCCCCCTTCACCGTCCCTGCGGCCCTCTGCATTGCTCAGAGCAGGAAGCACAGCCCCGCCCCGCCTGGCGTCCCTTGGCAGCCTGGCCTCAGTTCCCCACCTGCACAATGGGCACAACAGCCCAGCCCCACCGGCCAGGGCAGCCGCCTCAGGCCTGCACCCCGGGCAGGGAGAAGGGAGAGAGACCTCTCCATGCGGGGTCGGGCGGGGGGGCAGAGCAGAACTGTCGGAGCCGACATTCGCTCAGAACAGCGGGGGGGCACTTGACCTCGGGAAAGTCCCGCGAGAGCGACACTGGGGGCTCCGCTTTACAGAGCCGCGGGAAGTGGCACCTCCACCGTCACCGGCCCACAGCCCCGCATGGGGCAGCGTGACTGGCAGGGGACAGTGAGCCCCCAGAGTCACCATCACCCCAGTGCTGTACAGTGCCCCAGCGCCCGCTAAGAAGGGAGAGCTCCCTATGGTGTCACCGCCCCGCTGTACAGCGCCATGCCGGGCACTGCCCCTGCGCCCCCCGCAAACGGAGCGCTCCCCTAGGCGTCACCCGCCCCGCTGTACAGCGCCATGCCGGGCACCGCCCCTGCGCCCCCCGCAAACGGAGCGCTCCCCACGTCACCCGCCCCGCTGTACAGCGCCATGCCGGGCACTGCCCCTGCGCCCCCCGCAAACGGAGCGCTCCCCTCGGCGTCACCGCCCCGCTGTACAGCGCCATGCCGGGCACCGCCCCTGCGCCCCCCGCAAACGGAGCGCTCCCCTCGGCGTCACCTGCCCCGCTGTACAGCGCCATGCCGGGCACCGCCCCTGCGCCCCCCGCAAACGGAGCGCTCCCCTCGGCGTCACCGCCCCGCTGTACAGCGCCATGCCGGGCACCGCCCCTGCGCCCCCCGCAAACGGAGCGCTCCCCTCGGCGTCACCGCCCCGCTGTACAGCGCCATGCCGGGCACCGCCCCTGCGCCCCCCGCAAACGGAGCGCTCCCCTCGGCGTCACCCGCCCCGCTGTACAGCGCCATGCCGGGCACCGCCCCTGCGCCCCCCGCAAACGGAGCGCTCCCCTCGGCGTCACCGCCCCGCTGTACAGCGCCATGCCGGGCACCGCCCTGCGCCCCCTGCAAACGGAGCGCTCCCCTCGGCGTCACCGCCCCGCTGTACAGCGCCATGCCGGGCACCGCCCTGCGCCCCCCGCAAACGGAGCGCTCCCCTCGGCGTCACCGCCCCGCTGTACAGCGCCATGCCGGGCACCGCCCCTGCGCCCCCCGCAAACGGAGCGCTCCCCACGTCACCCGCCCCGCTGTACAGCGCCATGCCGGGCACTGCCCCTGCGCCCCCCGCAAACGGAGCGCTCCCCTAGGCGTCACCCGCCCCGCTGTACAGCGCCATGCCGGGCACCGCCCCTGCGCCCCCCGCAAACGGAGCGCTCCCCACGTCACCCGCCCCGCTGTACAGCGCCATGCCGGGCACCGCCCTGCGCCCCCCGCAAACGGAGCGCTCCCCTAGGCGTCACCCGCCCCGCTGTACAGCGCCATGCCGGGCACCGCCCCTGCGCCCCCCGCAAACGGAGCGCTCCCCTCGGTGTCACCCGCCCCGCTGTACAGCGCCATGCCGGGCACCGCCCCTGTGCCCCCCGCAAACGGAGCGCTCCCCTCGGTGTCACCCGCCCCGCTGTACAGCGCCATGCCGGGCACCGCCCCTGCGCCCCCCACAAACGGAGCGCTCCCCTCGGCATCACCGCCCCGCTGTACAGCGCCATGCCGGGCACCGCCCCTGCGCCCCCCGCAAACGGAGCGCTCCCCACGTCACCCGCCCCGCTGTACAGCGCCATGCCGGGCACTGCCCCTGCGCCCCCCGCAAACGGAGCGCTCCCCACGTCACCCGCCCCGCTGTACAGCGCCATGCCGGGCACTGCCCCTGCGCCCCCCGCAAACGGAGCGCTCCCCTCGGCGTCACCGCCCCGCTGTACAGCGCCATGCCGGGCACCGCCCCTGCGCCCCCCGCAAACGGAGCGCTCCCCTCGGCGTCACCGCCCCGCTGTACAGCGCCATGCCGGGCACTGCCCCTGCGCCCCCCGCAAACGGAGCGCTCCCCTCGGCGTCACCGCCCCGCTGTACAGCGCCATGCCGGGCACTGCCCCTGCGCCCCCCGCAAACGGAGCGCTCCCCTCGGCGTCACCGCCCCGCTGTACAGCGCCATGCCGGGCACTGCCCCTGCGCCCCCCGCAAACGGAGCGCTCCCCTCGGTGTCACCCGCCCCGCTGTACAGCGCCATGCCGGGCACCGCCCCTGCGCCCCCCACAAACGGAGCGCTCCCCTCGGCATCACCGCCCCGCTGTACAGCGCCATGCCGGGCACCGCCCCTGCGCCCCCCGCAAACGGAGCGCTCCCCTCGGCGTCACCCGCCCCGCTGTACAGCGCCATGCCGGGCACCGCCCTGCGCCCCCCGCAAACGGAGCGCTCCCCTAGGCGTCACCCGCCCCGCTGTACAGCGCCATGCCGGGCACCGCCCCTGCGCCCCCCGCAAACGGAGCGCTCCCCTCGGTGTCACCCGCCCCGCTGTACAGCGCCATGCCGGGCACCGCCCCTGTGCCCCCCGCAAACGGAGCGCTCCCCTCGGTGTCACCCGCCCCGCTGTACAGCGCCATGCCGGGCACCGCCCCTGCGCCCCCCACAAACGGAGCGCTCCCCTCGGCATCACCGCCCCGCTGTACAGCGCCATGCCGGGCACCGCCCCTGCGCCCCCCGCAAACGGAGCGCTCCCCACGTCACCCGCCCCGCTGTACAGCGCCATGCCGGGCACTGCCCCTGCGCCCCCCGCAAACGGAGCGCTCCCCACGTCACCCGCCCCGCTGTACAGCGCCATGCCGGGCACTGCCCCTGCGCCCCCCGCAAACGGAGCGCTCCCCTCGGCGTCACCGCCCCGCTGTACAGCGCCATGCCGGGCACCGCCCCTGCGCCCCCCGCAAACGGAGCGCTCCCCTCGGCGTCACCGCCCCGCTGTACAGCGCCATGCCGGGCACTGCCCCTGCGCCCCCCGCAAACGGAGCGCTCCCCTCGGCGTCACCGCCCCGCTGTACAGCGCCATGCCGGGCACTGCCCCTGCGCCCCCCGCAAACGGAGCGCTCCCCTCGGCGTCACCGCCCCGCTGTACAGCGCCATGCCGGGCACTGCCCCTGCGCCCCCCGCAAACGGAGCGCTCCCCTCGGTGTCACCCGCCCCGCTGTACAGCGCCATGCCGGGCACCGCCCCTGCGCCCCCCACAAACGGAGCGCTCCCCTCGGCATCACCGCCCCGCTGTACAGCGCCATGCCGGGCACCGCCCCTGCGCCCCCCGCAAACGGAGCGCTCCCCTCGGCGTCACCCGCCCCGCTGTACAGCGCCATGCCGGGCACCGCCCCTGCGCCCCCCGCAAACGGAGCGCTCCCCTCGGCGTCACCCGCCCCGCTGTACAGCGCCATGCCGGGCACCGCCCCTGCGCCCCCCGCAAACGGAGCGCTCCCCTCGGCGTCACCCGCCCCGCTGTACAGCGCCATGCCGGGCACCGCCCCTGCGCCCCCCGCAAACGGAGCGCTCCCCTCGGCGTCACCGCCCCGCTGTACAGCGCCATGCCGGGCACCGCCCTGCGCCCCCCGCAAACGGAGCGCTCCCCTCGGCGTCACCGCCCCGCTGTACAGCGCCATGCCGGGCACCGCCCTGCGCCCCCCGCAAACGGAGCGCTCCCCTCGGCGTCACCGCCCCGCTGTACAGCGCCATGCCGGGCACCGCCCTGCGCCCCCTGCAAACGGAGCGCTCCCCTCGGCGTCACCGCCCCGCTGTACAGCGCCATGCCGGGCACCGCCCTGCGCCCCCCGCAAACGGAGCGCTCCCCTCGGCGTCACCGCCCCGCTGTACAGCGCCATGCCGGGCACCGCCCCTGCGCCCCCCGCAAACGGAGCGCTCCCCACGTCACCCGCCCCGCTGTACAGCGCCATGCCGGGCACTGCCCCTGCGCCCCCCGCAAACGGAGCGCTCCCCACGTCTCCCGCCCCACGCCGGCTACAGCTCGGCTTCCTTGCTATTCCCCGCCTGCAGCAGCCGCCTGGTGTCCCCGCTCTGTTGGGAGCCGGGGGACGCTCCACTCACAGGGGACGATGCTCTTGTAGCGGTTCTTGGCTTGGTTGCAGGGCTCCCTCCCGGCCTGGCACGGGTGCAGCAAACCGGAGACCAGCTTCTGCAGGGGAAGAACGGGGCCCGTTGCAGGCTGAACCCTGGCCAGCTCCCTCGCCCTAGAGCCAGCCTGGGGCGCACCCCACAGCCGGAGGCAGAGGGGCTCCAGGCAGCCAGTGCCCTCAGCAGCAGGGCTCAGAGGCCTGTCCTTGGGGGTGCCCCTGCAGACTCGTGGGCCAATGCTATGGCTCTGCAGCGCCCGCCGCCTGGGCTGAGCCTGGGGCCCTCTGCACGCAGTGCCCACGGGCGCTATTCCCAGGGACACGTGCAGCACAGCCTGGCACCGACCTGGTACTCCGCCTCGCGCCCCACCGGGGGCCGCTCAGGGCTGGCCTCGTCCTCGGCCCCCTCCTCCTCCAGCTCCGCCCGCCGAAACCGCTTCAGCGTCTCCAGCAGCTCCGCCACGGGGATCTGGGTGCGCAGCCGGCTCGCCCCTGCTGGGAGCCAGGACCGGGCTCAGCCGCAGCCTGTGGGGGTCTGGCAGCGCCCGTCCTGCCAGCCAGGCCCTGTGAGGCCGTCTCGCCGCATCGCCCCCGTGGGCCTGGCAGGCATGTCCCGGGGACCGTGCCCCCCCCCGGCTAGGGCTGGCCTGGCTGCTGTCCCCGGGACCGTGCCCCCCCCCCACCGGCTAGGGCTGGCCTGGCTGCTGTCCCAGGGACTGTGCCCCCCCCCCCCGGCTAGGGCTGGCCTGGCTGCTGTCCCAGGGACCGTGCCCCCCCCCCACCGGCTAGGCCTGGCTGCTGTCCTGGGGACCGTGCCCCCCCCCCACCGGCTAGGGCTGGCCTGGCTGCTGTCCCAGGGACTGTGCTCCCTCCCCCCCCCCCCCCGGCTAGGCCTGGCCAGGCCCTGTCCCTGTGAGGCCGTTGCCCCCCCCCACGCTCTCTCCCACCATCCTGGCCAGGCTGCCATGATGTTACCCCATCCCCCCGCCAGTCCCATCCCCGCCCTCAGCACGTCCGGCCGGGCCAGGCGGCCTCGCGCTGCCCGCACCTCCGCGGCTCCTCTTCAGGGGGATGGCCCCGTAGTGCCGGCGGTCCTGTCGCTCGCCCCGCTGCTTCCTGCAACGAGCCGGGATGGGCGGAGGGGAGCCTCAGGGCGGGGAGCCTGGCCGCCCCCAGCACGCCGGGATGGGCGGAGGGGAGCCTCAGAGCGGGGAGCCTGGCCGCCCCCGGCACGCCGGGATGGGCGGAGGGGAGCCTCAGAGCGGGGAGCCTGGCCGCCCCCGGCACGCCGGGATGGGCGGAGAGGAGCCTCAGAGCGGGGAGCCTGGCTGCCCCCGGCACGCCGGGATGGGCGGAGGGGAGCCTCAGAGCGGGGAGCCTGGCCGCCCCCGGCACGCCGGGATGGGCGGAGGGGAGCCTCAGAGCGGGGAGCCTGGCCGCCCCCGGCATGCTGGGATGGGCGGAGGGGAGCCTCAGAGCGGGGAGCCTGGCTGCCCCCGGCACGCCGGGATGGGCGGAGGGGAGCCTCAGAGCGGGGAGCCTGGCCGCCCCCGGCACGCCGGGATGGGCGGAGGGGAGCCTCAGAGCGGGGAGCCTGGCCGCCCCCGGCACGCCGGGATGGGCGGAGGGGAGCCTCAGAGCGGGGAGCCTGGCCGCCCCCGGCACGCCGGGATGGGCGGAGGGGAGCCTCAGAGCGGGGAGCCTGGCCGCCCCCGGCACGCCGGGATGGGCGGAGGGGAGCCTCAGAGCGGGGAGCCTGGCTGCCCCCGGCACGCCGGGATGGGCGGAGGGGAGCCTCAGAGCGGGGAGCCTGGCCGCCCCCGGCACGCTGGGATGAGCCGCCGGCCACGCCGCACCCAGAGCCCTGCAGGCTCCCCGGCCCGGGCAGGGCGCACTCTGCAGCCTGTGTCCGTCCCATGGCGTGCGCCCCCCTCGGCCCCTGACACCCCCCCGGCTGCCCGAAGGGCTACGGGGCACCGGAGCCGCAGAGCCTGGACAGCCAGCAAGGGGGGCAGTGCCGGCAGGACGCGCTGTCCGTGTGTCAGGCGGGCTGCTCTGCCCTGGGGTCCCCCCACCAGTCTGGGCCCGCCCCAGCCCCAAGTGCCCCCGGGGGCATTTAGGGAGGGGGGGAGGCTGGCGCTCCCCCACCACAAGAGTCGTCCCAGGACACTGCTGGCTCCTCCGTTTCCCCCTGCGAGTGCTCCCTGCGTTCCTCCCCCGTGGGGCAGGGCCGGGCGGATCCGGGCCCCTTCCCCTCGCTCCCTGGGAACGGCCCTGGTTCCAGTCTCAGGTGGGGGGGCTTCAGACCCCCCGCCCTTCCTGCACCCCCCCCCACATCCTGACCCCCTGCCCTGAGCCCCCCATATCCCCATCCCCAGCCCGGACTCCCGGACCCCACTCCCCTCCAAACCTCTGCCCCGAGCCCCTCCTCACCCCCAACCTTGACTCCTGCACCCCCTGCCCTGAGCCCCCCACACCACCAGCCCCCTGCCCTGGCTCCTACACCCCCACATCTCCACCCCGTTCCCCAAGCCCCCCACATCACCAGCCCCCTGTCCAGACTCCCGCTCCCCACATCCCTCCAACCCTCTGCCCTGAGCCCCCCATACCACCATCCTCCTACCCTGAGCTCCCCCATGTCTACAAGCCCCTGCCCTGACTCCTGCACCCCCCCATCCCCATCCCCTGCCCCAAGCCCACCCCCACATGCCAGCCCCCTGCCTTCAGCTCCCCACACTTCAATTTCCTACAGGAACTATCATATCACAAGCCCCCGCCTCCCCTCCCCCGCAACCTCCAGCCCTGAGGGCCCCTGGGGGGCTGTGATCGTAATTTACATTTCTTATCAGTGGCCCCCCCCCAGCATTCACGGGGGGAGCCGGGGCCGCTCCCACTGCGAATTCAGCCCGGGCCCTAGGTCTCCCGGCGTGGGGAGGTCGCCGAAGGAGCAGGGGACGCTGGTGACCCCGCCACTTCCGCCCGTGGAGCTGGAGTTCCGCCCAGTCTCAGCGGCCCTGCCCCACGGCCCCACGGCCCCCCCCAGGCCGGTTCCCAGGGAGCTGGCTGGGGCAGGGTCAGAGCACGGGGGCCTCCCACCGCAGCTCAGCGAGAAGCCCCCCACGCGTGCCTGTCGCCCCGGCGGGATTCGCCCCCGATGAGCCGGGTCCCCCACGCCCAGCACGAGCCGGCGCCGGATGCGACCCCCCTCCGGGGCCCACTCCCCCACACTGACCTGGACACCATGAGCCACAGCAGCAGGGCCCCAGCCGCCAGCAGCACCAGCACCGCCACGGCCCCTGCCACGGCCCCCGCCACGGCCCCGAGCTGGGGAGCCTGGGCCGCTCCTGCAAGCAACAGAGCCAGTGGGTACGTGGCAGAGCCCTGCCAGGGCACCCACACTGCCAGCAGCCACGGGCCGTCGCCCCGGCACTCCTCTGGCCCCCGCCCCACCCCCGCCGGGCAGGCACACAGCCCCGCCCAAGGGGAGCGATTCCCGCGCCCCACAGACGGAGCAGCCCGTTGGCCTGGGCCCTGAGCGGACCCGGAGTTCCTGGAAGGAGGATGTGGGGGAAGGAGTGTTCGCCCCGCGCTGGCCCAGAGCCAGGAGGGGCCACTTACCCATGGAGAAGTCGTAGCGCACGCAGCTGGATTTCTCCATCTGGGGGAGACAGAGGGCGGAGTCACTGCCTTGTGAGCCCCGAGAAAAGGGCCCTCCACAGCCTCGTCTCCCTCTAAGCCACTGTCCTGGCTGCACGGATGGGGAAACCGAGGCAGGGCAGGGCCAAGTGGCCTGGCACCTAAATATTATGGGGATGCTGCCCAGCTCAAATTGGAGAAAATAAATTCTATGCCCCCAGCGTGCCCAGGTCACACAGCGACCGCACTGCCTGGCCTGACACAGAACCCAGGCCTGGCTGCCAGCCTCTTGCTCTAACCATTACAGCACGCTCCCTGCAGTGCCTATGCCGCGGGCGAGGGTTGGACATCTCATCTCGGGGCGGCTGGCCAGGCTTGGACAAACCCCGGTGAAGGCACCAGTGGGGGGTGGGGCTGGGGGTGGGGGCAGAGGCTTGGGCCGGTCTCACCGCAGGGGTGGGGGACCCAGGACGCTCCCGCTGCCCGGCTGAGAGATGGGCACGGGGGGCAGCCAGAGCTTCCCCGTCTCGGATGCCCCAGCTCTCGACTGCCACCTCCTGCAGGATATACAGGAGCACCCTGGGCAAAGCCGTTCCTGGCTGGCAGGAGCCAAACCCCCGGGGGCAACTGACAGCCTGGGGGGAGGGATCAGGTACAAAGGGAATCGGGAGTGCGAGGCCGGGCGGCGTCCCAGGGAATCGGGAGCGCGAGGCCAGGCGGCGTCCCAGGGAATCGGGAGCGCGAGGCCGGGTGGCGTCCCAGGGAATTGGGAGCCCCAAGGCCGGGCGGCATCCCAGGGAATCGGGAGTGCAAGGCCGGGTGGCGTCCTAGGGAATCGGGAGCGCGAGGCCGGGCGGCGTCTCAGGGAATCGGGAGCGCGAGGCCGGGCGGTGTCCCAGGGAATCGGGAGCCCCAGGCCGGGCGGTGTCCCAGGGAATCGGGAGCCCCAAGGCCGGGCGGCGTCCCAGGGAATCGGGAGCGCAAGGCTGGGTGGCGTCTCAGGGAATAGGGAGCGCGAGGCCGGGTGGCGTCCCAGGGAATCGGGAGCGCGAGGCCGGGCGGCGTCTCAGGGAATCGGGAGCGCGAGGCCAGGCGGCGTCCCAGGGAATCGGGAGCACGAGGCTGGGCGGCGTCCCAGGGAATCGGGAGCACGAGGCCGGGTGGCGTCCCAGGGAATCGGGAGCGCGAGGCCGGGCGGCGTCCCAGGGAATCGGGAGCGCGAGGCCAGGCGGCGTCTCAGGGAATCGGGAGCGCGAGGCCGGGCAGCGTCTCAGGGAATCGGGAGCGCGAGGCCAGGCAGCGCTACCTGGTTCCAGCGGCTGACCACGCGCACGAAGGCCGTGTAGTTCTGGCCGGGGCGCAGCGGGGCGTTGTAGTAGCCGTGCTGTTGGGCCCCATCGCCCAGCACAAAGTCCATGGGGCCCGTGAGGTTGTGTGTGGGGAGCACAGCAGCCAGGTACGTGTCGTGCGCCGCGCTGGAGGCCAACGGTGGCAGTGCCACTGAGGGGCAGGCGTCTGCTTGGCTGTCGTTCTGCGTCGCGGACACAATGATCTGATACTCCCTGCAAGGGAAGGGGTCAGCCAGAGGGGCCGAGGGGACAGGGGATCTGCCCGGGGTAGAGAGGGGTCAGACGGAGGGGGCTGTGCAGTGATGGGCCATCCAGTGAACACAAAGACCACACCTGGGTGTTTATCCACATGCTGGACAGTGGTTGAGAACAAAGTCCCCCCCCACGTGGCCGTCCCCCTCCCCCCCACCAGCACTGCAGGACCAGAGGGGGGAGGGTGTGTGATGTGGGGGGTACCTTGCTCCTTCAAGCACGGCAGGCAGAGGAGCCAGTGAGGGCAGTACGCGACCAAGAGGAGAACTGGCAGCATGTAACTTCTAGAAGGGGAAAAAGGCCAGCACGGGATTCCCCCGATGCTATAGAGGTAAGCAATCGCTTTCAAGCTCTCTCCACAGGCTCTGCAGTGCTGAATGCTCTGGAAGGGACCTCACAAGGTAGAAACCAGAAGGGAACACCATCTACTGAAAGGCATGGGATGCGTAGTCCTAGGGATGGGGGTTCCACGGCCACCACCCCCAAAAGGAAACGACGGGTGGTGGTGGTTGGGGACTCCCTCCTAAGAGGGACTGAGCCATCCCTCTGCCGTCCGGACCTGGAATCTCGAGAGGTGTGCTGCTTACCGGGAGCTCGCATTCGGGATGTCACTGAGAGGCTGTGACGGCGCGTTGGGGGTTCCCCGTCTCCTGCACCCCGAAATGGCACAAACAGACTGCACCAGCCAGTGGAATTGAGGGTGGTTTATTGCTCCTCCAGCACAGCGCAGCACAGATGTAGTCTGGTCACAGGAACTGGGCTAGGATGCCTCAGGCCCCCTTGAGATGGGGGAGACTGGGCCCCTAAACTCCAGCCCCTTCCCCTAGGCTCTCCTCCATGCCCTCCGACAGCCAGCAACCAACTCCCTAACTTCCAGCCCTGCCCCCCAGCCAAGGCAGCATTCCACCTTCCTTTGTTCCTCTCCATGGGGGGTGTCTGGCTATACTGGTTTGCATAGTGACTCATCCTGTTTTGCTGGGTCGTGGTACCCACGGCAGCCAGTGGGGGTTCCCCCAGAGCCAGCAGCATAGAAACCAGCCAGGTACCCCCACTACGTCACAGTTCTCCCCCCTCCGAGAGCGAACTGAGCAGGGTCACTCCGCTCGTGACCTAGGGAAGTTCGGGTCCTCTGCGTGGGAACCCGCCCTGGGGACATGGGTGCTCCCCTTGACTCGGGCCGGCCGTGGCGAGGCCCCACATGAATTGGCTTCCCTCTGTCCACTCGCCGCCCCGCTCCAGGGCGACTGGCACAGGCCTGTCCTCGGGGGTCACACCCACCCTTCCGCTGGCCTTGATCTCTGGCCGGGGTCTCTCGGGCCAGGGCCATGAGCCCAGCGAGCCTTCTCTGGACAGCCAGGGCGGCTTCCACCCCCGATGCTCCATCCAGGGAGGACTTCCCCTCCCATAACTCTCTCAGCAAGCCCAGAGGGTCCTCTATCTGGGGTAGAGACCCCCAAGCCGCTTTCCTACTGTCTTGGGCCTTCCCGCCCCTCTGGCAGGAGTCACAGGACCGGCAGTACCGCTGCACGGCTGTAAAGATTCCCGGCCAGTAGAAGTGCTGGAGCAGCTTCAGCCGGGTGCTCCAGATCCCCCGGTGGCCCCCAACGGGGGAATCGTGGGCCAAATACAGCAGCTCGAGGCGATACTTTCGGGGGACGACCAGCTGCCGCTGGACCCCCCATGCCCTCGCCTTCCTGGGGGGGAGCCACTCACGGAACAGGAGCCCCCGCTCCCGCAGGAATCTCTCCTGGCCACCTCTCCCCCGGGGCTGAGCTGCACGGAGGCCAGCCTGGTCCCTCAGCCTCTGCAAGGAGGGGTCTGCCTGCACCTCAGCCTGGAATTCAGCTGCTGAGGCAGGGATCGGGACCTGTCCCCCACCTTTGTCTAGGTCCGGAGTCCCAGCCTGGCTGGACCCCGTGCCCACTGGGATGGGACCCTGAGGACGCTGCCAGGAGTCCTTCCCTGGATCCACGTTGTCAGCCCCCCGCTGGCTCTGGCTCCGGGTAGTGACTAGAGCCCGCTGGGATTCATGGGGCCACTCCTCTAGGTCATTCCCCATCAGCACCTCGGTGGGCAAGTGCGGGTGCACCCCCACTTCCTTGAGGCCCTCCTTCGCCCCCCATTTCAGATGCACCCGGGCTACAGGCACCTTAAACGGGGACCCGTCTATGCCCTTCAGGGTCAGCTGCGCGTGGGGTAGTATCCGCTCCTGGGCCACTATGTCGGATCGGGCCAGAGTCACCTCCGCCCCCGTGTCCCAGAAGCCCGTCACCTTCCTACCATCCACCTCCAGGGGTATGAGGCACTCGCTCCGCAGGGGCCGTCCTGCCCCCACCCGGTACACGGAGAAATCCGCCTCCTGAGAATCAGACCTCCCAGGGGAGGTGCACTGAGCATCCTTCCCCTCTCTCTGAGCTGAGGTTTGCCTGCCAGCCCCTGCCTCTGGGGCAGCCTGCCCTTCCTCCCGCCCCAGCCAGTTAACCCTGGAAAGTCCCCGGTCCCGGGACCTGGTGCACTGAGCCCTCTTGTGGCCTTTTTGCCCACAGCGCTGGCAAGTTAGGCTTTGGGCTGTCTCTGTCCAGGGCCTGGCTGGTTCTCTGGGGCACAGACGACCTGTTCCTTGGTCTCGCCCCGTAGTTGACTCCCTCCGTCGCTCAGCCGAGATCCGGTCTCTGCGCGGTTCCCTTTCTCTCCGGGACTCCCGTTCACACCCGGACCGGCTCTCCATGAACTCATCCGCCAGTCTCCCGGCCTCCTGGGGGTTCTCTGGTCTCCGGTCCTTGAGCCACAGCCTCAGTTTGGGTGGGCACGCCTCATAGAACTGCTCCATCATGACCAGCTTGAGCAGCTCCTCTGCGGTCTGGGCTCCGACTCCAGACACCCACTTGCGGCAGTATTGCGCCAGGCGGGAGGCCAGGTCCACATAGGTCTCCCGTGGCCCTTTCTGTACCCCCCGGAACTTCTTCCTGTACATCTCGGGGGTCAGCCCGAACTTGTGCAGCAGGGCCTCCTTGACTCGGTTGTAATCCCCTGGCTGTAGGTCCTCCAGCTGGCTGAGCACTCCGGCCGCCTCCTGGTTCAGTGCGGGGATGAGCTCCTGCAGCCAGTCAGCTGGGGGGACCCGTTGCAGTCCACAGGCCCTCTCAAAGGAGCTGAGGAACCCGTCTATGTCGCCCATGTCCTTCAATTGGGCCACCACGAGCCTCTCCAAGCGTCTGGCAGTCCTGGGACCCTGGGGCCCATCCGCACTTGGCACAGCCGGTGCCCCGCCGGTTCTCCGGTCTGCCATGGCCAGCTCATGCTGCCGCTGCCTCTCTCGGTCCTGGCGGTCCCTCTCTCGATCTTGGCGCTCCTTCTCTCGGTCCTGGCGGTCCCTCTCTCGATCTTGGCGCTCCTTCTCTCGGTCCTGTACTTCCAATTCCTTCATCCGCAGCTGGATCTCCAGCCGCCGCAGCTCCGCTGGTCTGGCCCCTGCCCTAGATGGGCTACGGCTTGCAGGCCTCCCGGGAGACGCTGTCTCATCTCTCCGGTGGGTTCCAGCGCTCCTCCCCCTCTCTGAGCCTGACACACTCTCAGGGGGGGTCTGGCTGCTTCCCCTGGGGACAAGATCCTGGCCCTGTGGCTGGTCGTTCTCTTCTAGCTGAGCAATCAGCTGGGCCTTGGTTGCTTTCTGCACAGGCAAGCCCCTCTCTCTGCACAGCCCCACCAGCTCTGCCTTCAAGAGTTGGGCGTAGGCCATCTGCCCGCTGGGCCCCTCGGTGCAGACTCACCAGTCTAGTGCTGCAGCGCCCCACGATTCCCAGGAACCGCTTCGCTCTGTCTCCAGCACGCCTGGCTCCAGGGCTCTTGCTTCTACTGCGCCTTGTCGCTTGCCGCTGGAAGCTCCATCCACGGGGTGCAGTGCATCCCACTCCTGACACCAGTGTGACGGCGCGTTGGGGGTTCCCCGTCTCCTGCACCCCGAAATGGCACAAACAGACTGCACCAGCCAGTGGAATTGAGGGTGGTTTATTGCTCCTCCAGCACAGCGCAGCACAGATGTAGTCTGGTCACAGGAACTGGGCTAGGATGCCTCAGGCCCCCTTGAGATGGGGGAGACTGGGCCCCTAAACTCCAGCCCCTTCCCCTAGGCTCTCCTCCATGCCCTCCGACAGCCAGCAACCAACTCCCTAACTTCCAGCCCTGCCCCCCAGCCAAGGCAGCATTCCACCTTCCTTTGTTCCTCTCCATGGGGGGTGTCTGGCTATACTGGTTTGCATAGTGACTCATCCTGTTTTGCTGGGTCGTGGTACCCACGGCAGCCAGTGGGGGTTCCCCCAGAGCCAGCAGCATAGAAACCAGCCAGGTACCCCCACTACGTCACAGAGGCTTAGCAAGCTGATCAAACCTTCAGATCGCTACCCCTTCCTGCTTCTCCATGTAGGAACGAATGATACGGCCAAGAATGACCTTGAGCGGGTTGCTGCGGATTATGTAGCACTGGGAAGAAGGATCCAAGACTTTGGAGCGCAGGTGGTGTTCTCCTCCATCCTCCCTGTTGAAGGGAAAGGACTGGGCAGGGATCGTCGAATTGAGGACGTAAATGCGTGGTTGCGCAGGTGGTGTCGCAGAGAGGGCTTTGGTTTCTTCGACCATGGGACTCTGTTCCGGGCGGAAGGATTGTTAGGAAGAGATGGGATCCACCTAACGAAGAGAGGAAGGAGCATCTTCGCGGGCAGGCTTGCAAACCTAGTGAGGAGGGCTTTAAACTAGGTTCGTCGGGGGACGGTGACCAAAACCCTGAGGGGAGTGGGAAAGTCGGATACCGGGAAGAAATGCATAGAGCAAGGAGCGAGAAAGGAGGACCCCAGTTTCGAATGGAGAAGATAGTGCAATCAACTGGTTACCTGAAGTGTTTGTACACTAATGCGAGAAGCCTGGGCAACAAGCAGGAAGAACTGGAGGCCCTGGCCCAGACCAAGAAATATGATTTAATTGGGAAAACAGAGACTTGGTGGGATGACTCGCATGACTGGAGCGCTGTCGTGGAAGGGTATAGATTGTTCAGGAAGAATAGGCAGGGGAGAAAAGGAGGAGGAGTTGCACTGTATGTAAGAGAGCACTACGATTGCTCTGAACTCCAGTATAAAGAGGGAGAAAAACTTGTTGAAAGTCTATGGGTCAGGTTTAAAGGAGCAAACAGCAGTGATGTTGTGGTTGGTGTCTGCTACAGGCCACCGAACCAGGTGGATGAGGTAGATGAGGCTTTCTTCGAACAACTGAGCGAAGCTTCCAGATCGCAGGCCCTGGTTCTCATGGGGGACTTCAATCACCCTGACATCTGTTGGGAAACCAATACGGCAGTACACAGGCAATCCAGGAAGTTTTTGGAGAATGTTGGGGATAACTTCTTGGTACAAGTGCTGAAGGATCCGACCAGGGGCCATGCACAGCTTGACCTTCTCCTCACAAACAGGGAGGAACTAATAGGGGACGTAGAGGTGGGTGACAACCTGGGAAGCAGTGATCATGAGATGGTAGATTTCAGGATCCTGACCAAAGGAAGGAAAGAGAGTAGTAAAATACACACCTTGGACTTCAAAAAAGCAGATTTTGACTCCCTCCGAGATCTGATGGAAAGAATCCCCTGGGATGTTAACATGAAGGGGAAAGGAGTCCAGGACAGCTGGCAGTATTTTAAAGAAGCCTTATTGAAGGCACAGAAAGAAACCATCCCGACACGTAGCAAGAGAGGCAAACCTGGTAGGAGACCGGATTGGCTTACAGGGGAAATCCTTGGTGTACTTAAGCACAAAAAGGAAGCTTACAGAAAGTGGAAACTTGGACAAATGACTAGGGAGGAGCTTAAATGTATAGTTCGAGAATGCCGGGGGGTTATCAGGAAGGCGAAAGCGCAAATGGAGTTGCGACTGGCTAAGGATGTGAAGGATAACAAGAAAGGTTTCTACAGGCATGTCAACAAAAAGAAGGTGATCAGAGAGGGTGTGCAGCCCCTAATGGATGAAGGAGGTAACCTAGTGACAGAGGATGTGGGGAAAGCTGAAGTACTCAATGCTTTCTTTGCCTCTGTATTCACGGACAATGTCGGCTCCTGGACTTCTGTGCTAAGCGACGCAAGATGGGAAGAAGATGGACAGCCCTTGGTGGGTAAAGAACAGGTTAGGAACTATTTAGAAAAACTAAACGTACACAAATCCATGGGTCCAGACTTAATGCACCCAAGGGTACTGAAGGAGTTGGCAAATGTCATTGAGGAGCCTTTGGCCATTATCTTTGAAAAGTCGTGGAGATCGGGCGAAATCCCGGATGATTGGAAAAGGGCAAATGTAGTGCCCATCTTCAAAAAAGGGAAGAAGGACGATCCAGGGAACTACAGACCAGTCAGTCTTACCTCGGTTCCTGGAAAAATCATGGAAGGGATCCTAAAGGAATCCATTTTGAGACACTTGAATGAGAGGAAAGTGATCAGGAATAGTCAGCATGGATTCACAAAGGGCAAGTCGTGCCTGACCAATCGGATTAGCTTCTATGATGAGGTAACTGGCTCTGTGGACGTGGGAAAGTCAGTGGATGTTGTGTACCTTGACTTTAGCAAGGCTTTTGATACGGTCTCCCACGATATTCTTGCCAGCAAGTTAAGGGACTGCGGATTGGATAAATGGACGGTAAGATGGATAGAAAGATGGCTAGAAGGCCGGGCCCAGCGGGTAGTGATCAACGGTTCGATGTCAGGATGGCGGTCGGTTTCTAGTGGAGTGCCCCAAGGTTCGGTTCTAGGACCGGTTTTGTTCAATATCTTTATTAATGACCTGGATGAGGGGATAGATTGCACCCTCAGCAAGTTTGCAGATGACACTAAGCTAGGGGGAGAGGTAGATACGCTTAAGGGCAGAGATAGGGTCCAGAGTGACTTAGACAAATGGGAGGATTGGGCCACTAGAAATCTCATGAGATTCAACAAAGACAAGTGTAGAGTCCTGCACTTGGGACGGAAGAATCCCAAGCATAGTTACAGGCTGGGGACCAACCAGCTAAGTAGTAGTTCTGCAGAAAAGGACCTGGGGGTTACAGTGGATGAGAAGCTAGATATGAGTCAACAGTGTGCCCTTGTAGCCAAGAAGGCTAATGGCATATTAGGATGCATTAAGAGGAGCATTGCCAGCAGATCCAGAGATGTCATAGAATCATAGAATCATAGGACTGGAAGGGACCTCGAGAGGTCATCGAGTCCAGCCCCCTGCCCTCAAGGCAGGATCAAGCTCCGTCTACACCATCCCTGACAGATGTCTATCTAACCTGTTCTTAAATATCTCCAGAGAGGGAGATTCCACCACCTCCCTTGGCAATTTATTCCAATATTTGACCACCCTGACAGTTAGGAATTTTTTCCTAATGTCCAATCTAAACCTCCCCTGCTGCACTTTAAGCCCATTACTCCTTGTCCTGTCCTCAGAAACCAAGAGGAACAAATTTTCTCCTTCCTCCTTGTGACACCCTTTTAGATATTTGAAAGCCGCTATCATGTCCCCCCTTAATCTTCTTTTTTCCAAACTAAACAAGCCCAGTTCATGAAGCCTGGCTTCATAGGTCATGTTCTCTAAACCTTTAATCATTCTTGTCGCTCTTCTCTGTACCCTTTCCAATTTCTCCACATCTTTCTTGAAATGTGGCGCCCAGAACTGGACACAGTACTCCAGCTGAGGCCTACCTAGTGCAGAGTAGAGCAGCAGAATGACTTCACGAGTTTTGCTTACAACACACCTGTTGATACAACCTAGAATCATATTTGCTTTTTTTGCAACAGCATCACACTGTTGACTCATATTCAACTTGTGGTCCACTATGACCCCTAGATCCCTTTCTGCCATGCTCCTTCCTAGACAGTCGCTTCCCATCTTGTATGTATGGAACTGATTGTTCCTTCCTAAGTGGAGCACTTTGCATTTCTCTCTATTAAACCTTATCCTGTTTACCTCCGACCATTTCTCTAACTTGCTAAGGTCATTCTGAATTATGTCCCTATCCTCCAAAGAAGTCGCAACCCCACCCAGTTTGGTATCATCTGCAAACTTAATAAGCGTACTCTCTATCCCAATATCTACATCATTGATGAAGATATTGAACAGTATGGGTCCCAAAACAGACCCTTGAGGAACTCCACTTGTTATCCCTTTCCAGCAGGATTTAGAACCGTTAACAACAACTCTCTGACTACGGTTATCCAGCCAATTATGCACCCACCTTATCGTGGCCCTATCTAAGTTATATTTGCCTAGTTTATCAATAAGAATATCATGCGAGACCGTATCAAATGCCTTACTAAAGTCTAGGTATATGACATCCACCGCTTCTCCCTTATCCACAAGGCTCGTTATCTTATCAAAGAAAGCTATCAGATTAGTTTGGCATGACTTGTTCTTCACAAACCCATGCTGGCTATTCCCTATCACTTTATTACCTTCCAAGTGTTTGCATATGATTTCCTTAATTACCTGCTCCATTATCTTCCCTGGGACAGACGTTAAACTGACCGGTCTGTAGTTTCCTGGGTTGTTCTTATTCCCCTTTTTATAGATGGGCACAATATTTGCCCTTGTCATTATTCCCCTTTATTCGGCTTTGGTGAGGCCACATCTGGAGTACTGTGTCCAGTTCTGGGCCCCCCACTACAAAAAGGATGCGGACGCATTGGAGAGGGTCCAGCGGAGGGCAACCAAAATGATTAGGGGTCTGGAGCATATGACCTACGAGGAGAGGCTGAGGGACTTGGGTCTGTTTAGTCTGCAGAAGCGAAGAGTGAGGGGGGACTTGATAGCAGCCTTCAACTTCCTGAAGGGAGGTTCCAAAGAGGCTGGCGAGAGGCTGTTCTCAGTAGTGACAGATGGCAGAACAAGGAGCAATGGTCTCAAGTTGTGGTGGGAGAGGTCCAGGTTGGATATTAGGAAAAACTATTTTACTAGGAGGGTGGTGAAGCACTGGAATGGGTTACCTAGGGAAGTAGTGGAGTCTCCATCCCTAGAGGTGTTTAAGTCTTGGCTTGACAAAGCCCTGGCCGGGTTGATTTAGATGGGATTGGTCCTGCCTAGAGCGGAGGGCTGGACTTGACGACCTTCTGAGGTCTCTTCCAGTTCTGATTCTATGATAAGGGGTGTGACGTAGTGGGGGTACCTGGCTGGTTTCTATGCTGCTGGCTCTGGGGGAACCCCCACTGGCTGCCGTGGGTACCACGACCCAGCAAAACAGGATGAGTCCCTATGCAAACCAGTGGCCAGACACCCCCCATGGAGAGGAACAAAGGAAGGTGGAATGCTGCCTTGGCTGGGGGGCAGGGCTGGAAGTTAGGGAGTTGGTTGCTGGCTGTCGGAGGGCATGGAGGAGAGCCTAGGAGAAGGGGCTGGAGTTTAGGGGCCCAGTCTCCCCCATCTCAAGGGGGCCTGAGGCATCCTAGCCCAGTTACTGTGACCAGATTACATCTGTGCTGCGCTGTGCTGGAGGAGCAATAAACCACCCTCAATTCCACTGGCTGGTGCAGTCTGTTTGGGCCATTTCGGGGTGCAGGAGACGGGGAACCCCCAACGCGCCGTCACAAGGGGATGGTTGGATGAAATAACATGATCTTGGTAACTAATTGACCATTCATTTCCAGTTGGAAATAGGTCAATGGAGGGATGATAGGAGTTGCTATAGGGAACTTTCTGGGTGTCTGGCTGGTGAGTCTTGCCCACATGCTCAGGGTTTAGCTGATCGCCATATTTGGGGTCAGGAAGGAATTTTCCTCCAGGGTAGATTGGCAGAGGCCCTGGAGGTTTTTCGCCTTCCTCTGTAGCATTGGGCACAGATCACAGCTGAAGGACTCTCTGCATGTTGGGGCCTTCAAAGTGTTTGAAGGCTTCAATATCTGAGACATAGGTGAGAGGATTATTCTAAGAGGGGTGGGCGAGATTCTGTGGCCTGCACTGTGTAGGGGGTCAGACTAGATGATCATAATGGTCCCTTCTGACCTTAAAGTCTATGAGTCTATGAGTCTATGTTGGGCAGTGGGCTGTGGGTGACCTCCGCTGGCTGCAGCACGGCCCAGCAGGGCAGGGGGTGAGTCATTCTGCAAGGGGGCTTCGAACCTGTCTGACCAGTGATCTCCCAGGGAGCGGAACAATGGGAAGAAGGAGAGTGGAGCCCTGGCTGGGGGCAGGGCTGGGAGTGAGTTAGGTTTCTGGCTGGTATCATGGAGGAAGCAGCCTAGGCAACGGGCTGGGATTTAGGGGCCCAGGCTCCCCCATCTCAAGGGGGCTGAGGAATCCTAGGCCTGCCCTGTAACCAGATGACATCTGTGCTGTGCTGTATCCTGGAGAAGCAATAAACTCCCTCTGTTCTACTGGCTGGTGGAGTCTGTCCGTGCCACTACGGGGGTGCAGGAGACAGGAAAACCCCAACGCGCCATCACAGGGTGTTTAGCTGGATGCTCCGTGGGGGAAGCTGCCTCGGCTCCCCATTCCCCGTGGAATGTGCCCCCTTGGGCGCTCTGTGACACATGGCAATGAACAGCAATGGCGCCGGGCCCCCTCCAGCCTCATGTCTGCTGCCGGTGGAGTGTGGGGCAGGCCATGGTGTCCAGGAGGCCTGGCAGTGAGGGGGGGCACGCCAGGGTGTCCAGGTGCCCCACCGGCAGGGGCATGTGCGGTGCCAATGAGGCTTTGCCTGCACAGAGCTCGCCCTGACTCCCGGGGGTTTCCGGGGCAGGGGCCATGTGCCTGCCTGGGCCGTGGGTACCTGATGGGTCCGTGGAGCCCGGGGAGGGGCTGCAGGTGCAGCAGGGCCGTGCCGCTCGCCGGGGAGATGCTGGAGACGCGCAGGGCGGTGACGTTGGCAGGGATGGCCGGCTCTGCGGGGGAGAAGCAAAGGCCATGAGGTCTGGGCAGTCGGGGGAGGAAGTGGGGATTTTACCCACCTTGTTATGTTGCAGGGGAGTGCTACTGTCCTATAGTAACCCTGGGTGCGTGCCTCAGTTTCCCTGGGTACTGCTGTGACGTAGTGGGGGGTAACCTGGTAACTCTCTGGCTGCTGTCTGTAGCACCACCGAGCAGACGAGCGATGAGTCACTATGCAAAGAGGGTATCCCAACTGGTTTGGCCAGCTGACCCCCATGGAGAGGAACAAAGGAAGGTGGATGCTGCCCTGGCTGGGGGGCAGGGCTGGAGGAGAGGGAGTTAGTTCCTGGCTGGAAAGCAGGGAAGAAGGAACTGGGGAGGGGGCTGGGATCCCCCCATCTCAAGGGGGGGCACTGAGGCCTCTTAGCCCCAGTTCCTGTAACCTGATGACATCTGTGCTGTGCTGTATCCTGGAGGAGCAATAAACCACCCTCAATTCTACTGGCTGGTGGAGTCTGTGCCATTTCGGGGTGCAGGAGACGGAGGACCCCCAACGCGCCGTCACAACTGCACCAATGCCTGATGGGCATTCCGGGTGGCATAGCCTCCCACACAGTCGGGAGGGGGTGCTGCCAGGTGTCACATTTTGCCTGGCAGAAGGACAAAGGTTGGGGGGCTGGGATCAGGCTTGGGGGTGCAGGACTGGAGCGAGGCCTGGCTCTGGGCCCCTCTCCCTGGGCTGGGCTGCCCTGGCTGCTCCTGGTCTGTGCTGAGCTGGGTCTCCGGGACCCGAGAACCCTGCTGTTCGCCCTGCCGGCCGGGAGCCCCCTGGCTGCGGGTGGGGGGCAGGGCTGGGGGTTCTCCCGCACTCCGGAGACATCTGGCAGCCATGGGCCCAGAACTGCCCATGGCCAATACCGGGTCTCGGCCTGTCTTGGGGCACTGCCCAGGCCTGGCTCAGGAACTCGGGTAGGCTGGGTGCAAGCCCCTTGCCCCGCCCTTGCTGAGTCGGCCACGCGGGGCCCGTGCGCTCCCTCGGAGGGGCGGGGAGGGGCCGGGAGCCGCGCCAGAGGCCTGGGGGCAGCTTCTGGCGGGTGCCCGGCCCCTCGGCCCCCGGGACTCAGCGAGAGCCGGGCACTTACCCGAGATGTCGGTTTCGAAGTCCCAGCGCGACGCCTGGCCCAGGCCGGCAGCCGTGAGGCCCTGGACCGTCACCGTGTAGTTGGTGCCGTGTCTCCAGCGGGGCGGCCGGTACGCGGTGACTGACGGAAGCACCCGCACCTCCTGCGCCTCGTGGAAGCTGCTGTCGTACGCCCTGCGGGCCGTGACGTTCAGCTAGGCAAAGGGAGCAGCTCTGGAGAGGGGCGGTACTGGCCCCCGGCCCCGCCCGAGACCCCCGGCGCCCCCCACGGCAGGGCACAGCAGGGACTCCACCCCCCACCGCCGCACACCGAGCCGGCCGGGGACTTTCTCCTTCCCCCGGGGCTGCCGGCACGGCCGTGGGCAGCGCCAATGCCTGGGGTCCTCGCTCGGGCAGGGTGACGGCCTGGGGGCACCTGCTCCAGCAGGACCAACACCCAGGGCTGCTCCCTGCACAGGGTCTGCCCCGTGGCCGTGTCCCTGGGGAACAGCAGGCCTGGTCGGCACCAATGGGGCCGGTGGCCTCACTGAGACCGACGCCTCCATCCCAGCCAAGACAGCCAGGAGACAGACCCGGCGCTGGGAGGGGGGGGGGGGCCCTCACTCGGGGCCCAGGCTCTGTGCTGCTGGGGGGGGAAGTGCCCCTCACTCGGGGCCCAGGCTCGGTGCTGCTGGGGGGGAAGTGCCCCTCACTCGGGGCCCAGGCTCGGTGCTGCTGGGGGGGAAGTGCCCCTCACTCGGGGCCCAGGCTCGGTGCTGCTGGGGGGGGAGGTGCCCCTCACTCGGGGCCCAGGCTCGGTGCTGCTGGGGGGGAAGTGCCCCTCACTCGGGGCCCAGGCTCGGTGCTGCTGGGGGGGAAGTGCCCCTCACTCGGGGCCCAGGCTCGGTGCTGCTGGGGGGGGGGAGGTGCCCCACACTCGGGGCCCAGGCTCGGTGCTGCTGGGGGGGGGGGGGTGCCCCACACTCGGGGCCCAGGCTCGGTGCTGCTGGGGGGGGGAGGTGCCCCTCACTCGGGGCCCAGGCTCGGTGCTGCTGGGGGGGGGGGGTGCCCCACACTCGGGGCCCAGGCTCGGTGCTGCTGGGGGGGTGAGGTGCCCCTCACTCGGGGCCCAGGCTCGGTGCTGCTGGGGGGGGGAGGTGCCCCTCACTCGGGGCCCAGGCTCGGTGCTGCTGGGGGGGGGAGGTGCCCCTCACTCGGGGCCCAGGCTCGGTGCTGCTGGGGGGGGGGGAGGTGCCCCTCACTCGGGGCCCAGGCTCGGTGCTGCTGGGGGGGGGGAGGTGCCCCTCACTCCAGGGCCGGTCTCTGTGCTCCGGGAGGGGGGGGGCAGCAGACATGGCTAACGGCACCTGGCCGATGCCCACCGACGCTCCCCCCTCAGTCCCCGCCCCGGGCTGAGTCGCCCCCAGAGGCCGCCCGCGAGGCGCGCCCGGTACCTGGTACCCGAGGATCTCCCCGTGGCAGGGCGGCAGCGGCTTCCAGCGGAAGGTTTGCTCGCGGAGATCGAGCGGCTCAGTCTCCGGGGCGCCGGGCGCTGAAAGCGAAGCAGCCCAAGGTCACGGCCGGGCCCCGCGGAGCCGCAGCGGGCGGAGCGCTGCGAGGGGGCTCTGTCACATTACCGAATTGGAGGGAAGCAGCCAGATCGCTGCTGCACCCCTAGGTGGGGGTGTTGGCCCCAGAAATTGGTATAAAAGGGAGCCATGTGGGGTATTGGATGGGAGATTATTGTTTGCTGATCCTGTGTATGCCATTTATGTGAGTGTAGAATGTCTGTGTGTGTAGGTAGGAATCTGTAATCTGTGTGGAAGCTGAATATTTCTGTGAATGTGGTTAAGCATGGCTATGGACAGGCTGAGTAGCAAAGCCCTGTAGAACAATGGCCCTTGATGGCCCAAAGACACACCTAAAGCATGAGGGCGGAGACCCAAGAGCTACCAGCAGAGAGAGGCTGACGGCCAGGTGACCGGCTGAGACCAGAAGAGGCCAGGGAGGAGGTATAAAGAGGCCATGTGGGGGACTCCATTTTGTTCTCAGCTCAGCGCTTCATCCCAGAGGCAGCACTGCAGGGATTGAAGAGCCCGGAAGACCTGTGAACCCATCCTGATCGTAGGATGTGCAATAAGAACTTTTAAACCAGCAGCTGCAACATCTCTGCTAGAGCCTGCATCGAGGACTGGGAGATTCGGTGCATGTAACGTACTGTACTTTAATAACCTCACTCTCAGGCTTTTCTTTCTTGTGGTAATAAACCTTTAGTTGTTAGATTCTAAAGGATTGGCCCAGCGTGATTTGTGGGTAAGGTCCAGAGGGTAAATTGACCAGGGATCTGTGGCTGGTTTCTTGGAACCAGACAGAACTTGTTCGGGGTAGGTGGGATTGGGTGCTAGGACCCCCCACCTGTGTATGAGGCCCGGGGCCATCTGGGGCACGGATATTGCTGGGGTGTCGGAGGGATTTTGCTCGTGAGGCTTCAGGCAGGCAGCTGAAGCGCTCTGTGGGACTGGTTTGTGGCCTGTCTGGAGAGGTCACCAGTCTGGGGGCTGTAAGAAGCCCCGGATTTGAGCAATTCGCCCTGAGCAAACGCCCTCAGCTGTGCCCAGACATGGCTCGGTCCGTCACAGACTCCCGGCAAGGGGGCGGCTTTCTGGGCAGACCCTGCAGCAGGAGGGGGAGCGGGACCCTGCCTCCTCCCCCGGGCGGTGCTGGCTGCCTGGGCCGGAGGAGCTGGCAGCCCCTGGCAGCAGGGGAGCCAGAGCTCTGGTCCCTGCTCCAGCCACATGCAGGGCTGATGCCACGGTGAGGGGCTCGGCGCTGAGCTGGCCAGACCGACGGGGCACCCAGGCACCCTGCAGGAAATGGGATTCTGGGACTCTCTGCCCTGGGAGCCCCTCACCCCTCTCCCCCGAGGCCCCCGGCAGGGCCCCGATCCCTGGCTGGCCTGCTCGGTTGCTGAGGTGCAGAGCGATCGCAGCTGCCCCTACCTGTCTCTCTGGTCCTGACCCGCCGGCTGTAGAGCACAGCTGTGCAGGCGGGGCGGGTCGCCGGGTCGCTCCCGGAGATGGTGACATTGTAGGAGCTGAAGGGCTGCAGGGGGCTGCATGTCACTGCTCCTCCCGCGCCCTGTAGCGGCTGCTCCGTGGTGTTCCCAGGTCTCCCGCAGGGGCCTGTCCGGGACCCATCCGGCCGGCATCGGGCCTGCAGCTTCCAGCTGCCCTGGCAGGACTCCGGGGGCTCACAAGTCCAGTGCAGTTTGATGGAGGTGGATGAAACATCCAGGTCCCCCGAGATCCGGGGGTTCGCTACAGAACAAGTGGCCGCAGGAGGGTTACTCTCCTGCCCCTCCCGGGTACCCGCAGCCTGCAGGGGCGTCCAGTCCCGCAGCCCCGCTCCCTGCCCACGGCGGGCGAAAGGCCAAACCCACCAGTGCCTGGGACTGCGGGACACCCCGCTATGCACTGCCTGGGGCGAGCGGCTGCAAGCACCCCAGGGCCGGGCTCAGCCTGGCTGGCTGTACACAGATCCCCGAGGTGGGGAGATGGGCGTAAGGGGGGGCTGGGTGGGACACAGCGAGCACTGGGGTGTGTGAGGGGAGGTGGGGGATGGGTTATAACCTCTCCCCTGTGTAACGGGGGCTGGGGGGCACAGGGAGCACTGGGGTGTGTGAGGGGAGGTGGGGGATGGGTTATAACTTCTCCCCTGTGTAAGGGGGGCTGGGGGGCACAGGGAGCACTGGGGTGTCTGAGGGGAGGTGGGGGATGGGTTATAACCTCTCCCCTGTGTGAGGGGGGCTGGGGGGCACAGGGAACACTGGGGTGTCTGAGGGGAGGTGGGGGATGGGTTATAACCTCTCCCCTTTGTAAGGGGGAGCTGGGGGACACAGGGAGCACTGGGGTGTGTGAGGGGAGGTGGGGGATGGGTTATAACCTCTCCCCTGTGTAAGGGGGGCTGGGGGGGCACAGGGAGCACTGGTGTGTCTGAGGGGAGGTGGGGGATGGGTTATAACCTCTCCCCTGTGTAAGGGGGGGCTGGGTGGGGCACAGCGAGCACTGGGGTGTCTGAGGGGAGGTGGGGGATGGGTTATAACCTCTCCCCCGTGTAAGGGAGGGCTGGGGGGCACAGGGAGCACTGGGGTGTCTGAGGGGAGGTGGGGGATGGGTTATAACCTCTCCCCCGTGTAAGGGAGGGCTGGGGGGCACAGGGAGCACTGGGGTGTCTGAGGGGAGGTGGGGGATGGGTTATAACCTCTCCCCTGTGTAAGGGGGGCTGGGGGGCACAGGGAGCACTGGGGTGTCTGAGGGGATTTGCTGGGGAGGCTCCTTGCTGGCCAGGGATGCGGTTGAGGCGCTCGGTGGCTGTTTTGGTGCCTTATAAAGGAGGCCTCCCGCCTGGAGCTGTAAGTAGCTCCAGGTCTGAGCAAGTCACCCTGGATGGACCGTCCCAGCAGTGCCCCAGACATCCTGTGGCTGTATCTAGACTGGCCAGTTTTTCCGGAAAATCAGCTGCTTTTCCAGAAAAACTTGCCAGCTGTCTACACTAGCCACTTGAATTTCCGCAAAAGCACTGACTTCCTACTGTAAGAAATCAGTGCTTCTCGCGGAAATACTATGCTGCTCCCCTTCGGGGAAAAGTCTTTTTCCGAAAAACTTTTGCGCAAAAGTGCCAGTGTAGACAGCAGAGATTTGTTTTCCGCAAAAAAGGCCCGATCGCGAAAAAGCGCGTCTAGATTGGCCACGGACGCTTTTCTGCAAAAAGTGCTTTTGTGGAAAAGCGTCCTGCCAATCTAGACACTCTGTTCTGAAAATGATTTTAAAAGAAAACTTTTCCATTAAAAGCATTTCTGGAAAATCATGCCAGTCTAGACGTAGCCTGTGGGTAGGTCTACACTAGCTCGTTAGTTGGAGCTAGGTAGGCAAATGAGGGCAACCGGAGTTGCAAATAGAGCCCAGCAGTTAAACGTTAATTCAAACTGTTACTCCGAGTACCAGTTGGGGTCACTCCAAGGGCTGGGGTAAGGCGCAGGCGCTGCAGGCGGGCGCGTGAGGACGCTACGCCCAGGACACGGCGACGGCCACGTGAGGCCACAGACAGCGCCCAGGAGGGCGGGGAGGCTGCTGCTGCAGCCGTGAGAAAGCCACCGGGTCCCTCGCCCCCCAGCGCCTCCTCCCCCTGGAGTCTGGTGTCCTGGGAGCCGGGCAGGCTGGGAAGGGAAAACTCCCCAAACTCCCCTGCCCCCTTGTGCCTGGGCCTCGTGTGCACCTCGTGTAGGCGCTGACCCCGGCTGGGGCTTTGCCCCCCCCGGCGCTGTGCGGCCCAGACCCTGCCCCCCCGGCGCTGTGCAGCCCAGACTCTGCCCCCCAGCCCGCGGGAGCCGGCCCCCCACTCACCCACACAGCGAGCGCTGCCTGCGAGGAGGCGCCCGGCGCCCCGGCTGTCCTGTTCCACCCAGGCGTTCCAGTCTCTCCCGCTCGGCCCCCGCCGCACACACGTCATCCTGGAGGGCGAGGCCCAGGCCCCCTCCGGGCAGCTCAGCTCCACCCGTTCGTCGCGGCTGTAAAAGGGCCGGTCTGGCGCCAGCCGCAGCCTGGGGTCCCCCTGGGGCCTGGGGCACTTCTCTGCCAGAGAGAGGGGGCTGGGCAGGCAGGACACGCCCGTGGCCGTGGGCTGCAGCCAGTTGGCCCCGGGGCAGAGTGCGGGGCCCAGCCTGCCCAGCCTGGCGGGGGGGGGGGGGGGGGTCTAACAGGGCTTTCCGGCCGTTCCCTGGCCCCTTTGGGGCAGGACCAGCCATGGACCCGGCAGCCTGTGGAACCCCCAGGGCTCTGGACTCCCTGCAGCCCGGCGGGGCGGGAGGGGGGCGACCCAGGCAGCTAACGGGGGAGGCGGGACAGGAGGGGAAGGCACCATTCATCCACCAGGCCCCTTTGGGAACGTTCAGGCCTCGGAGCGTCTCCCTCTGCCAGGGCCTGAGGGATCCGGCAGGGCACCCACCCCGATGGCTGGGACCGGAGAGGGGAACTGGCCCCCGGTGTGGGAGCAGAGACCTGCCTCCCATCCATTCCCTGAGGCCGGGGGGCTCCCGCCTGTGCTCAGCCTCGGAGGGAGCGCTCGGGCCCTGGGTTCGAATCCCCCGCCCGTCCTGCCGCCCGCGTGGCAGAACTCACCCACGCAGCGCACACGGCTCGTGTCCCACGCCACGCGCCCGGCCGTCTCCGTACACTGCATCCAAGCCTCACTCCCCTCGTACTGCTCCGGGCGGCAGGTCACCTTAACCCAGTCGCCAACCGCAAACGTGGTGCGTAGGATGGACGCAGAGACCGACGGGGGCCAGTTCCCTGCCCTCGTGCAAACCCCTGCAAAGGAAGAAATGTGCAGTCCCAGCAAACCGTCCCCGTGTCCCCCTCCCACAGAGCGGCCGGCTGCCCCCTCCCAGGGGCCCAGGCCTGTGCCGGCGGGTCCCCCTCGGATTCCCCGCCCGTGGGCCGTGACGGCTGCATTAACCCCCCTGCCCAGGGCTGAGCCCCACGCGGGCAGCTCAGGGTGGGGGGAGGCTGGGGGAGCCCGCTGTGCCCTCTCCAGCCTGGGAGACCTGCCCGCTCAGCACAGAGCAGCGCTCGGCCTGGGGGGCTGGCGGAAACACGGAGCCCGCTGTGCCCTCTCCAGCCTGGGAGACCTGCCTGCTCGGCACAGAGCAGCGCTCTCCCTGGGGGGCTGGCGGAAACGCGGAGCCCGCTGCTGCGGGGTGGAGGGGAGGGAGGGAGGGGGGAGTCCGACAAGAGCAGCGGCGTGAAGGGGGCTCCGATCTGCGTCCCGCTTGCAGCGTAGCTGCCGCCCGGCTGCTCCCAGGGGGGCCGGGGGAGGCGGCAAGGGCTCTCTTGGCCCAGCAAAAGTACGACCTCGCCCACCGGCCTCTGCCGTTCCAGGGAGCTTCACCCACGGATCCGGCTCTGCCCCCTACTCCCAGGGACCCCTTCAGCCAGCAGCCCAGGCAGCCACCGTGGTGCCCCAGGGCTAAGGGGCGGCTGCTGCTGTCCCCGAGCCGGGCGCGGTTCTCCCGGAACGCGGGGCGGGGGCCCGGGAGAAGCGCAAGCAGGGCCTGTCCTCGAAGGGGGAGCAGAGCCTGCGCCCCGCCAGCCGGACGGCCCTGGACAGATCCTGGAGCCACTTCCCAACCCCTCTCCCTGGCTCGGGGCACGAGGAGCAGCCCGGGCAGCTCGGCCGAGCCCGACCCGCGCCAGACCCGCCTGCTTCCTTCGCTGCCCGGCCTGCGGGCTGCAGACCCTGCACAGGGACCGAGTCGGGCTCGCCCAGCCCCCCGCACTCGCCCGCCGACGAGGGGAACACGACCGGCGTGAACTGAGCGTGTGCAGGGTGCACAAGAGCGGGAGGGGCGCACTCAGGGTTCCCAATGGGTCGTTGTCACCCTGGGACTCGGGGTCCCGCTGGGCTCAGGCTCCCGTCGGGGACCCGGAGAACGGAGGGGAATGGGCCTTTGCTGGGCGGGGCTGGAGGCGCTTGAGAGACAGGCCAGGGCTGGGTGAGAAGTCGGCACCAGCCGGACGAGCTGAGAACGGGTCCCGGCCGGGCAGGATGCGCCCGAGTGAGGAGGAGCAGGAGTCGGGGGAACCCCAACACGCCGTGTCACACCCTGCGATGGGGGGGGGGCTGCTCTTGTGAGCCTGTCTCTGTGCAGGGCCCAGCGGGGGATGGGGGTCAGCCTGAGCCAAGGCAGGTAAACAGTGGCCCAGCTGCTTCGCACCTGGCCAGGGGAAGGAGTTTGGACAAAGGGGGGGGGGGCTGCCAGTGGGGAGGAGTGACCGGGGGCTGGGAGAAGGGGCAGGCCGGGGGAGGGGGATGAGCAAGGCAGACTAAAGCCAGGACAAGGGGGGTCCTGGGGCCCTTGACCCCCCCCAGGAGGGCTAAGGCTGCCCACTCTCCGTGTATCCCGCGACCATCGCCTGTGTCCCCGGGAACCAATAAACCTCCTGCTCTACTGGCTGGCGGGGTCACGTCTGGCTGTGGACGGGGGCAGGGCCGGGGGTCCCCAATGCGCAGTCGCACACCCTGCAGTGCAAGCCAGGCTGGCGGAGCCCGGCTGTGGCTGGCCGGCTGTAGCACACACAGAGCTGGAGGGACTTGCGGGGGCGGGTCTGTCTGTGAGCAGTCCGGGCTGCAGAGCAAAGCGGCGCAGAGGGACCCAGGTCAGAGGACAGCTCCTCCTCAGCCCGGACTGCAGCTGGCAAGTCACCGTGACGCCGGGGGGTACTGCCTGGGGCGCTGTGCACAACGGGGCAGATCGCTGGCCCGTCCTACCCAGCGCTGGGGCGGTCTCAGCCGGACTCCTGGGTCCCAGGCTGGGCTCCCCCCTTCGCAGGCTGCACACGCGGGAGACAGGCCGGAGGAGAGCCGCACACGACCAAAGCTGGAAGCCCTGCACAGGTACAGCTTGCTCAGGGGGGACAGGCGGGAACAGGGGGAGCTGTTCCCTTCTATATTAAAAATGTCCAACTTGGCCCGAGGTGGAGCTGGCGTAGGAGACGCATGTTGAGAGTCTCTGGGTTAGGCTAAAAGGGGTTAAAACCAAAGGTGAGGTCATGCGAGGGGTCTACTCCAGGCCCCCTGCCCAGGCGGACGGGGTGGATCAGGCTTTTTTTAAACAACTCACAAAATCACCCGGAGCGCAGGTCCGAGGCCCGGCAGAGCGACAGAGGCGGCAGCTCCGGCTCCCGGGCGGCTCCAGGAGTCTCCATGGGACAGAGCCTCCGCGCCCCTGCCACCGAGCTCCGCCCGCCCAGGGCCCCGGCACCGCCCCGCAGTGCCCGAGCCGGAGCCTTGCTCTGCTCTGGGTCGGCAATGCCTCCCTCCCCCGTCTCTAGGGTCCCGGAGCCTCCGGCCCAGCCGGGCGCTGGGGTCCCGGGGCAGGGGGAGGGCGTCGGGCTCCCACTTACCCAGGCAGGCGACAGTCGCGTTCCAGACGCTGCGGCTCCCCTGCCTGACGCAGCTCATCGCGGGCTCAGAGGGCTCCATCCCCGCCGGGCAGCTCAGGGTCACCAGCTCCCCCTGGCCGTAGAACGGCTTGTTGGGTTCCAGCCGCAGAGGCCAGGCCACGCGGGGCTTGGGGCACCTCTCTGTGGGGAGAAGGGGGCAGGCCCTAGAACGGCGAGATTCCGGTCCCCACGGGAGAGGGCCCGGCCCTGGCCAAGGAGCTGTCTGTCCGGCCCCTGCCCCGCGCTGGGCTCCGGAGGCGACGGGTCCCTCGGCCCAACAGGCCTGGGCCAGCGCCCACACAGACGCCCGCAGGCACCGGCGCTGAGGGGAGGGAGCTCCAGGCCCGGAGCAGCAAAGCAGGAAATAAGGGGCTTAGCCCCCATGGACAGCCCTGCGGTCAGCCCCTCCCCACCCTGCCCAGCCCCGACCCCGCAGAGCCGTTACCCCGTGTCCCCTTCCCCCTTCTCACAGGCCACTCGCCCGCCCCGGGCCCAGCCCACAGCTCAGGGCCCTGTTCCCATCCGATGGGCCGGGAGTCTGGGTCCTCGTCCCCCCTGCTGTACCCCGGGGGGGGGGCGCTCTGCTCAAGGGCCAGGTTTTCTCTGGTTTTTAGTGTTTCCTGCACCTTCCCCCCCCCCCCCCCCCGGCCCACCTGCCCCACCCCAGTGGCGGCTGGACCTGGCTGGAGGGGGGCAGGCAGCGTGTGCATTCCGTCTCCTCCCCCTCCGCTGTCTGCACAAACCCCCCAGTCGCCAGGCCCACAGCGCACACAGGCCTCGGGTCAGCGCTCGCAGCCCGGGCTAGGAGAGCACCCGAAGGTCTACCCCAAACCCCGCTCAGCCGGCAAACCAGCCACATGCTGACGGGAGCGCCTCTGTCCCCCTGCGCCATGCACCCCCAGAGCCTCCAGCCGAGCACACACGTGTCACCTTACTGCATTTTAAGGGGAGCAGCCAGATCGCTGCTGCACCCGTGGGGGGTGTTTGCCCCAGAGTGTGTGCAAAGGGGGCCATGGGAGGTGTCACATGAAAGCTTCTGTTCTGCTGATTCTGTGTCTGCTACTCATGTACTTGTACGATATCTGTGTGTGGAGTTAGACACATGGACACTGTGTGGATGCTGGAAAATTCTCTGTCTGTGGATGAGCAATGGGCAAGGAAAACTGAGCCAGTGGCCATGCTAATTAGCAGGAGACAATGGATCTCTAGGTGCTAATACACCCCTCAGGAATGTGACTGGTATCTAAGGGCTACCAGCATGGGACACGGGGACAGGCCACTGGCCAGGTGACCTGCTGCAGCCAAGAAGATGCCAGAGGAGATATATAAGTGCCATGTGGCACCCTCCATCTTGGTCTTCAGCTCAGCTCTTGATCCCAGAGGCAGCCTTGCAGGGAACCACAAGCCGGGAAGAACCATGGACCCATCCTGACATAGGATGTGCACCAAAGACTTTTAAGCCAGCAGCTGTAACATCACTGCTAGAGCCTGTATCGAGAACTGGGAGATTCGATGCATGTAACGTATGATACTTTAACAACCTCACTCTCAGGCTTTTCTTTCTTGTAGTAATAAACCTTTAGTTGTTAGATGCTAAAGGATTGGCCCAGCGTGATTTGTGGGTAAGGTCCAGAGGGTAAATTGACCAGGGATCTGTGGCTGGTTTCATGGGATTGGAAGAACCCGTTTGGGGGAGGTGAGGTTGGGTTCTAACCCCCCACCTGTGTTAGGCCCGGGGCTGATTGGGGCACCAGAAGATCTGGAGTGTCCGAGGGGTTTTGCTCATGAGGCTTCTGGCTGGCCAGCTTGGCAGCTGGAGCGCTCATTGCGACTGGTTTGTGGCCTGTTTGGGAAGGTCTCCAGTCTGGGGCTGTCAGGAGCCCCGAGTTTGAGCAATTCTCCCTGAGCAGACGCCCTCAGCCGTGCCCAGACCTGGCCTGGTCCCTCACACCCCGACACCCTGTTCTCACCTCGTAACACTTAGCCACACCCGGACCCACCACACACCCCTCCAGCACACAGCCTGCAGCCCCGCCATGCACCCCACACACACCCCTCCAGCACACAGCCTGCAGCCCCGCCATGCACCCCACGCAGGCTGTGCGCCTGCCGCCCCACACTCTTGCTGTCACTTCAGGCCCTGCAGAGTCTCTGAGCTGAACACTCAGCCCATAAATCCGCCCCCAGGGAGGTGCGGAGCCGCTGCCGAGCCCTGGGCCTCCCTGGGTGCGGAGCCCCCCCCCCCCCCCCGCCTGTCCTGCAGCCCGTGTGCACAGAACTCACCCACGCAGCTCACGTTGCCCGTGTCCCACGCCACGCGGCCGGCCGTCTCCGTGCAGCGCACCCAGCCCGGCTCCCCCTCGTACTGCTCCTGGTGGCAGGTCGCCCAGACCTTCTCCCCAGCGGCAAACTCGGTCTGTGCGGAGAGAGCCGAGAGCGACGGGGGCCACTTCTCTGCCGTCGAGCAGACCCCTGGAGGGAAGAAACGTCCAGTCTTGGCAAGGGCAGCTGAGGGGACGGGGCAGCTGGCAGCTACCGGGCGTCCGGGGACAGAGCTGAGCCCAGGGGAGCCTGGCGAAACCAGCGCAGCAAAGGCCGGGGGAGGCGAGGAACATGGACCAGCTGGTGCGGGGGAGTCCCTGGGCTGCTCCTGCCCTTGTGGGTTGGCCCTGAGGCCCCGGGCCTGCCAGGGTCTGGCTGAGGGCCCTGGGCTTAGGGAGGGTCTCTGGTGTGTGGCGCGTCGGGGACCCCCCAATCCTGCACCCCCGTAGCAGAGAGAACAGACTCCGCCGGCCAGTAGAACGGGGGGTTATTGCTGCTCCTGGATACAGCCCAGCACAGACGTGGTGTGGACATAAGGAGTCAGGGGCTGGCAGCCCTAGACCCCCTTGGGGCGGGAGCATCGCCCCCCTGAACTCCCAGCACTCGGCTTAGTCTCCTCTCCTCGTGTTGTTGGGCCCAGAAAAACAAGGCCTGGTCGACATTATGCTAAGGAAAGTTAACAACGGCTCATTTCAGAGGCCTCTGAGGATTCTTGACCAGAACCAGGGATGTGGTTCAAACAGAGGCGCCCTCCATGCTGGCTTAGGTTATAGAAGTAAGATAAGTGCTAAATGACAGATTTGTACCTACTGCGGCTTGCTTTGGGAACTGGCCAGAACCTCCCTGTTTCTGTTCCCCTTCGCTAATCTTACCTCCCTAGTTTTGAACTTTGTTTGTGCCCAACTCCCTTGTCTCCTTGTTCCTGGTACCTGCCTTTTGTGATTGATAAGAAAGTTGCTGATGCATCATGAAGCGCTTCTGGCCACAATGAATGGTTGGCCGAGATATGCATAGATACTAAAAGTTTTAGAAAGGGGGGTGTGTGGCCTGGGTGAAGAGCTAATGACGCGACGGAACTGTCTTTATAAGCCTGCCTGTTAATGAAATCGTGGCTGGTTCACTTTGGAGACGGGCTGCTCTCGATTGCTGTGCGCACTCTTCAATAAAGAGCTTGTGATCGGACTTTGCTGGTGTTGCCTGTCTCTTTGCGGTCAGACAACGAACCGAGCCGTCATCCCAGCCAAACACTGCCCAGCCCCCAGGCCCTGCCCCCAGCCAGGTGCCGTCTCCCCCTCCCTCCCTTTGTCTCTCCCCCGGGAAGAGCCTTGTTCCCTGCCCAGGCTGGGGCTGGGTGTCTGGGCCAATCCCCATGTGGGGGAGTCAGTGGGAATCACACAGCCCAGCGCAGGGGGACCCTGGGTCACAGAGCAGACAGCCCCCCACTACGGCACAGCTGGCCCCAGACGGGAGGCTGAGAGGCCCAAGCGAAGGGGAGGGTTTTGGGGTTCAGAGTCCACCCCTGAGACACCGAAAGGTCCTGGCGCATCGGCTGCCAGCCCAGCCCCTGTGCCGGGTGCCCGGGGGGCTGGCGCTCACCCTGGCAGGCGGGGGTGTCTCTCCAGACGGCCCGGCTCCCGTTTCTAACGCACTGGGTCGCGGGCGGCGACGGCCGATACCCCTCGGAGCAGCCCAGCGTCAGCGCGTCCCCGGGGGCGTAGAACGTCTGGTTGGGTGTAAACGTCAGTCTGGGGTCCCAGGCTCCGGGGGTTTCACACGTTTCTGGGTGTGGAAGACACACGGGGAGACGCTCAGGGCCGTGGAGTCATGTGACCTTCCCCAGGCAGGATGGGCCTGATCCTGAGCCT
The DNA here is from genome assembly GCF_052426305.1 of Pelodiscus sinensis. Classification (NCBI taxonomy): domain Eukaryota; kingdom Metazoa; phylum Chordata; order Testudines; family Trionychidae; genus Pelodiscus; species Pelodiscus sinensis. The sequence continues at coordinate 130,676,546 of NC_143057.1, read as the reverse complement.
GGGCCCCCCAGTTCAACAGGGGCTGCGGGGATCCACTCCCCAGGGCTCAGGCCTTTTTCCCCCTTTCTCTGCAGTGTTCAGGGTAGGGGGGGAGTCACCCCACGGAGTCATGGGGTGAGGGGGGGACACACTGCCTGGGCAGAGCCTCCGCCCTCCCTACAACCAAGCTCTGCCCGTCCAGCGCCCTGGCACCTCCCCGCAGGGACACTGCCCCCGGGGCCTGCCAGTGCCTGTGGGGCTAGAAGGCCGGAGCGGGGCGGCCCCCTTGAAAATGCACCTCCGAAGTAGGGTTGCCAGGTGTCCGGTGTTGTACTGGGCAGTCCGGTGTTTGCGCGCTCTGTCCGGGAAAAAAATCAGAGAATACCGGACACGAGCGATGAGCAGTGTGCGATGTGCAGTGTCCGGTATTCTCTGATTATTCCGGCTGCGCACCGGAGGGAAGCCTGGCAGGGGCGGGGGCGGGGGCGGGGGCGGGGGCGGGGGAACGGCTGGGAGTCCCAGCTGGGGGGTGGGGCCGCGATTGCAGCCGGGAGCCCCCAGTCCCCTGAGTGTGAGGGAGAGGGGGAGGGGGAAGGGAAGCCTCCTCGCTCGTGGGTCGCCGCTAGCCTGCGTGGGACGGGCAGTGAGTGCCCAGGTCAGTCCCGCTCCCCGCCGGCCGATTTGTCCCCCCCGTGCACCTCCTGATCTTCCCCAGCCACCCCCCTGCACCTCCTCCCAGCTCTGCTTCCCGCCGGCCCGTTCCTCTTCCTGATCTCCCCCGGCCAGCGCCGCTGCATTCCCCCCTGCCAGCTGTGCTTCCCGCTCCCCCTTCCTCCCGGTCCCCCCTTTCTCCCAGCCAGCACCGCTGCACCCCTCCCCCCCGCCAGCTGTGCTTCCTGCTCCCCCTTCCTCCCGGTCCCCCCTTTCTCCCGGCCAGCACCGCTGCATCCCCCCCCCCCCCGCCAGCTGTGCTTCCTGCTCCCCCTTCCTCCCGGTCCCCCCTTTCTCCCAGCCAGCACCGCTGCACCCCTCCCCCCCGCCAGCTGTGCTTCCTGCTCCCCCTTCCTCCCGGTCCCCCCTTTCTCCCGGCCAGCACCGCTGCATCCCCCCCCCACCAGCTGTGCTTCCCGCTCCCCCTTCCTCCTGGCCAGCGCCGCTGCACCCCTCCCACCCCCCGCCAGCTCTGCTTCCCATTTCCCCTTCCTCCCGGCCCCCCCCTTCCTCCTGGCCAGCGCCGCTGCACCCCTCCCACCCCCTGCCAGCTCTGCTTCCTGCTCCCCCTTCCTCCCGGCCAGCGCCGCTGCACCCCCCCACCAGCTCTGCTTCCTGCTCCCCCTTCCTCCCGGTCCCCCCTTCCTCCCGGCCAGCGCCGCTGCACCCCCCCCACCAGCTCTGCTTCCTGCTCCCCCTTCCTCCCGGTCCCCCCTTCCTCCCGGCCAGCACCGCTGCCCCCCCCCACCAGCTCTGCTTCCTGCTCCCCCTTCCTCCCGGTCCCCCCTTCCTCCCGGCCAGCACCGCTGCACCCCCCCCCCGCCAGCTGTGCTTCCTGCTCCCCCTTCCTCCCGGTCCCCCCTTCCTCCCGGCCAGCACCGCTGCCCCCCCCCCACCAGCTGTGCTTCCCGCTCCCCCTTCCTTCCAACCCCCGCTTCCTCCTGGCCAGCGTCACTGCACCTCTCCCCTCCCCCCCGCCCCACGCCAGCTCTGCTTCCCACTTCCCCTTCCTCCTGACCACCCTCGCGACCCCTGATCCCCCCCAGCTGTGCTTTCCACCCCCCGCCCTACTCCCGGTCAGCCCTGTCCCCTTCTGGCCAGCCTCCCCTCCCCCGATATCCCGCAGCCAGCCCCATTCCACCCGACCCCCCCCTCACGACCAGCCCTGCTTCCCGTTGCCCCCCCTCCCCATCTCCCCCGGCCAGCCTTGTTGTCACCCCCTCCCTCTTCCTGGCCGCCCCCCCCCCCCCCCCGCAATGAAGCATGTTCGGGGTTTTTTTTTGTTTTTTTAAGGATTACCTGGTAACCGCTAGCAGTGAGCCAGGTTCTCGGAGGTTTTTTTTTTTTCTTTGCTCCACAACTTTGGTCCCCCACCTTTTTTTCCTTCAACAAAACTTTTTCCCGGTGTTTTTTGGGGGGGGCGGGGGGGTTCGGTATTTTTCTTTCAGCCATCTGGCAACCCTACTCCAAACCCCTCCACAACCCCCCCCGCCCATCCCTCCTGGAACACCCCTCCCAGACACCCCACCCACACAGCAACGTCCCCGACACCTATCGACACCCCCACACATGCTGTGTGCCAGCCAGCCCCCGCCCTGCACACCCCTACACCCTACATCGAGCAATGGTCTCAAGTTCCACGAGGAGTAACGGTAGTTCGAACTAGGAAGCCTAGTTCGAACTACCTAGTTCGTGCCCCGTGTAGCCGCGCTGCACGGGGTTCGAACCAGCGGGGTTTTAAAAATGGCTGCTCCCCGCTTATGCAAATGAAGCCCGGGAAATTCAAATCCCGGGCTTCATTTGCAAGTGCGGTATGCCTACATTACCCTCCTAGTTCGAACTAGGAGGGTAGTGTAGACATACCCTTAGATGGTAGATGCTAAAGGATTGGCTCAGTGTGGTTTGTGGGTAAGATCATAAGAACATAAGAACGGCCGTACTGGGTCAGACCAAAGATCCATCTAGCCCAGTATCCTGTCTGCCGACAGTGGCCAGCACCAGGTGCCCCAGAGAGGGTGGACCGAAGACAATGATCAAGCGATTTGTCTCCTGCCATCCCTCTCCAGCCTCTGACAGACAGAGGCCAAGGACACCATTTTATCCCCTGGCTAATAGCCTTTAATGGACCTAACCTCCATGAATTTATCCAGCTTCTCTTTAAACTCTATTATAGTCCTAGCCTTCACAGCCTCCTCTGGCAAGGAGTTCCACAGGTTGAATACGGTGGAACGCCCACATCTTGAATACTGGTACGCCCACATCTTGAATACTGTGTACAGATGTGGTCTCCTCACCTCAAAAAAGATATTTTGGCCTTGGAAAGGGTTCAGAAAAGGGCAACTAAAATGATTAGGGGTTTGGAACGGGTCCCATATGAGGAGAGGCTAAAGCAACTGGGACTTTTTAGTTTAGAAAAGAGGAGACTGAGGGGGGATATGATAGAGGTCTATAAAATCATGAGTGGTGTGGAGAGGGCTGATAAAGAAAAGTTATTTATTAGTTCCCATAATAGAAGAACTAGAGGACACCAAATAAAATTAATGGGGAGCAGGTTTAAAACTAATAAAAGAAAGTTCTTCTTCACACAGCGTGTAGTCAAGATCCAGAGGGTAAATTGACCAGGGATCTGTGGCTGGTTTCTTGGAACCGGACAGAACTTGTTCGGGGTAGGTGGGATTGGGTGCTAGGACCCCCCACCTGTGTATAGGCCCGGGGCCATCTGGGGCACGGATATTGCTGGGGTGTCGGAGGGGTTTTGTTCGTGAGGCTTCAGGCAGGCAGCTGAAGCGCTCTGTGGGACTGGTTTGTGGCCTGTTTGGGAAGGTCTCCGGTCTGGGGGCTGTAAGGAGCCCCGAAGTCGAGCAATTCGCCCTGAGCGGATGCCCTCAGCTGTGCCCAGACACAGCCCGGTCTGTCACACCTCCTCACACACTGTGTGCCAGCCAGCCCCCTCTCCTACACACACACCCCAAATGCCTATCGACACCCCCACACAACACCTGCACCTCCTGCACACACACACACACTCACACAGAGTGCCTGGCCAGCACACCCCTACACACAAACACCCTCCCCCTCCATCGACACCCTGACAGTCTGCCTGCTCCTTCTGCACACGCACCACGTGTGCCCAGCCAGTCCTCTCCCCTACACACACACACACACACACACTCACGATGGGCTGCTTTGCACCATCATTTCACACTTGTCAGAGTGCTCAGGACATAAACACGCCCCCTGTGCCGGGTGCCTGGGGGGCTGGCGCTCACCCTGGCAGGCGGGGGTGTCTTTCCAGATGCCCTGGCTCCTGTTTCTAACGCACTGGGTCGTGGGCGGCGACGGCCGATACCCTGCGGGGCAGCCCAGGGTCAGCGCGTCCCCGGGGGCGTAGAACGTCTGGTTGGGTGTAAATGTCAGTCTGGGGTCCCAGCCTTTGGGGATTCTACACTTCCCTGTGGGGAGAACGAGAGCAGGTGTTGGGGGTTCCTGGGCCCTGCGGCCCCCCCCCCCCGAGTGTTATGGGCTGAGACTGCGCCCTGCTGGGCACCCGCAAGGCAGCCGGCTGCAAGGATCAGCCCCGCTCGGGACCAGGGCCAGGCGCTCCGGTGCCTTTGCCGGTCACACTCTCAGGCCATGGGCAGGCGCATGCCGGCCGGGCAGCCCCACAGGCCGTGGGGAGAACGGGGTTCCTGGTCCCTGCTGCGCCCGCACGGGGCAGGGCCGGGAGTCGGGCTCAGAGCCGTGCGCCTGCCCCCGGGATGCAGAGGGGGGGAACCTGGGCTGACTGCAGCAGGACTCTCCCCACGGCCCCTCAGTCGCCTAGAGGGAGCCCCCCAGCCAGACAGCCCCCCGGCCCGGCCCCCGCACTCACTGACACCCCTGTGCTGGCTGAACCCCCCCTGCACTCACTGACACCCCTGTGCCGGCTGAACCCCCCCCTGCACTCACTGACACCCCTGTGCTGGCTGAACCCCCCCTGCACTCACTGACACCCCTGTGCTGGCTGAACCCCCCGGCCCGGCCCCCCGCACTCACTGACACCCCTGTGCTGGCTGAACCCCCCCCCCGCACTCACTGACACCCCTGTGCCGGCTGAACCCCCCCCCCGCACTCACTGACACCCCTGTGCCGGCTGAACCCCCCCCCCCACTCACTGACACCCCTGTGCCGGCTGAACCCCCCCCCTCACTCACTGACACCCCTGTGCCGGCTGAACCCCCCCCGCACTCACTGACACCCCTGTGCCGGCTGAACCCCCCCCCCGCACTCACTGACACCCCTGTGCCGGCTGAACCCCCCCCCCTCACTCACTGACACCCCTGTGCCGGCTGAACCCCCCCCCGCACTCACTGACACCCCTGTGCCGGCTGAACCCCCCCCCGCACTCACTGACACCCCTGTGCCGGCTGAACCCCCCCCCTGCACTCACTGACACCCCTGTGCCGGCTGAACCCCCCCCCCCCCCGCACTCACTGACACCCCTGTGCCGGCTGAACCCCCCGGCCCCCCTCCCCGCACTCACTGACACCCCTGTGCCGGCTGAACCCCCCCCCTGCACTCACTGACACCCCTGTGCCGGCTGAACCCCCCCCCCCGCACTCACTGACACCCCTGTGCCGGCTGAACCCCCCCCCTGCACTCACTGACACCCCTGTGCCAGCTGAACCCCCCCCCCGCACTCACTGACACCCCTGTGCCGGCTGAACCCCCCCCCCCCACTCACTGACACCCCTGTGCCGGCTGAACCCCCCCGCACTCACTGACACCCCTGTGCCGGCTGAACCCCCCGGCCCCCCTCCCCGCACTCACTGACACCCCTGTGCCGGCTGAACCCCCCCCCTGCACTCACTGACACCCCTGTGCCGGCTGAACCCCCCGGCCCGGCCCCCCGCACTCACTGACACCCCTGTGCCGGCTGAACCCCCCGTCCCGGCCCCCCGCACTCACTGACACCCCTGTGCTGGCTGAACCCCCCGTCCCGGCCCCCCGCACTCACTGACACCCCTGTGCTGGCTGAACCCCCCGTCCCGGCCCCCCGCACTCACTGACACCCCTGTGCTGGCTGAACCCCCCCTGCACTCACTGACACCCCTGTGCCGGCTGAACCCCCTGTCCCGGCCCCCCGCACTCACTGACACCCCTGTGCCGGCTGAACCCCCCCCTGCACTCACTGACACTCCTGTGCCGGCTGAACCCCCCCCCCCGCACTCACTGACACCCCTGTGCCGGCTGAACCCCCCCGCACTCACTGACACCCCTGTGCCGGCTGAACCCCCCCCCTGCACTCACTGACACCCCTGTGCCGGCTGAACCCCCCCCCCCCGCACTCACTGACACCCCTGTGCCGGCTGAACCCCCCCCCCCGCACTCACTGACACCCCTGTGCCGGCTGAACCCCCCCCCCCCGCACTCACTGACACCCCTGTGCCGGCTGAACCCCCCCCTGCACTCACTGACACCCCTGTGCCGGCTGAACCCCCCCCTGCACTCACTGACACCCCTGAGCCGGCTGAACCCCCCCCCCCCCGCACTCACTGACACCCCTGTGCCGGCTGAACCCCCCCCCTGCACTCACTGACACCCCTGTGCCGGCTGAACCCCCCAGCCCCCCTCCCCGCACTCACTGACACCCCTGTGCCGGCTGAACCCCCCCCTGCACTCACTGACACCCCTGTGCTGGCTGAACCCCCTCCCCGCACTCACTGACACCCCTGTGCCGGCTGAACCCCCCCCCCCGCACTCACTGACACCCCTGTGCCGGCTGAACCCCCCCCCCCGCACTCACTGACACCCCTGTGCCGGCTGAACCCCCCCCCCCGCACTCACTGACACCCCTGTGCTGGCTGAACCCCCCGGCCCCCCTCTCCGCACTCACTGACACCCCTGTGCCGGCTGAACACCCCCCCCGCACTCACTGACACCCCTGTGCCGGCTGAACCCCCCCCCTGCACTCACTGACACCCCTGTGCCGGCTGAACCCCCCCCTGCACTCACTGACACCCCTGTGCCGGCTGAACCCCCCCCCCTGCACTCACTGACACCCCTGTGCCGGCTGAACCCCCCCCTGCAGTCACTGACACCCCTGTGCCGGCTGAACCCCCCCCCCTGCACTCACTGACACCCCTGTGCCGGCTGAACCCCCCCCTGCACTCACTGACACCCCTGTGCCGGCTGAACCCCCCCCCCTCACTCACTGACACCCCTGTGCCGGCTGAACCCCCCCCCGCACTCACTGACACCCCTGTGCCGGCTGAACCCCCCCCCGCACTCACTGACACCCCTGTGCCGGCTGAACCCCCCCCCCCGCACTCACTGACACCCCTGTGCCGGCTGAACCCCCCCGCACTCACTGACACCCCTGTGCCGGCTGAACCCCCCCCCGCACTCACTGACACCCCTGTGCCGGCTGAACCCCCCCCCTCACTCACTGACACCCCTGTGCCGGCTGAACCCCCCCCCCCTCACTCACTGACACCCCTGTGCCGGCTGAACCCCCCCCCCCGCACTCACTGACACCCCTGTGCCGGCTGAACCCCCCCCCCCGCACTCACTGACACCCCTGTGCCGGCTGAACCCCCCCCCTGCACTCACTGACACCCCTGTGCCGGCTGAACCCCCCCCCCGCACTCACTGACACCCCTGTGCCGGCTGAACCCCCCCCGCACTCACTGACACCCCTGTGCCGGCTGAACCCCCCCCCGCACTCACTGACACCCCTGTGCCGGCTGAACCCCCCCCCTCACTCACTGACACCCCTGTGCCGGCTGAACCCCCCCCCCTCACTCACTGACACCCCTGTGCCGGCTGAACCCCCCCCCCGCACTCACTGACACCCCTGTGCCGGCTGAACCCCCCCCCGCACTCACTGACACCCCTGTGCCGGCTGAACCCCCCCCCTCACTCACTGACACCCCTGTGCCGGCTGAACCCCCCCCCTCACTCACTGACACCCCTGTGCCGGCTGAACCCCCCCCCCCGCACTCACTGACACCCCTGTGCCGGCTTAACCCCCCGTCCCGGCCCCCCGCACCCACTGACACCCCTGTGCCGGCTGAACCCCCCCCCTCACTCACTGACAACCCTGTGCCGGCTGAACCCCCCCCCTGCACTCACTGACACCCCTGTGCCGGCTGACCCCCCTCACTCACTGACAACCCTGTGCCGGCTGAACCCCCCCCCCTGCACTCACTGACACCCCTGTGCCGGCTGAACCCCCCCCCTCACTCACTGACACCCCTGTGCCGGCTGAACCCCCCCCCCGCACTCACTGACACCCCTGTGCCGGCTGAACCCCCCCCCCGCACTCACTGACACCCCTGTGCCGGCTGAACCCCCCCGCACTCACTGACACCCCTGTGCCGGCTGAACCCCCCCCCCCGCACTCACTGACACCCCTGTGCCGGCTGAACCCCCCCCCCGCACTCACTGACACCCCTGTGCCGGCTGAACCCCCCCCCGCACTCACTGACACCCCTGTGCCGGCTGAACCCCCCCCCCGCACTCACTGACACCCCTGTGCCGGCTGAACCCCCCCCCCGCACTCACTGACACCCCTGTGCCGGCTGAACCCCCCCCCCGCACTCACTGACACCCCTGTGCCGGCTGAACCCCCCCCCCCGCACTCACTGACACCCCTGTGCCGGCTGAACCCCCCCCCCGCACTCACTGACACCCCTGTGCCGGCTGAATCCCCCCCCCTGCACTCACTGACACCCCTGTGCCGGCTGAACCCCCCCCCCTCACTCACTGACACCCCTGTGCCGGCTGAACCCCCCCCCCGCACTCACTGACACCCCTGTGCCGGCTGAACCCCCCCCCTCACTCACTGACACCCCTGTGCCGGCTGAACCCCCCCCCCCGCACTCACTGACACCCCTGTGCCGGCTGAACCCCCCCCCCCCCGCACTCACTGACACCCCTGTGCCGGCTGAACCCCCCCCCCCGCACTCACTGACACCCCTGTGCCGGCTGAACCCCCCCCCTGCACTCACTAACACCCCTATGCTGGCTGAACCCCCCCCTGCACTCACTGACACCCCTGTGCCGGCTGAACCCCCTGTCCCGGCCCCCCGCACTCACTGACACCCCTGTGCCGGCTGAACCCCCCCCCCGCACTCACTGACACCCCTGTGCCGGCTGAACCCCCCCCCGCACTCACTGACACCCCTGTGCCGGCTGAACCCCCCCCGCACTCACTGACACCCCTGTGCCGGCTGAACCCCCCCCCCCGCACTCACTGACACCCCTGTGCCGGCTGAACCCCCCCCCCCGCACTCACTGACACCCCTGTGCCGGCTGAACCCCCCCCCCCGCACTCACTGACACCCCTGTGCCGGCTGAACCCCCCCCCTCACTCACTGACACCCCTGTGCCGGCTGAACCCCCCCCCTCACTCACTGACACCCCTGTGCCGGCTGAACCCCCCCCCCCTGCACTCACTGACACCCCTGTGCCGGCTGAACCCCCCGGCCCGGCCCCCCGCACTCACTGACACCCCTGTGCCGGCTGAACCCCCCGGCCCGGCCCCCCGCACTCACTGACACCCCTGTGCCGGCTGAACCCCCCGTCCCGGCCCCCCGCACTCACTGACACCCCTGTGCCGGCTGAACCCCCCGTCCCGGCCCCCCGCACTCACTGACACCCCTGTGCTGGCTGAACCCCCCGTCCCGGCCCCCCGCACTCACTGACACCCCTGTGCCGGCTGAACCCCCCCCCCCCGCACTCACTGACACCCCTGTGCCGGCTGAACCCCCCCCCTCACTCACTGACACCCCTGTGCCGGCTGAACCCCCCCCCTCACTCACTGACACCCCTGTGCCGGCTGAACCCTCCCCTCACTCACTGACACCCCTGTGCCGGCTGAACCCCCCCCTGCACTCACTGACACCTTTGTGCCGGCTGAACCCCCCCCCCGCACTCACTGACACCCCTGTGCTGGCTGAACCCCCCCCCCCTGCACTCACTGACACCTTTGTGCCGGCTGAACCCCCCCCCCGCACTCACTGACACCCCTGTGCCGGCTGAACCCCCCCCCCTGCACTCACTGACACCCCTGTGCCGGCTGAACCCCCCCCCCCCCACTCACTGACACCCCTGTGCCGGCTGAACCCCCCCCCCCTCACTCACTGACACCCCTGTGCCGGCTGAACCCCCCGGCCCGGCCCCCCGCACTCACTGACACCCCTGTGCCGGCTGAACCCCCCCCCCCGCACTCACTGACACCCCTGTGCCGGCTGAACCCCCCCCGCACTCACTGACACCCCTGTGCCGGCTGAACCCCCCCCCTCACTCACTGACACCCCTGTGCCGGCTGAACCCCCCCCCTCACTCACTGACACCCCTGTGCCGGCTGAACCCCCCCCCCCTGCACTCACTGACACCCCTGTGCCGGCTGAACCCCCCGGCCCGGCCCCCCGCACTCACTGACACCCCTGTGCCGGCTGAACCCCCCCCCCCGCACTCACTGACACCCCTGTGCCGGCTGAACCCCCCCCCTCACTCACTGACACCCCTGTGCCGGCTGAACCCCCCCGCACTCACTGACACCCCTGTGCCGGCTGAACCCTCCCCTCACTCACTGACACCCCTGTGCCGGCTGAACCCCCCCCCCCTGCACTCACTGACACCTTTGTGCCGGCTGAACCCCCCCCCCCGCACTCACTGACACCCCTGTGCTGGCTGAAACCCCCCCCCCCGCACTCACTGACACCCCTGTGCCGGCTGAACCCCCCCCCCCTGCACTCACTGACACCCCTGTGCCGGCTGAACCCCCCGGCCCGGCCCCCCGCACTCACTGACACCCCTGTGCCGGCTGAACCCCCCGGCCCGGCCCCCCGCACTCACTGACACCCCTGTGCCGGCTGAACCCCCCGTCCCGGCCCCCCGCACTCACTGACACCCCTGTGCCGGCTGAACCCCCCGTCCCGGCCCCCCGCACTCACTGACACCCCTGTGCTGGCTGAACCCCCCCTGCACTCACTGACACCCCTGTGCCGGCTGAACCCCCTGTCCCGGCCCCCCGCACTCACTGACACCCCTGTGCTGGCTGAACCCCCCGTCCCGGCCCCCCGTACTCACTGACACCCCTGTGCCGGCTGAACCCCCCCCCCCGCACTCACTGACACCCCTGTGCCGGCTGAACCCCCCCGCACTCACTGACACCCCTGTGCCGGCTGAACCCCCCCCCTCACTCACTGACACCCCTGTGCCGGCTGAACCCCCCCCGCACTCACTGACACCCCTGTGCCGGCTGAACCCTCCCCTCACTCACTGACACCCCTGTGCCGGCTGAACCTCCCCCCCCTGCACTCACTGACACCTTTGTGCCGGCTGAACCCCCCCCCCGCACTCACTGACACCCCTGTGCTGGCTGAAACCCCCCCCCCGCACTCACTGACACCCCTGTGCCGGCTGAACCCCCCCCTGCACTCACTGATACCCCTGTGCCGGCTGAACCCCCCCCCGCACTCACTGACACCCCTGTGCCGGCTGAACCCCCCCCCCTCACTCACTGACACCCCTGTGCCGGCTGAACCCCCCGGCCCGGCCCCCCGCACTCACTGACACCCCTGTGCCGGCTGAACCCCCCCCCCCGCACTCACTGACACCCCTGTGCCGGCTGAACCCCCCCCCGCACTCACTGACACCCCTGTGCCGGCTGAACCCCCCCCCTCACTCACTGACACCCCTGTGCCGGCTGAACCCCCCCCGCACTCACTGACACCCCTGTGCCGGCTGAACCCTCCCCTCACTCACTGACACCCCTGTGCCGGCTGAACCCCCCCCCCCTGCACTCACTGACACCTTTGTGCCGGCTGAACCCCCCCCCCCCCGCACTCACTGACACCCCTGTGCTGGCTGAAACCCCCCCCCCCGCACTCACTGACACCCCTGTGCCGGCTGAACCCCCCCCTGCACTCACTGACACCCCTGTGCCGGCTGAACCCCCCGGCCCGGCCCCCCGCACTCACTGACACCCCTGTGCCGGCTGAACCCCCCGGCCCGGCCCCCCGCACTCACTGACACCCCTGTGCCGGCTGAACCCCCCGTCCCGGCCCCCCGCACTCACTGACACCCCTGTGCTGGCTGAACCCCCCGTCCCGGCCCCCCGCACTCACTGACACCCCTGTGCTGGCTGAACCCCCCGTCCCGGCCCCCCGCACTCACTGACACCCCTGTGCTGGCTGAACCCCCCCTGCACTCACTGACACCCCTGTGCCGGCTGAACCCCCTGTCCCGGCCCCCCGCACTCACTGACACCCCTGTGCTGGCTGAACCCCCCGTCCCGGCCCCCCGCACTCACTGACACCCCTGTGCCGGCTGAACCCCCCCCCCCCCGCACTCACTGACACCCCTGTGCCGGCTGAACCCCCCCCCTCACTCACTGACACCCCTGTGCCGGCTGAACCCCCCCCCTCACTCACTGACACCCCTGTGCCGGCTGAACCCCCCCCGCACTCACTGACACCCCTGTGCCGGCTGAACCCTCCCCTCACTCACTGACACCCCTGTGCCGGCTGAACCCCCCCCCCCTGCACTCACTGACACCTTTGTGCCGGCTGAACCCCCCCCCCCGCACTCACTGACACCCCTGTGCTGGCTGAAACCCCCCCCCCCGCACTCACTGACACCCCTGTGCCGGCTGAACCCCCCCCCCTGCACTCACTGATACCCCTGTGCCGGCTGAACCCCCCCCCCCCGCACTCACTGACACCCCTGTGCCGGCTGAACCCCCCCCCCCTCACTCACTGACACCCCTGTGCCGGCTGAACCCCCCCCCCCCGCACTCACTGACACCCCTGTGCCGGCTGAACCCCCCCCCCCCCGCACTCACTGACACCCCTGTGCCGGCTGAACCCCCCCCCTCACTCACTGACACCCCTGTGCCGGCTGAACCCCCCCCCTCACTCACTGACACCCCTGTGCCGGCTGAACCCCCCCGCACTCACTGACACCCCTGTGCCGGCTGAACCCTCCCCTCACTCACTGACACCCCTGTGCCGGCTGAACCCCCCCCCCCTGCACTCACTGACACCTTTGTGCCGGCTGAACCCCCCCCCCCGCACTCACTGACACCCCTGTGCTGGCTGAAACCCCCCCCCCGCACTCACTGACACCCCTGTGCCGGCTGAACCCCCCCCCCTGCCCTCACTGATACCCCTGTGCCGGCTGAACCCCCCCCCCCCGCACTCACTGACACCCCTGTGCCGGCTGAACCCCCCCCCCTCACTCACTGACACCCCTGTGCCGGCTGAACCCCCCGGCCCGGCCCCCCGCACTCACTGACACCCCTGTGCCGGCTGAACCCCCCCCCCTGCACTCACTGATACCCCTGTGCCGGCTGAACCCCCCCCCCGCACTCACTGACACCCCTGTGCCGGCTGAACCCCCCCCCCTCACTCACTGACACCCCTGTGCCGGCTGAACCCCCCCCCCCGCACTCACTGACACCCCTGTGCCGGCTGAACCCCCCCCCTCACTCACTGACACCCCTGTGCCGGCTGAACCCCCCCCCCCTGCACTCACTGACACCCCTGTGCCGGCTGAACCCCCCCCTGCACTCACTGACACCCCTGTGCTGGCTGAACCCCCCCTGCACTCACTGACACCCCTGTGCCGGCTGAACCCCCCGGCCCGGCCCCCCGCACTCACTGACACCCCTGTGCTGGCTGAACCCCCCGTCCCGGCCCCCCGCACTCACTGACACCCCTGTGCTGGCTGAACCCCCCGTCCCGGCCCCCCGCACTCACTGACACCCCTATGCTGGCTGAACCCCCCCCTGCACTCACTGACACCCCTGTGCTGGCTGAACCCCCCGTCCCGGCCCCCCGCACTCACTGACACCCCTGTGCCGGCTGAACCCCCCGTCCCGGCCCCCCGCACTCACTGACACCCCTGTGCTGGCTGAACCCCCCGTCCCGGCCCCCCGCACTCACTGACACCCCTGTCCCGGCTGAACCCCCCCCCCTCACTCACTGACACCCCTGTGCCGGCTGAACCCCCCCCCCGCACTCACTGACACCCCTGTGTCGGCTGAACCCCCCGCACTCACTGACACCCCTGTGCCGGCTGAACCCCCCCCCTCACTCACTGACACCCCTGTGCCGGCTGAACCCCCCCCCTCACTCACTGACACCCCTGTGCCGGCTGAACCCCCCCCCTCACTCACTGACACCCCTGTGCCGGCTGAACCCCCCCCCACTCACTGACACCCCTGTGCTGGCTGAACCCTCCCCTCACTCACTGACACCCCTGTGCCGGCTGAACCCCCCCCCCCTGCACTCACTGACACCTTTGTGCCGGCTGAACCCCCCCCCCGCACTCACTGACACCCCTGTGCCGGCTGAAACCCCCCCCCCCCGCACTCACTGACACCCCTGTGCCGGCTGAACCCCCCCCCTGCACTCACTGATACCCCTGTGCCGGCTGAACCCCCCCCCCCGCACTCACTGACACCCCTGTGCCGGCTGAACCCCCCCCCCCCTCACTCACTGACACCCCTGTGCCGGCTGAACCCCCCGGCCCGGCCCCCCGCACTCACTGACACCCCTGTGCCGGCTGAACCCCCCCCCCCCCCTGCACTAACTGATACCCCTGTGCCGGCTGAACCCCCCCCCCCCGCACTCACTGACACCCCTGTGCCGGCTGAACCCCCCCCCCCTCACTCACTGACACCCCTGTGCCGGCTGAACCCCCCGTCCCGGCCCCCCGCACTCACTGACACCCCTGTGCTGGCTGAACCCCCCGGCCCGGCCCCCCGCACTCACTGACACCCCTGTGCCGGCTGAACCCCCCGGCCCGGCCCCCCGCACTCACTGACACCCCTGTGCTGGCTGAACCCCCCGGCCCGGCCCCCCGCACTCACTGACACCCCTGTGCCGGCTGAACCCCCCGGCCCGGCCCCCCGCACTCACTGACACCCCTGTGCTGGCTGAACCCCCCGGCCCGGCCCCCCGCACTCACTGACACCCCTGTGCCGGCTGAACCCCCCGTCCCGGCCCCCTGCACTCACTGACACCCCTGTGCTGGCTGAACCCCCCGGCCCGGCCCCCCGCACTCACTGACACCCCTGTGCTGGCTGAACCCCCCGGCCCGGCCCCCCGCACTCACTGACACCCCTGTGCCGGCTGAACCCCCCGGCCCGGCCCCCCGCACTCACTGACACCCCTGTGCTGGCTGAACCCCCCGGCCCGGCCCCCCGCACTCACTGACACCCCTGTGCCGGCTGAACCCCCCGTCCCGGCCCCCTGCACTCACTGACACCCCTGTGCTGGCTGAACCCCCCGGCCCGGCCCCCCGCACTCACTGACACCCCTGTGCTGGCTGAACCCCCCGGCCCGGCCCCCCGCACTCACTGACACCCCTGTGCCGGCTGAACCCCCCGTCCCGGCCCCCCGCACTCACTGACACCCCTGTGCTGGCTGAACCCCCCGGCCCGGCCCCCCGCACTCACTGACACCCCTGTGCCGGCTGAACCCCCCCCCCCTCACTCACTGACACCCCTGTGCCGGCTGAACCCCCCGTCCCGGCCCCCTGCACTCACTGACACCCCTGTGCTGGCTGAACCCCCCGGCCCGGCCCCCCGCACTCACTGACACCCCTGTGCCGGCTGAACCCCCCGGCCCGGCCCCCCGCACTCACTGACACCCCTGTGCCGGCTGAACCCCCCGTCCCGGCCCCCTGCACTCACTGACACCCCTGTGCTGGCTGAACCCCCCGGCCCGGCCCCCCGCACTCACTGACACCCCTGTGCTGGCTGAACCCCCCGGCCCGGCCCCCCGCACTCACTGACACCCCTGTGCCGGCTGAACCCCCCGTCCCGGCCCCCCACACTCACTGACACCCCTGTGCTGGCTGAACCCCCCGGCCCGGCCCCCCGCACTCACTGACACCCCTGTGCTGGCTGAACCCCCCGGCCCGGCCCCCCGCACTCACTGACACCCCTGTGCCGGCTGAACCCCCCGTCCCGGCCCCCCACACTCACTGACACCCCTGTGCTGGCTGAACCCCCCGTCCCGGCCCCCCACACTCACTGACACCCCTGTGCTGGCTGAACCCCCCAGCCCGGCCCCCCGCACTCACTGACACCCCTGTGCCGGCTGAACCCCCCGGCCCGGCCCCCCGCACTCACTGACACCCCTGTGCTGGCTGAACCCCCCGGCCCGGCCCCCTGCACTCACTGACACACGTGTGTGCACCGAAGTCCCACTCGAAGTGCCCGGCCGCCGTCTCCCGGCACGTGGCGTTGAACGGGAGCTGCACGAACGCCTGGCGACAGGTCACCAGCCCCTGGGCCCCGACACCGAACTCCACCTGGGTTGTGTTGAACTCCACCTGCCTCGCCCAGTCGTTGCACATCCCTGCGCCAGCACAGAGCCCTTGGGGTGTCCGTCCTACGGCCTGAGCGCCCCAGCTCTGGGAGCCGGCCCTGGGTCTCACCCCCCTGCGGCCCCTGCAGGAGCTGCCCCCAGGCCCAGGGGCGCGTCGGGGGAGGGGGGACGGAGCCTGGCCGCTCTCGGGGGCGGGGCCGGGAGAGGCACCCCGAGAAATGACGCTCACAGCCCCCGGCCTCAGAGCATCGCTCCTGGCAGAGCTGCCCGGGGTGTCCGGCTGGGACTCGGGCCGGGCGCAGGCACAGACCCACAGCCAGCGCCAGCCGCTGCCTCAGGGCCTGGGGGGGAGCACCATGGGCTGGGGGGGGCAGTGTGGGCTGGGGGGGGCTGCGTTTGTGAGGGGCAGTGTGGGCTGGGGCTGTGGAGGGGTGTGAGGTGGGGGGGACCTGGGGGCAGCGCTGGCCGGGGTCCCTGGGCGCTGCCTGCCGGGAGCTGGCTGCACCCCAGGCCTGGGCCGGCTGGGCAGGTTGGCTCCGGGCCCGGGGTGCTGGCGGGGTTGTTCCCGTCTCCCCCACTCACTCAGACACGTGACTGCGCTGATGTCCCAGACGGCCCCGCGGCCCTTCAGCTCCACGCAGGTCGCAGGGAACGGCCCGGCCTCCGGCTCCTCGCGGCACCTCACCTGCACCGTCTCATTGACCCGAAACGTCTCCTGCTCCGAGGGAAACGTCAGCTTCGCGGTCCAGCCTCCCGCCCTCCGGCACGTGTCTGTGGGAACGACAGGCTGGGGGCTGGCTGGGACGGAGCCTCGTGCCCACCTTAGCGCCACCGCGGCCGGCTCAGCCCAGGCAGCAGAACTGACTCCCAGCCCCCCGTCCTGCCCCGGGGCCAGGGGACGTGGGGAGCAAAGATCCTGAAACTTCCCAAGAACAAACAATAGAGCAGAGTCCACGGACAGTCGACCTGTTAGCATCTCCCCCGCCCCCGCCCTGCCTTCCTCCACCAGCACCCTTCCGGCATGCCTTTCCTCCACCTGCACCCCCATCCCTGCCCTCCCCTCCCTCCGCCTGCACCCCCATCCCTGCCCTCCCTCCACGTGCACCCCCCTGCCCCGCCCTCCCTCCGCCTCCACCCCCTGCCCTGCCCTCCTGAGCAGGGGAAGTTTTTCCCAATGTCCAACCTCAACCTCCCTGCTGCAGTTCAACCCCCTTGCTGCTTGTCCTGTCCCCAGAGACCAAGGGGAACGATTCTCCTCCTCGTGACGCCCTTTCAGACACTTGAAAACCGCCGTCATGTCCCCCTCGGTCTTCTCTGTTCTAGACTAAACCAGCCCAGTTCATCAGCCTCCCTCCTAGCTCATGTTCTCTCGACCTCTCATCATCCCTGCTGCTCTTCTCTGGACCCTCCCCAATGTCTCCACCTCTCTCCTGCAATGCGGCGCCCAGAACTGGGCCCAATCCTCCAGCTGAGGCCTGAGCAGCGCAGAGCAGAGCGGAAGAAGGGCTCCTCGTGTCTCGCTCACCGCGCTCCAGTAAACGCTCCAGAATCACGTTGGCTTTTTTTGCAACAGCGTCACCCTGCTGACTCCTGTTTAGCGTGTGGCTGTCGGCCCCCTGGATCCTTTCTGCAGGGCTCCTCCCTAGACAGAGCGGGGCTGGCAAGCCAGGCACCCGCCCCCGTTCTCCATTCCCTGCTGTGCCCCGGCTCTTCTGAAACGTGGCCGGGTCACTTCCTGGCATTTTTCAACTTGCACCTTTCTCCTGGCTCCCTCGTGCGTCTCGAGCCGCTGTCTCTGCAGCCGGCCTGCTGCACTAGCGCCAGCGGGACCGGCTGCCCTGTCCGGAGCAGTGCCCCAGCGCAGTGTTATCTGAGCGGGGCGGGCCCTGGGGGCGGCCGGCCAGCAGCAGCTAGCGGAGCGCTGGGTGCTCCAGAGACATGCAGCGAGATCCTCGTCTGCCCTCCCCCCCCGTGGGAATGCAGCTGGGGTCGGCCTCGGCTTTCTCACCTCCCTGAGCCGGGGGGCTTTGGGGTGCTCGAAGGGCGCCTGTAGGTCTGTGCTGCGCTGGGGGACGCTGTTTTAAGTCACCCAGGCGACAGGCCAGGCGGAGGCTGCGTGGGGGATGGGGCAGTGCGGGGGCTGGAGAGACCAGCCCTGAACTGGGGTGGAGCCGGGCCCGGCCCAGGAATATTCTGGTGCCTGGGCCCCTGGCCCATAGAACTGGCCCCCAGTCAGCGGGACCTGGCGGGAGGGGTGCACGTCGGGTCGGGGAGTCGGACGCTGTGCTGGTCACTGCTGCGCCGGCTGCCTGGCCTCCCCCGCCCGCCAACGGGGTCCCACCCCCGGGGCTCCTGGCGCGGTGGAGCTGGAGCCGGACGCAGGCGCAGGGAGCGCGGGAGAGTCGCAGCAGCGCGGAGCAGAGCCGGGCACAGCAGCGAGCAACGGGCCGGGGAGGGAGAAAACTGCCCCGGCATCTCCAGGCCCTGCCATGCTCAGGGCACGGCCCAGGGCCCGGATCCCATGCCGGAGGGGGGACGGCAAGTGCTGAGAGCTACGCGCCGAGCCGGGATGGCTACAAAGGGCCGTGACCAGAGAGCCCCCAGCGGCGGGTGCAATCCGAGAGCGTCACGTTTCCGTCACTCGTATCGCCGGCGTGGGGATAGCACCTGGCTGGGCCGAGGGACCGACGGAGCACGGCGCTCCAGGCGCTGCCCCAAAGAACATACAGTCCGCGTGAGGGGCGGGGCCTGGCTCTAACCTCGCAGGGGGCGGGGCCCAGGGCGCGACAGACACCGGACGTCCCTGTTACTCAGCGAGGGGGCCCGGGCGGCTTGGGCCTGTTCCCGCTAGGAACGGAGGCGCGTTCCCAGCCGGTGTCACCGACTCATGGTGCCAGCCTGGGGGACCCTAGCGAGGACGAGGCAATCCGCAGCTTTCGCCGTGGCCAGCAGGGCGAGGAAACGTCTCCGTTCCCCGGGGCGGCCGCACGCCCCTCCCCGGAAGCGCTCGCACCCCCGCTGCCAGCGTGAACCGAGAGGTGCCTCGGCCGTGCCAGAGACCACATCCTGCCCTGCCGCTACACTTCCTCCTCGCACAGCCGCCCGCTCGCAACAAAACACTCCCCCCCCTTGGCATGTGCTGACCCGGGCCCTGCAGCTGTCATGCTGGTGCGCCAGTGTCTCTAGGGCCAGTAGGGCCGTGCCCCCCGCTGTGCCAGCATCTCTAGGGCCGGCAGATGTTCAGAGAGTTGCAGCCGCCAGGGCCAGAGCTCTGATGAGTAACAGGAGGGCGGGGGGGAGGCTGTCAGAGGCAGGGCGGGGGGGGGGGGGGGGGGGGGGGGGGAAGGCTGTCAGAGGCAGGGCAGGCCAGTGAGTGACGGTGAAGCTTGCACATGTGGGGAAAATCCAATCACTCCAATTGTGTCTAAGGGGGGACACTGGAGGAAATCAAAACTCTCTAAAAGAAAACTGTTGTAAGGGTTAAAAGTTTCCCAGGCCCCTCTCGCTGTATCCGAGTGGAATCAAATTAACTCTAATCAAGACCCTTCCAATGCCTCTCTCGTGTTCATGGAGACTCCTAGTCTGTCACAAATTCTCATGTAAACTCTTCTCTTTGCACAGTTGCCTTGTAGACTCCTCACTCCCATTCTCACGGGCCTTTGTTGTGTCAAACTTCCTTCTCGCGCTCCTGGTGTGAACAGAAACGTCTCCGAGTGCTTCTGCTGGGACTTTGCTATGTTAAAGAACACGATCAGCAACTGAACTGTCTGAGCATCCTGTAGAAAGGACCCTGAACCTGTCTCTCGGGGCTGCTGCTGTTGTTCTCTGGTAGCTGCCTGCCTGCATGCATCATAAAGTTTTTCCTTCTAGGTTTCTCTCCTGCCTCACTGATTTGACTTCCAGCCTTGGACCCTTCTGGGGGCTCTGTACCCCAGGGGAGCGAGATTTCCCCCTCACATACAGCTGAGAAGTGGAAAGATTGCAGGAAAAGCACCGACTCGGCCGCAGCGAGGGCGGCTGAAGGCACCAGAGAGACCCACGAGCCGTCATTACCAGCTGAAAGCCGCGGCGGTGCCCTGAGGGCGGAATGTGGCCCATCGGGGCGTGGGCCTGGCCCAGGAGACGCTGTGGTACCGCTGCCCACGCGCAGGGTGGCCACGTCCGCTGGGTGTCGTGCATGTCGGGTTTCCCTACCGGCATTGCTCAAGTGACGCGTTGTGACCACGGGCGGGGGTTTGTGGTGGTTCCCAAGGGGCTGCAGGCAGGGTGGTTGGGCACTCGCTGTCCCTGGGTTAACCGGGGAGGGGAGAGGGAGTTTGTTGTTGCAGGGACCAGCACAGAATTCAGGGACCCAGCCAGTGGCCTGGAGAATGGGAACTCCAGAGACTGGTACCCTGGTGCCCAGCAGACCCAGCTCAGAGGGCACGGCCAGGTCTGGCCAGTGGGGGCCCAGGGGCTGTGGGGGGAGGTCCCCGGTGCCCTGCCCAGCCGGTTCGGAACAAAGGATGGAGGAGAGGAGAGGAGGGGGCCCAGGCAACCCTGCCAGCAGACAAAAGCCGGGGGGGGGGGGAATCTGGGAGGCTGGGCTGGAAGGAGGGGGCAGTGAGAGCAGGCAGAGCCCCCTGGGCTGCAGGGGAGACTCAGATGTGCAGAACAGGAGGGGGGGGCCAGGCCGACAGACCTGAGGGATCCTTTGCTGTGTTCAAAGCTCCATAAACGCCCGTTTGGTATTGGGGTGCAGGCCCTGGGGGTCTAGAGCACGTGGATTTTCAGGGGCCCACGGCAAGAGACCAGGGTGCTGGGGCTCCCGGGAAGTGGAGGGGCTCAACCCCACGGACTGTACAGCGCAAGAGTGGACACAACCTGTGAGCCCACGATACACGTCAGGGAAGTGCCTGCTGACTCCCACAGTCAGTGCTGGGTGCAGCCGGGCGCTCCCTCGGCAGCCGGTCACAGTGCTGCTCCAGTTCATCCTGTCCTCCCCCCCCCCCGCATGTTCTAGCACGCAAGTGCTGGGAGCAAACCTCCCCTCAGCCCGGGAAACCATCTCAGTTCACAGAGCGCTGCGACTTTGTCCTCACCCACATCTACTTCCAATTTGGGGACTATCTGTATCTGCAAGTGCGCAGCATGGCTGTGGGCACCCGCCTGGCCCCACGATAGGCCAACGTCTTTATGGCTGACCTCAAACGACGCTTCCTCAGCTCTCGCCCCCTAGCTCCCGTCCTCTGCCTACGCTACACTGACAACATCTTCATCGTCCAGGCCTGCGGGAAGGAGACCCTGGAGGAATTCCACAGGGATTTCAACAACTTCCACCCCCCATCAACCTCAGCCTGGACCAGTCCCCACGAGAGATCCACTTCCTGGACACTACAGTACATTACACAACGGCCACATTCCCACCACCTTATACTGGAAACCTACCGACCGCTACACTCACCGCCGTGCCTCCAGCTTCCATCCCAGACACATCACCCAGTCAATTGTGATTGCTCCAGTCCCGCAGACAGGGACAAAGCCCTACCGGATCTCGGTCAGGCATTCCTAAAACTGAAATACCCACCTGGAGGAGTGAAAAACAGACGGACAAAGCCAGCCGAGTGCCCGAACAGCAGCTTCTTCAAGACAGGCCCAGCAACGAAAATAACAGAACAGCTTCAGTCATCACCTGCAGCCCCCAACTCAAACCCCTCCAGAGCATTATCAACAATCTACAGCCTAGCCTGGAAAACGGACCCTCGCCAGTCTCACCTACAGACAACCCCTTCCTGAAAACAAATTCTTTCCAGTAACCGCGCCGCACCCCTCCATCATACTCACCCAGGAACCCACCCCTGCAATCAGCCCCGGTGCCAACTCTGTCCCCACATCTGTACTGGCAACATCATCCCAGGACCTAACCACGTAGACCACCACATCAGAGCTCCTACAACTGCCCGTCCACCAATGTGGTCTGTGCCATCAAGTGCCAGCAATGCCCCTCGGCCATGGATATTGGCCAAACTGGACAGTCTCTACGACAAAGGATGAATGGACACAAATCAGTATCCGAAATGGCAACACACAGAAACCTGTTGGGGAACATTTGAACTTGCCCAGGCCCTCACTAATGGACCTCGAAGTTGCCATATTATTACAAACCAGTTTCAAAAACCAACTTGAAAGAGAAGCTGCAGAACTTCATTTCGTTTACAAGTGTGATACCTGCAAAGAGCTTTAAACAAAGACCTTAACTGGATGACGCGCTGCATTCCACATCCTAATGACCTAAAAGGCCAAGTACTGAATACCTAAGAGTACTTAGAACCCACTCTATCAGCTTCGTTTAGCATGGGCACTCCAATTGACAATTTTTTCCCCATTTTTTGCCTTCTCTTTCCCTCCCCATCCCCTCTCTGTCTTCCCCCCTCACCCCCACTCTGTTCTAAAATTTGATTTGTCAATTTTATATGTGTTCACTTCTTTTGATTGTATCACTTCAGTATATGTGGTCGTGCCGATTTTCTTCCACAAATTGGTCTGAGGAAGTGGGTCTGGCCCACGAAAGCTCATCACCTAATAAACCATCTCGTTAGTCTTCAAAGTGCTGCATAGTCCTGTCTTTTGTTTCAGCCAGACCCGACTAACACGGCTGCATCTCTGTTACTTACATGTGTTGTTAGTCTCTACAGTGCTGCACGACCATTTGTTGTTTTTTCAGTTGCAGCCTCCCCCCGGCTCCCCCTCTGAGATGTCTTGGTTAGGCACGCCAGCGGCCCACCCGCGAGCCCAGGTTGCCCACGGCTGGTTTAAAGACTCGTGGCAGGCTGGGGTGTGGCGAGTCCTGAAGAGCTGCTTGTCCTGGCTGATACAAGGCCATTTCCCGCCACATTGCCACAAAGACACATACAGGCTGCCACTGCCTCACTCAGCAGCCGCTTTCTTCCCACCTGTGGGCCACACGCGTGTGGTGGTAGGGCCAAAGCAGATGTCTCAGGTGTAGCATCGGCCTTGCTAGTAGCGATCACCCTTCGGTGAGAACATGGTCCCAGGAGCCAAAAGTGCCACGCTCGGGGCATGCACCCCGCAAACCAAACCACAGCACATGGGGGGAGACCTCACCGACCGCACCTAAATCTGTGTTGCGGGGGGCTGGCGGCCATGAACGGTGCTTTGGTTCAGCAGCGGCTGCTCGTTCGGATGAGGCCGTGGCGCCTTTCCAGGCTTGGTTACACGTCAACACCCAGCAATCGGCTGGACAGCGACCCCGGTTTTAGTGAGGGTTCCTTGCACACTGTAGAAATCTCCGGCATGGCTCGATGCAACCACTAATGTGCCACCAGCACAGGAGCTGGCCTGGGTTAAGTGTGCTACTGGCCAGCAGCCATGCAGGGTAAACGCCACAGCGCATGGTCTCAGATTAATGCCAACCAGCGAAGAGCAGCTAAGCGCAACGAGCTGCTGCTGGGTCCCGGGAACAAAGAGCCACTGGCAAAGGGGCGCGGAGCGTTTTTGAAAGCAGTACTGCCCTGTGACGACACAGCGGGGAGCCCCCGACCCTGCCCCCCGTCCGCAGCCAGATGTGACTCTGTCAGCCAGCAGAGTAGGAGCTTTATTGGTTCTCGGGGACACAGGCGATGGTCGCAGTGTCATGTTACTGGATTGTAAGGGGAGCAGCCAGATCACTGCTGCGCCCATGGGGGGTGTTGGCCCCAAAAGTCTGTACAAAGGGGCCATGAGAGGTGTCACATGAAAGCTTCTGTTCTGCTGATTCTGTAGATGCCCTTCATGTAATGGTGTAATGTCTGTGTGTGGAGTTGTAAACATGGACTCTGTAGGGATGCTGGACAATTCTCCATCTATGGCTGAGCAATGGGCAAGGGATGCTCAGCCAGTGGCCATGCTAATTAGCAAAGAGACAATGGATCTCTAGGTGCCGATACACCCCTCAGGAATGTGACTGATACCTAAGGGCTACCAGCGGGGAACACAGGGACAGGCCACTGGCCAGGTGACCTGCTGCAGCCAAGAAGATGCCAGGAGAGGGATATAAGTGCCATGTGGCACCCTCCATTGGGGTCTTCAGTTCTGCTCCGAATCCCAGAGGCAGCCTTGCAGGAAACAACGAGACAGAAAGACCCATGGACCCATCCTGACATAGGATGTAACCAGAGTTTTTAAGCCAGCAGCTATAACATCTCTGCTGCGGCCTGTATGGAGAACTGGGAGATTCGATGCATGTAATGTAGGATGCTTTACCAACCTTGCTCTCAGGCTTTTCTTCCTCTTCGTAATAAACTTTTAGATTCTAAAGGATCGGCCCAGCGTGATCTTGTGGGTAAGATCCAGAGTGTAAATTGACCTGGGATCTGTGGCTGGTGTCTTGGGACTGGAAGAACCCGTTCAGGGTAGGTGGGATCGGGTTCTAGACCCCTCACCTCTGTTAGGCCCGGGACTGATGGGGGCACCGGAAGAGCTGGGGTTTTCCTCGTGAGGCTTCCTGCCGGCCGGATTGGCAGCTGGAGCGCTCGGTGTGACTGGGGTGTGGCCTATCGGGAAGGTCTCCAGTCAGGGGCTGTAGGGAGCCCTGAGTTTGAGCAATTTGCCCTGAGCGGACGCCCTCAGCCGTGCCCAGACCCGGCCCGGCCCGTCACAAGCAGGATACACAGAGAGCAGACAGCCGTATCCCTCCTGGGGGTAGGGGTTCAAGGGCCCATGAACCCCCCGTCCTGGCTTTAGTCTGCCTTGCTCATCCCCCTCCCCCAGCCTGCCCCTTCTCCCAGCCCCGGGTCACTCCCTCCCCCCAGGCAGCCCCCCCTTCCTTTGTCCAAACTCCTTCCCCTGGCCAGGTGCAAAGCGGCTGGACCTGCCTTGGCTCAGGAGACCCCCATCTCCCGCTGCCCTGCCCCGACAGACACACTCCCCGAGCCCCTGCAGAGCAGCCTAGGGTCACAAAAGCAGGCAGCCCCCCCACTGCGTCACATGCCCGCCCGTAACCTGCTCCCCGCAGCCCTCCACGCCGACGTGCCAGGGACCCCCCGGGCGCTCAGCAGTGACAAGCGACACTCAGACGTTCTGCTGAGACGGGGCAGCGTCTGCGATTGAGACTGGCTTGGAGCCAAACTTCACCGACTGGCCCGCGCCGCTCCAGGCACCCGAAGGAGGCGCAGGCTCTGAGCCGCGTGACGGTGCAGGAAGAGAGCCGCGCAGCACGAGGCCCGTGACCACGGCTGGGCTGACGCCGGGGGGGTCTGCTCTGGGGTTTCTAACCCGCTGGCGGGCGCGCTAAAGGCTGGGCCTGCAAATCTCTCTCTCCTGCAGCGGCGCCTCGCGCTACAGGCCTCCAGAAATAGCCAGCAGGAGCGGAGCGAAGACCCCGCTCGCCCACAGCCTGGGCCCGAGGCGCCGACGAGGCAGGTGGGCTCCCGCCCCGTGCTGTGCGGCCGCACCCGAGCGGTGCCAAAGGCAGAGTTTGCCTCGTGTGCCCTGGGCCGAGCCGGGGGAGCTCTCGGCAGGGGGCCGGCGCCGGCGCTGCTTTGTAACGCACAGGGACTCTGGTCCCGAGATGCAGGAAGGCAGGTCACTGCCCCGCCAATCACGCTGCTGCAGCAGGCAGACCCACAGATCTGCCCCCCTTGCCTCCAGGGGGAGGAGCAGACGGAGCCCAGCAGCTCACAGCTCCACTACCCCGCCCTCTCTGCCCCATGAGCAGCCGGGACAAAGCCTCGGTTCCTATCCGCCCCATTGCCATGCCTGGGCCTTGGGCAGTCTGACCTAGTGGTCAGAGCAGGCGTTCGGCCAGGTCAGATCCCAGGAGAGCAGACGTGCCCGAGGGAACACGGGGGTCAGGCTCCCAGGGGACCCCACTTCCTGCGGAAGGAGAGGCTGGGGTGACCCAGTCAAAGACTCCATAGCCTGCCCCCTTGTGAGAGTCCAGGACAGGGGGGCCTCGTGTCCTGGCCTGTGCTGGCGGGGGAGGCGGCTGGGCGCCGGGAGGCGAAAGGGGTTCTCGGGAGGGCTCCCAACGTGGCCGGCGATGCTGGGCGCGTACGCAGAGAGCGGGGCAGCTTCGTTCCGCCACGGCCGCCGGGCCCTCAGACTGAAATCCCAGCGTGGCAGGGGGTCCTTGTGTGGCGATGCCCCGGCAGAGCCCACGGAGCGGCTGGGACCTCGCTGCCGCCGCGAGCCTCGTCACGTTGCTTGTTCACTTCCTGGGCCAGACACTGCTGCGCTGGGCCTGGCGCTGGGAGAGGATGCGGGCGACTGCGGGCGCGGCGGGGTGGCGCCCGGCCCTGCCGAAAAGGGATCTGACCCGTGGGCGCCTGGTCCGCGATGCCGTGGGCAAAATGCGCCACAGGGAGGAGGCCGGTCGCCCTGGCGATAGCTGAGGCAGGCAGCGCTCAGGAATGGTGCTCGCCCCCTCCAGCCTAGTCCTGGGCTGGGGACGGGAGGCCGGGCCTGGCTACTCGTGGTCCCAGCAGGCCACGAACTGGGCCCCGTGCTGGAGGGGCTGCATTCCAGCAGGTCCAGGTCCAGAGCCGGGCTGGTCCAGAGCCGGGCTGTCTCTGTCAGGGCCTGCCCACGGGATGAAGGGAGCCTCTTTGAACCACAGCCCGTTGCTGGCGAAACGTGGGGCGCTGCTCGTTCCGCAGCAAGGCCTACGGGGTGTCCCAGGGCTGGAGGAGACCAGACCGGCGGCGTGGGGCCGTGGCTCAGCGAACGGCTGCATCCATGAGGCCACCGAAAGGAGCAGGACTTGGGTCTGGAAGCGCCCCGTGCACCCTGCCGGGGGCTGTCGTGGCCTAGACACAAGTCGCTCGTGCAGGCCCAGGAGGGACGGAGACGCGGCGCCGCGCGTCTGCAGGGTCGGGTTTGCCTGTGGCTGAGCTTGCTCGTCGGGCGGAGTCCCTGGGGCCGAGGCCGAGCGCGTCTGCGTGAGGAAATCCGCGGGGCACGGCGAGACAGGGACAGGACTGCGGAAAGGGGTCGCTCCTGGTGCAGCCGCGTGAGTCGCTATTCCGCCTCTGGGGCCAGGGCGGGGGGTGCTGAAGACGCCGAATCATGCAGAGAACAGGGTCGGCTGTCTGAAGGCTTTTGCCCAACATCGGCGTTCCCGATTTTCACCGCCTAGCTGGGCAGCGGCGCCTCGTGAGCAGTCCCGCCACGCTGCCCGGGTGCGGCGCCCGGAGGCGGGTGAGCTCTGCGAGAGCCGGGTCCTTGAGCAGCAAGCGAGGGGCGCAGCAATGGGCCGGAACAAGCCGCTGGGGGAGCAGCCCACATCACCGCGCTCTGGGGCTCGGGGCACCAGCCACGCACTGGGGGGGGGAGATACACCAAGCCGGACACCAAACAGAATTGCCCGCTAGCCAACGTACCGCACAGCAAAGTACTGTACTGCAAAACTACCGCACCAAAACACTACCGCACCGCAACACTACCGCACAACACTACCGCACCGCAACACTACCGCACAACACTACCGCACCGCAACACTACCGCACCGCAACACTACCGCACAACACTACCGCACCGCAACACTACCGCACCGCAACACTACCGCACAACACTACCGCACCGCAACACTACCGCACCGCAACACTACCACACCGCAAATGTACCGCACCTCAACACTACCGCATCTCAACACTACCGCACCGCAAATGTACCGCATCTCAACACTACCGCACCGCAACACTACCGCACCGCAAATGTACCGCACCTCAACACTACCGCACCTCAACACTACCACACCGCAAATGTACCGCATCTCAACACTACCGCACCGCAACACTACCACACCGCAAATGTACCGCATCTCAACACTACCGCACCGCAACACTACCGCACCGCAAATGTACCGCACCTCAACACTACCGCACCTCAACACTACCGCACCGCAACACTACCACACCGCAAATGTACCGCACCTCAACACTACCACACCGCAAATGTACCGCATCTCAACACTACCGCACCGCAACACTACCACACCACAAATATACCGCATCTCAACACTACCGCACCGCAACACTACCGCACCGCAAATGTACCGCACCTCAACACTACCGCACCTCAACACTACCGCACCGCAACACTACCACACCGCAAATGTACCGCATCTCAACACTACCGCACCGCAACACTACCGCACCGCAAATGTACCGCACCTCAACACTACCGCACCGCAACACTACCGCACCGCAACACTACCGCACCGCAAATGTACCGCATCTCAACACTACCGCACCACAACACTACCACACCGCAAATGTACCGCACCTCAACACTACCGCACCGCAACACTACCGCACCGCAACACTACCGCACCTCAACACTACCACACCGCAAATGTACCGCATCTCAACACTACCGCACCGCAACACTACCACACCGCAAATGTACCGCATCTCAACACTACCGCACCGCAACACTACCGCACCGCAAACGTACCGCACCTCAACACTACCGCACCTCAACACTACCGCACCGCAAACGTACCGCACCTCAACACTACCGCACCGCAACACTACCGCACCGCAACACTACCGCACCGCAACACTACCGCACCGCAAATGTACCGCATCTCAACACTACCTCACCACAACACTACCGCACCTCAACACTACCGCACCTCAACACTACCGCACCTCAACACTACTGCACCGCAAACGTACCGCACCTCAACACTACCTCACCACAACACTACCGCACCACAACACTACCGCACCGCAAACGTACCGCACAGCAACACTACCGCACCGCAAATGTACCGCATCTCAACACTACCGCACCGCAAACGTACCGCACCTCAACACTACCGCACCACAAACGTACCGCACCACAACACTACCGCACCACAAACGTACCGCATCTCAACACTACCGCACCACAACACTACCGCACCACAAACGTACCGCACCTCAACACTACCGCACCACAACACTACCGCACCGCAAACGTACCGCACCTCAACACTACCGCACCACAACACTACCGCACCACAAACGTACCGCACCTCAACACTACCGCACCGCAAACGTACCGCACCTCAACACTACCGCACCGCAACACTACCGCACCTCAACACTACCGCACCGCAACACTACCGCACCTCAACACTACCGCACCACAAACGTACCGCACCTCAACACTACTGCACCTCAACACTCCCACACCGCAAACGTACCGCACCGCAACACTACCGCACAACACTACCGCACCGCAACACTACTGCACAACACTACCGCACCGCAAACGTACCGCACCGCAACACTACCGCACCGCAACACTACCGCACCTCAACACTACCGCACCTCAACACTACTGCACCGCAAACGTACCGCACCTCAACACTACCTCACCACAACACTACCGCACCACAACACTACCGCACCGCAAACGTACCACACCGCAACACTACCGCACCGCAAATGTACCGCATCTCAACACTACCGCACCGCAAACGTACCGCACCTCAACACTACCGCACCGCAACACTACCGCACCGCAACACTACCGCACCGCAACACTACCGCACCGCAAATGTACCGCATCTCAACACTACCGCACCGCAACACTACCGCACCTCAACACTACCGCACCACAAACGTACCGCACCTCAACACTACTGCACCTCAACACTCCCACACCGCAAACGTACCGCACCGCAACACTACCGCACAACACTACCGCACCGCAACACTACCGCACAACACTACCGCACCGCAACACTACCGCACAACACTACCGCACTGCAAACGTACCGCACCGCAACACTAGCGCACCGCAACACTACCGCACCTCAACACTACCGCACAACACTACTGCACCGCAAACGTACCGCACCGCAACACTACCGCACCGCAACACTACCGCACCTCAACACTACCGCACAACACTACTGCACCGCAAACGTACCGCACCGCAACACTACCGCACAACACTACCGCACCGCAACACTACCGCACCTCAACACTACCGCACCTCAACACTACCGCACAACACTACTGCACCGCAAACGTACCGCACCGCAACACTACCGCACAACACTACTGCACCTCAACACTACCGCACTGTCTTTAACAAGTCTCATGAATCACCTCAAAAAAGATATTTTGGCCTTGGAATGGGTTCAGAAAAGGGCAACTAAAATGATTAGGGGTTTGGAACGGGTCCCATATGAGGAGAGGTTAAAGAGACTGGGACTTTTCAGCTTAGAAAAGAGGAGACTGAGGGGGGATATGATAGAGGTCTATAAAATCATGAGTGGTGTGGAAAGGGCGAATAAAGAGAAGTTATTTATTAGTTCCCATAATAGAGGAACTAGAGGACACCAAATGAAATTAATGGGTAGCAGGTTTAAAACTAATTAAAAAAAAGTCCTTCTTCACACAGCGCGTAGTCAACCTGTGGAACTCCTTGCCAGAGGAGGCTGTGAAGGCTAGGACTATAAGGGTATGTCTACACTGCCACCCTAGTTCGAACTAGGGTGGCTAATGTAGGCATTTGAAGTTGCAAATGAAACCCGGGATTTAAATATCCCGGGCTTCATTTACATCTTGCCGGGAGCCGCCATTTTTAAATCCCCCTTAGTGCGGACTCCGTGCCCGCGGCTACACGCGGCACGGAGTAGGTAGTTCGAATTAGGCTCTCTAATCCGAACTACCGGTATACCTCATTCCACGTGTAGCCGCGGGCACGCAGTGTAGACAGACCCTAACAGAGTTTAAAGAGAAGCTAGATAAATTCTTGGAGGTTAGGTCCATAAAAGGCTATTAGCCAGTGGATAAAATGGTGTCCCTGGCCTCTGTTTGTCAGAGGCTGGAGAGGGATGGCAGGAGACAAATCGCTTGATCATTGTCTTCGGTCCACCCTCTCTGGGGCACCTGGTGCTGGCCACTGTGGGCAGACAGGACACTGGGCTAGATGGACCTTTGGGCTGACCCAGTCTGGCCAATCTTATGTTCTTATGCTGTTGGGGTCTGGCGTGTGAGTGTTGAGCCACTAGGGATAGCGATGGTGCACGTACGTGTGGGCCCCGTCTGCTCAGAGGTGCTGCAGGCCTAAGGCTGGCTCCCCATCTGCCTGGCTCCGTGCTGCAGCCCAGCAGTGGCCAGCCCCAGAGTGGTTCTGTGCTACCAGAATGTCGGCCACCTGGGGGGGCGACCTGGGGGGGGTCTCTCGGCCGGGCCAGGGGAGTCAGTTCCTGTCTCTGAGGGGGGCTGGCCCCGTCTCCCGGCCCAGCTGGGCCCTGGCGCGCTGCTGAGCAGGGCTGGGGAGCTTACGCCTCGGTTCCTCTTTTCATACCCAGCACGACTTTCAGTTCAGCTCCAGTGCAGAGATCAGGGCCCCACCCACTTCTGCCCGGGCATCTTTCCTGCCCGCAGCCCCGGGGGACAGACCCAGGGTGGAGGTGCTGATGGCTGGGTCCCACAGGGCCCCCTCAGCTCCCAGGCCTGAGTCGGCTGCCCTTGGAGAGGGAGTGTCCGCGGCGCCGCGCCCGGCCGAGAGCCGTCCCACGGGTGGCCTGACTCAGTCTGGCGCTGCCTTGGGCCCCGGGAGCCCTGTGCCAGCTTCCCCATTCGCTGCCCTGGCCCCCTCTGGGGAGGAAGCTGCAGTGGGGGAGGGAGCCGACTCGCGGCGGAGGCTGCCAGTGCAGCCGTGGGCTCCGTGCCGACTGCTGCCCCCTAGGGCCCTCCGGAGCGGCTCCGGCTTCTTTTCCCCAGCCCGGCCGGGACAGCAGTCGGGTCAGGACGGTGCCTGCTCTTTGGCTGAGGGAAAGGCAGCAGCCTGGGGTGACAGGCCATCCCCACTCGTGGGGGCCGGCCACCAGGCTCCTCACACACCAGCACTGTGGGCCCAGCCCGAGTCAGTGCCCACAGGGACTCACAGAGCCTCAGGCACCACCGAGTCCAGCCCCCTGCCCAAGGCAGGACCAGCCCAACTCAACCACCCCAGCCAGGGCTCCGTCAGGCCAGGACTGAAACACCCCTAGGAACGGAGATTCCCCCCTCCCTCGGGAACCCAGCCCAGCGCTTCCCACCCGCCTAGGGAAAGAGTTTTACCCAATATTCAACCTAGACCCCCCCCACTGCAACTTGAGCCCATTGCTCCTTGTTCTGCCACCTGCCCCCACTGAGAACAGCCTCTCTCCAGCCTCTTCGGAACCTCCCTGCAGGGAGTTGAAGGCTGCTCTCAAATCCCCCCCCACTCTTCGCTTCTGCAGACTGAACAAACCCAAATCCCTTAATCTTCCCTCGTAGGTCATGTGCTCCAGCCTCTGAATCATTCTGGTCGCCTCCGCTGGACCCTCCCCAATGTGTCCACGTCCTTCCTGTAGTGGGGGGCCCAGAACTGGACACAACACTCCAGATGCGGCCTCCCCAGAGCTGAATAAAGGGGAATAATCACTTCTCTGGATCTGCTGGCAATGCTCCTCCTAATGCAGCCCAATGTGCCATTAGCCTTATTGGCATCATCTCCAGCTTCTCATCCACTGTAACCCCCAGGGCCTTTTCTGCAGAACTGCTGCTTGGCCAGTCGGTCCCCACCCTGTACCAATGCTTGGGATTCTTCCCTCCCAAGGGCAGGACTCTCACTTGTCCTTGTTCAACCTCATCCGATTTCTTTTGGCCCAATCCTCTTATCTGTCCAGGTCACTCTGGCCCCTCTCCCTGCCCTCCAGCGTATCCACCTCTCCCCCAGCTTAGTGTCATCTGCAAAGTCGCTGAGGGTTCAATCCATCCCCTCATCCTGCCAAAGGACACTGATCAGCAGGGCCAGCAGTGCTGCGCCGTGCGGAGCCCAGACCTTGCTCTGGCCGTGTGGAGCCCAGACCCTGCTCTGGCCGTGTGGAGCCCAGACCCTGCTCTGCCGCTGGCTGTGCGGAGCCCAGACCCTGCTCTGCCGCTGGCTGTGCGGAGCCCAGACCCTGCTCTGCCGCTGGCCGTGTGGAGCCCAGACCCTGCTCTGCCGCTGGCCGTGTGGAGCCCAGACCCTGCTCTGCCGCTGGCCGTGGGGAGCCCAGGCCCTGCTCTGCCGCTGGCCGTGGGGAGCCCAGACCCTGCTCTGCCGCTGGCCGTGGGGAGCCCAGGCCCTGCTCTGCCGGTGGCCGGGTAGAGCCCAGGCCCTGCTCTGCCGCTGGCCGTGGGGAGCCCAGGCCCTGCTCTGCCACTGGCCGTGGGGAGCCCAGACCCTGCTCTGCCGCTGGCCGTGGGGAGCCCAGGCCCTGCTCTGCCGGTGGCCGGGTAGAGCCCAGGCCCTGCTCTGCCGCTGGCCGTGGGGAGCCCAGACCCTGCTCTGCCACTGGCCGTGTGGAGCCCAGGCCCTGCTCTGCCGCTGGCCGTGCGGAGCCCAGGCCCTGCTCTGCCGCTGGCCGTGCGGAGCCCAGACCCTGCTGTGCTGCTGGCCGTGTGGAGCCCAGGCCCTGCTCTGCCGCTGGCCGTGCGGAGCCCAGACCCTGCTCTGCCGCTGGCCGTGGGGAGCCCAGGCCCTGCTCTGCCGCTGGCCATGGGGAGCCCAGGCCCTGCTCTGCCGCCGGCCGTGGGGAGCCCAGGCCCTGCTCTGCCGCTGGCCGTGGGGAGCCCAGGCTCTGCTCTGCTGCTGGCCGTGTGGAGCCCAGGCCCTGCTCTGCCGCTGGCCGTGCGGAGCCCAGACCCTGCTCTGCCGCTGGCCGTGCGGAGCCCAGACCCTGCTCTGCCGGTGGCTGGCGTGAGCCACACTCCTGCCCGGTTCGAGCCTGCAGTCAGCTGCCGAGCTGAGAGGAAGGTGCAAGTTGCCTCAGTGCAGGCAGGCCCCGGCGTGCACAGGGATGGGCAGCGCAGGCCACGTGGCGCAGGGGATTGTTATGACAAGACACTTCTGTACCACATTTTCCACAGAGACAATGACTCACAGTTGATGCTGCCCCGGCAGGAAGAGGGGCGGTTACTGGTGCACCCCGGCACGCTGCACGGAGCGCTGCCAGCCCCGCGGCGCCGGTGCCAAGGTGCATCTGCTATTGCCCGGGATCCCTGCTGCAGCGCCCCCTCGCTCGTACAAGGCGCCTCCCCCAGTGAGCCATGAGAACGCCAGGACTCATTGCAGGAATGTGTCCCCAGCCCCGGGGCTCCCAGCAGGCCCGCGAGGCTCAGAGGGAGCAGGCAGCGCAGGTGTCTGGCTGGACCCAGCTCCTGCTGCCAGAGCCATTCGCTGAAGAGCAGCAGCCCCGGGTTCTCCCCACGGCAGGACTCGCACCTGCTCCCAGGGTGCTGGCGACACTCTTGGGAACCGCAACGGCCACTTCCCCGGGGTCCTAGCCCCAGTGCGGAGACAGACGCTGCCTCTGACGCCCGGGGCAGGGGGAGCTCTCGCACGGGCCCCTGGAGAGCCCGGCTTCCCCTGCCGCGCCCCAGCTCTCTGAGCGGATCAGTGCTCAGCCCCCCGGCTCTGGCACGGCGTGGGGGCAGCTCACGCCCAGGACACCTGCAGCGCCCGACAGACAAGGGAGCCACAGAGCCCGAGTCGGGTCCTACCTGGATTCGTGGCTTGTCCCTGGTGGCCGGGACTGGCCCGTGTCCCTCCCAGGGCAGACAGCAGGGGGCAGAGGGCCAGGAGCGGGACGAGAGCCAGCAGCTGCAGGGCCATGTGTCCGGACAGCCCCAGGGCAGAGCTCAGCCCCTGCGCTGCCTCAGCCCAGCTCTGTGTGAGCTCAGCGGGACGCAGACGCGCAGAGAGAGGAAACAGCCAGACACAGAAATCGCATGTGGTGCAAGAGGCTTCCTCCTTGGAGACAGAAACTCCTGTCAGTGGCTGCGCTGCGCTGGTTCCTCTCCGGGCGCTGGGGGGCGCCCGGCCTGCGCTGTAACCCGCTGCCCGAATTCTGAGGGACACCCAATCTGCCGCTTCCTCTCCCTGGGCCAGGACAACGGGTGCCGGTGCCCGTTCCTGTCCCCGTCCCTGTGCCTGTGCCCATCTCTGTCCCCGTGCCCATCTCTGTCCCTATGCCCATGCCGGTTCCTGTCCCCGTCCCTATGCCCATGCCGGTTCCTGTCCCTGTCCCCGTGCCCATGCCCAGCTCACATGGGGGGCATGCTGAGAACGTAGCTTTGGAACATAAGCCACAGACCAGAGCTCCAGGAAGGAGGCCTGGCAGCCCCAGGGCAGCTCGTGAAACCTGGAGTCCATGGGGCAGGATGGACAAGGGCGTTGGAGCCTCTCCAGGAGATGAGCTGACTTACATTGTGCTGGGGGGCCAGAGAGAGGCAGGTTAGGATGGGTGCTCTGGAGAGCCCCAGGGAGCCGCTGCTCCGACGATGCAATGCCCGGGTGAATGTCTCCCTGTGATGTAGTGGGGGTACCTTGCTGGTTGCTAGGCTTGGGTTGTGGGTGACCCCCACTGGCTGCTGTCTGCAGCATGGCCCAGCAGGGCAGGGGATGAGTCATTATGCAAGGGGGCTCCGAACCTGTCCGACCAGTTATCTCCCAGGGAGCGGAACAATGGGAAGAAGGGGAGTGGAGCCCTGGCTGGGGGCAGGGCTGGAAGTGCGGGAGTTCGTTTCTGTCTGGGAGCATGGAGGAGAGCCTAGGGAAAGGGGCTGGGATTTAGAGGCCCAGGCTCCCCCATCTCAAGGGGGGGCTGAGGCATCCTAGGCCTGCCCTGTAACCAGATTCCATCTGTGCTGTGCTGTATCCTGGAGGAGCAATAAACCACCTCTGTTCTACTGGCTGGTGGAGCCTGTCCATGCCATTACAGGGGTGCAGGATACGGGAAAACCCTCGACGCGCTGTCACACTCCCACCTGCCCTGGAGCTCACGGAGAGAACCCCATGATTTAGGGGTGCAAGTCGCTCTGCAGGCAGGGTATAGCCCCTCTCCTGGCGCTGGGGCCGGGACACTACTGCTTCTCCCGGGCCTGGACAGTCCCTTCCTCCGCCAGCAGCAGCAGGGCCGGGCGAGGACACAGCCAGCAGGCCGTGACATGAACTAGAGAGGCCCGGGACGCCCAAGGCTGGACACTGGCACTGGCTGAGGCGCCTGAGAGTGACCGGCGAGACAGGAAGTGCCCGGCTGTGGAGCTGTGGGGAGCAGGAGTCCCGGGCGGGTTCTGGCCCAGCGGTTTCCCAGGCAGGAGGATGAGCCTGGACACGGGTGTGCTGAGAGCCCGGGGCTGGGAGAAAAGTGCCCAGCGCCTGCCACCAAGGGCTCTAGGGTCAAAGCCAAGGCCTGGGGGGACTCCTCAGTGCCCTGCCACGTCAGGAGTCCAGATGCCGGAGGAGCCGCCAAGAAAGGAACCGCAGGCTCCAGGAGCAGAGTGGGCAGAGGACACGGACCTCAGGCTGAAGGGGTGCAGTGGCAGCTGGGAAGGGAACATGGAACAGCCCCAGCCCTTTTCAGTCACTGGGGGCTGGGGCAGCTGGCAGTGCCGGGCAGGAGGTCGGGGGCGGCTGGCAGCACCGGGCGGGAGGCTGGGGGCGGCTGGCAGAGCCGGGCGGGAGGTCGGGGGCGGCTGGCAGCGCCGGGCGGGAGGCTGGGGGCTCCTGGCAGCGCCGGGCGGGAGGCTGGGGGCTCCTGGCAGCGCCGGGCGGGAGGCTGGGGGCGGCTGGCAGCACCGGGCGGGAGGCTGGGGGCGGCTGGCAGAGCCGGGCGGGAGGTCGGGGGCGGCTGGCAGCGCCGGGCGGGAGGCTGGGGGCTCCTGGCAGCGCCGGGCGGGAGGCTGGGGGCTCCTGGCAGCGCCGGGCGGGAGGCTGGGGGCGGCTGGCAGAGCCGGGCGGGAGGTCGGGGGCGGCTGGCAGCACCGGGCGGGAGGTCGGGGGTGGCTGGCAGCGCCGGGCGGGAGGCTGGGGGCGGCTGGCAGAGCCGGGCGGGAGGCTGGGGGCTCCTGGCAGCTCTGCACCCTTCAGGCCAGGCTATAGCAACGCCGGAGCAGCTCACCCTCTGAGGGTCTGTCTACACTACCCTCCTAGTTCGAACTAGCGGGGTAATGTAGGCATACCCAGGGTGACTCGAAGGCAGGGCTGGCGACTCTGTCCCACCCCACCAGCTGCCACATGCCACCGCTGGGTAGCTGGGACTCAGGCAGGAAGTGAAACCCTTCCCCATCTGGAGTCCCTCCCTGTGGTTCCCAGCACAGACGCTGGGCCTTGCGATCAGCTTCCTCCCTCTGTGCCGCTGGGCACTGGCCTGGGATTCCCCGCCCGCAGCCTGAACTCGCTTCTAGCCCCGTTACGTGTCCTCTCGTGCGGGCGGCCGCTTGTCCTCTGTCCTGCACAGTCCTGGTTTCCCTCTGTCCTCCCTCTGCACGAAGGACACGTCCCTCCTCCTCCCGCGAGACCCCCACCTTTCGGCCCACACCTGGGCCACAGGCCGGCCCTCACGGGTCACAGAAGTGTCACTGACGTGCCCCGGGTTGGTACCGCGCCTGCGAACGCCAGCAGAGACCCTGAGCGTCACGCGCCCCAGCGCCGTGCTCACGCGAGGCCGCTGCTTGCCTCCGGGAACCCTTTGTCTTCCCGATCAGTTTTCCTCAATAGAAAACGCCCCAGCGGCGCGCCCCCGGCTCAGACCGGGGGCCAGGACGGGGTTTCACGGGAGAGGGTGGCTCTCCCGCAGCCTGTGCCCTGCCGCGTCGGCAGCCGGGGAGGGGAGCTCTGCGTCGGCACCAGCCGGAACCTCGACAAGCAGGCACGTCAGCTTGGGCCTCGTTTTGCGAAGTGTCGGAGCCGCCGCAGGATGGGAACGTTACTGCCGCCGAACCTTGCCAAGGCCGCCGCGCCGCGAAGCGTCAGCAGTCGCGCAGGCTGCGAGGACGCGCCGGGGCCCCGGCCCTGCACCCCGTTTGCAGCCAGACGGGACTCCGCCGGCCAGTAGAGTAGAAGGTTTGTTGCTTCTCCGAGATCCAGCGCAGCGCGGGCTCCACGTTGCCGCAGGGGCCAGGGCAGAGCCTGGTCCTCCTGGGGGGAAGGGGCTTCACCCCCTTCCTTGGTCTAAAAGCATCCTCCAGCCCCGTGGAGACCAACTCAACTCCCAGGAACTGGTCCCTCCCCGCCCCGGCTTTGTTCAGACTCCTCTACCTAGCCCAGGTGTCAGGTGGCTGGGCCAGGCCTACGTGCCTCCCCCCTGGACCCATCCCGCCAGGCACTGCACACCCCCCCCCCCCCGAGTCTCTGCAGACCAGCATAGGGCAGTAGGGGTCACCCCCCACCCCACACAGCAACCAGTGACTGCCCAGCCAGCGTGGGCCCAAGGCCACGAGAGTGGACAGCCCCCCCCCCCACGTCACACAGACGCTGATACGGAAATCTCCCACCACTCCAGCGCTGCGAGAAACGCGCTGGTGCAGAAGGGAAGGGGAAGGCGCTTTGTGAGCACAGCCCAGAGCCACGCTCCGCTCCCAGGCCTCCGGAGAGCCCCCGAGCAACCGACTTTTCTTTTAATTTACAACCAACAACTCCGACAAGGGTGCAACCGTGTTTCCCCTTCGTTTTGAGAAGGGGTCCCGCCCGCCCGTCTGGGTTCCTTCAGTGAGTCAGGAAACCTCAGGCGCCCCCGCAGCGCACCTCTTCCCCGCACGCGCGTTTCGGTGTGGGCCCGGCTGAGCTGCCTGCGCTCGCCGCCGACAATGCAAGTGTTATTTTTGGGAAGCACGCCCGGGTTTACCAAACCCTGAACAAGGCTCAGAAGACATTGTTGCGGCCAACGGCTCACGTTGTGCACAAGGCAGCAAGGCACGCCTCCGGAAACCATGATAGGGCGCAGAAAGTATCACGCCGGCAACGCTCCGCGGTGGTTCTGCAAACAGCCGCCCAGCGCAGCGAGCTCTGTGCCTTCGCTGAAGCAGAGCGCTGCGACCTGCCGGGCGTGCTGGGACCAGACGGCTGTCTCTGCTTCCATCTACTGACGGGTTGGGGAACTGCTGGGACCCTCTGACCGGTCCCCTTCCGAGCGCAGGAGAGGCCGGGTGCCCCAAAAGACTGTGGAAAGGTATCAGAGACGAGGGAAAGTCCAGGGAACTGGCTGAGCTTGGCTTGCCCTTCCTCAGCCATGCTCTGCCTGTATTCATGGCCTGGGCTGACGTTGGAGAGGCCAAGGTGTTCAGCCTCATCTCGTGCACAAGCCTCATCACTGAAATCGATGCGAATCTGGGGAGAAGGATCCGAGACTCTATTGGGTTGGCTGTGAACACTGGACTGAAGCGGTTAACACAGGCTGTGGCCGCTTGTGTTTAACTGGAGTGCTTGGGAATAGTGACCATCGTGTCGTGAAATGTAACATCCCTGTGGTGGGAACAAGACCTGCCCAGCCCAGCACCGGGGCCTTTCATTTCAGAAAGGGGGACGACTCGAAACCGAGGAGGTTAGTTACACAGAAATGGGAAGGAACAGAGACAAAAGTCAAATCTCTGCAAGCTGCAGGGAAACTTTTCAAAGACACCATCACAGAGGCCTAATGCAAACCCCAATTAAATATACGCCCCCAATTAAAAACACAGCAAGAGAACCAGCTAGTGCCACTGTGGCTTAACCGAGTAAAGAAGCAGTGAGAGATAAGAAGACATCTGCTAAAAAGTGGAAGTCAAATCCTAGTGAGGAAATACAAAGGAGCATAAACTTTGTCAAATTAAGTGTAAAAATAAATACGAAAAGCCAAAAAGGCGTTTGAAGAGCCGCTCGCCAAACACTCAAGAAGTAACAGCAAAACGTTTGTTAGGTGCATCAGAAGCAGGAGCCGGTAACCAACCGGTGGGGCCCTTGGTCGATCGCGGTGCTAAAGGAGCACTCCGAGATGATGCAGTCCTAGCGGAGAACTAAGTGAATTCTTTGCTTCGGTCTCCGTGGCTGAGGATCCTGGGGAGATTCCCAAACCTGAGCCATTCCTTTTAGGTGACAAATCTGAGGAATTGTCCCAGACTGAGGTGTCATTAGTGGAGTTTTGGAACAACGCGATAAACTGAACAGTAACAAGTCCCCAGGCCCAGATGGCATCACCCCACAGTTCTGAAAGAACTCACATGGGAAATTGCGGAACTATTATCTGTGGTTTGTCCCCTAGCCTGTAAATCAGCCTCCGTACCTAATGACGGGAAGGTAGCTAACGTGACACCAATATTTAAAAAGGGCTCTAGAGGCGATCCTGGCAATTACAGACCGGTAAGTCTAATGCCAGTACTGGGCAAATTACTTGAAACTATAGTAAAGAATAAAATTGTGAGACACAGGGATGAACGTAATTTGTTGGGGGAAAGTCAACATGGTTCCTGTAAAGGGAAATCCTGCCTTATTCATCTACTAGAGACCTTTGAGGGGGTCAACAAACATGTGGACAAGGGGGATCCAGCAGATCTAGTGCACTTAGATTTCCAGAAAGACTTTGCCAAGGTCCCTCACCAAAGGCTCTTGTGTAAATTACATGGCCGTGGGATAGGAGGGAAGGTCCTTTCATGGACTGAGAACTGGTTAAAAGACAGGAACCAAGGGGTAGGAATCAATGGTCAGTTTTCCAAGTGGAGAGAGGTAACTAGCAGGGTCCCCCAAGGGTCTGTCCTGGGACCCATCCTATTCAACTGATTTATAAAGGATCTAGAGAAAGGGGTAAACAGGGAGGTGGCAGATGATCTCAAACTGCTCAAGGGAGTTCAGACCAAAGCCGACTGTCAAGACTTCAAAAAGATCTCCCCAAACTCAGTGATTGGGTAACAAAATGGCAAATGAAATTTCAGGTTGATAAATGTAAAGAAGTGCACATTGGAAACAGAATCCCAACTCTACATACAATATGAAGGGGACTCATTTGGCTACAACTACTCAAAAGAGAGATCTTGGAGTCACTGTGGAGAGTTCTCTGAAAACATCCACTCAGGTGCAGCGGCCGTCACAAAAGCAAACAGAAGGTTGGGAGTCATTAAAAAAGGGATCGAGAATAAGACAGAAAATATCTTATTGCCTCGCTATAAA
This sequence comes from Pelodiscus sinensis, assembly GCF_052426305.1. Classification (NCBI taxonomy): domain Eukaryota; kingdom Metazoa; phylum Chordata; order Testudines; family Trionychidae; genus Pelodiscus; species Pelodiscus sinensis. The sequence goes on along the minus strand of NC_143057.1, from coordinate 130,635,615 downwards.
ACCATGGGACACCCACGTCTTGAATACTGCGCACAGCTGTGGTTGCCTCCTCACAAAAAGGATCTCTTGGCATTGGAAAAGGTTCAGAAAAGGGCAATAAAACTGATGAGGGGTTTGGAACGGGTCCCGTACGAAGAGAGATTAAAGAGACTTGGACTTTTCAGCTTAGAAAAGAGGAGACTGAGGGGGATATGACAGAGGTCTATAAATGCTCACACAGAGCGGGTTCCGCCCATGACGACTGACCAGCTCCCGCTCTGTGCTGATTTTTCAGAAAAATGCAAAGCCATGTACTTTCACTTCCTGGGGAACAAACAACTTCTGAATGATGCCAAGAGAGGACAGAGCTAGCAACACTAATTATTCCTAGACTTGCGAGTAAATTAATAGGCAGAAGGTCTAAAACAAACCAAAGGAAGTTTTTGCTTCTCACAGCGCACAGTTAACCTGTGGAACTCCTCGCCACAGGATGTTGTGAAGACCAGAACTTGAACAGATTCAAAAAAGAGGGAGATAGATTCACGGAGGTGAGGCCCATCAATGGCTATTAGCCAGGCTGGGTAGGGATGGTGTCTCTAGCCTCTGTTTGTCTGGAAATGGGTGACAGGGGAGGGATCACGTGAGGCTCACGACCCTCTGGGGCACCTGGCTTTGGCCACGGTGGGCAGACAGGACACTGGGCTGGATGGACCCTGGTCTGGCCCGGCCTGGCTGTTCTCTTTAGAGAGGTGGTTCTTACACATGCGCACTAATTGTAGCCACTATGCACTAATGCAGGTCTCCTCTATCCTTGTACGTCAGTGACCACCCTGTGCATGCCTGACGCCCCCTGACGCCGCATGGTCCCGGCCAGGGCGGGGGCTGGGCTTGCCAGACAGAAATGCTCAGTTTTCCGTTAAAAAAATTGGAACCAAAAGTTGTATTTGGCCGTGCTGCCGCAATGCCCCATGGGAGTCGATTCCATCGATCCCTGGACTCCTAGGCCGGATGGGCCATTGTGAACGTCAGCGTCACGCCTCTCTGCAGGCCGGGCTCCTGAGTCTGACTCCATCGCCCACGATGCACCATCCTCCCCGCTCGCTGGGAAGGCGGCCGGTGCCGCCCGGGGAAGGGGGCGAGGGCCCTGGCGGTGGGGGGGTGCTCCAGCTGGCAGCCCGGCCCAGTGACAATAGGGACATAAGAAGCCGCTGTGCCGCTCTGACAGCGCCCCCATAGCCTGTCCCGACGGAAACACAACTGCACACGGCAAGGCCACGCAGAAGACTGAGGTCTCCCAGCGGCTGGCCCAGGGTTCACAGACAAACACGTGTGTCAAGGACGGCAGCGTCCAAGGGGGGAGAAAGCCGCCGTGTCAGGCTGCCACCCCCCAAACAGGGCAGCGTGTCGGCCGTGCGCCTTCGATGTCATTTCTCCGGGGAATTCTTCCCTGCCACGTACAGGCTGCCTCTCGCCCTCAGCACGTCGGGGAGCGTCGCGCTGAGGGGCCTGGTCACCCGCTCGAGACTGGGGCCCAATGATACATGAGGGGGGGTGCCCCCGGGGTACCGTCCTGGGCGCTGGGGGGTCTGGCTGGTGCCCCCGTGTGATCCGAGCGTGGCTCCGGGAGCAGCCCTGCACCCCGCCAGGCGTGGGGCTCCCCGTGGGGCTGTGCCTCGTGACCAGAGCGCCTGGCGGGTTTGCCGCTGGTCTCTAGCAAGGCACCGAGAGACAGAGCCCCGGCTGGGGAGTTCAGGGGGCGCAGGGGTCCCCTCCCGCCAGACACCCAGCGCTCAGGCAGGAGAGAGTCCATGCGGGTAAGCCGGGGGAGACCTGGCCTCCTGCCGCCCCTGCTCAGAGCGCGGGGGTTTGGACGCCGGGGCTGGCTTCCGCCCGCCAGCAAACCTTTGGCTCACCACGCAGCCCACAGGGCCCTGCCGCTTCCTGCCACCGCCCTGCCGCCGGAACGCCCTGCCCCTCTCCTCCTGGCCCGAGGCGCCGTCTCCCCGGGCACGGCGGGCCGAGGGGCTCACCCTTCCCAGAGCGCCCCACGGCAGGAGGGGTGGGGGCAGCAGGGAGGGAGCGGCTCGCGGTGCCCCCCCCCGAATCTGCATTTGATAATGAGCAGCACTGGGAGGCCTACCCCCCCCCCAGCCTGCCCCTGCCAGGCGCCTCCCAGGAGGGCGTTCGCATCCGCCTGCCGCTCACCTTCGCCCAGGGGGACCCGGGCTGGCCTGTGGGTCGGGCTCGGTGCTCGCAGCGCAGCGGGAGGGGGAGGGCACTTGGCAGGCGCCGGGGGAGGTGGTGGTGTCTGGTGGCCCTTGGCAGCACCTCCTGGGACCCACCTGCCCTGCACCGAGCTGCTTGGCCCTCGTGCCGAGAGATCCGACGGGCCCAAGCTCAGCTGCCAGCCGCGCCCCAGCGCCTCCGTCCCTGTCGGGGGAGACTGCCAGCAGGCTGAGCCCGCGAGCTCAGGGCAGGAACGCAACGGGCAGAGCGGACAGGAGGCCGGCCGGACCGAGTCCCTGGAAGCCAGGCTCAGGAGAGAGTCCAGTGCTGCAGAGCGCCCACTGCTGGGCTTTCTTTCTGCCGGTGGTGCACATGCCCCAGCGCACATGAACATTTATTCCACACCTGGATGGAAAAGATTAGCAGGAGCTGCCGAAGGGACGGAGACAGAGAAAGGAAGCCGAGGTGGTTCCCACAGCAGCCTGCCTCACAGGAGTCCTGGCTTTGCTCCTCTGCACTCCCCACCGCGGCTGGGTATGGCACGGGGAAGCCCATTGCCCCGAGCAGGGAGCAGAGATCTCTGGGGCTCTGCCATGTGGGGCGGAGCTTGTGGGAGAAGGGCTGGACCCAAGGCTCAGCCGTGGCAGCCTGAGACCCCTGGGAGGTCTGGCCCATCGCAGGGCTCCTCCCAGGGCCTGGGCAGCACCGAGCCTGGTAAACTGAGGCAGGGCAGGGGGCAAGGCTGGCAACAGGGAGGGGATGGACCAGCCAGTGGTCACGGCTGTGCTGAGCCCGGCTCGCAGCGGGTGGCGCCTGCCTGCCCGGCCGCTGGTAAGGAAACGTGCGCCACTTCCGAGCATGCCCGGCGGGCGCGTTCCTCTCTGCGCAGCCCTGGGGCGCCCTGGCGAGCCTGGAGCCATTTGCGGTGCCGCGGGCAGCTCCTGTGGGCCTAGGCTGCCAGGGGTCCGGCCAGCCAACTCTCAGGGTGTGACGGACCGGGCCGTGTCTGGGCACAGCTGAGGGCGTCTGCTCAGGGCGAATTGCTCAAATCCGGGGTTCCTTACTGCCCCCCGATTGGTGACCTCTCCACACAGGCCACAAACCAGTCCCACAGAGCGCTTCAGCTGCCTGCCTGAAGCCTCCCGAGCAAAACCCCTCCGACACCCCAGCAATAACCGTGCCCCAGATGGCTCCGGGCCTCATACACAGGTGGGGGGTCCTAGCACCCAATCCCACCTACCCCGAACAAGTTCTGTCCGGTTCCAAGAAACCAGCCACAGATCCCTGGTCAATTTACCCTCTGGACCTTACCCACAAATCACGCTGGGCCAATCCTTTAGAATCTAAAACTAAAGGTTTATTATTACAAGAAAGAAAAGCCTGAGAGTAAGGTTATTAAAGTACAGTACGTTACATGCACCGAATCTCCCAGTTCTCGATGCAGGCTCTAGCAGAGATGTTGCAGCTGCTGGTTTAAAAGTTCTTATTGCACATCCTACGATCAGGATGGGTTCACAGGTCTTTCCAGCTCTTCGATCCCTGCAGTGCTGCCTCTGGGATGAAGTGCTGAGCTAAGAACAAAATGGAGTCCCCCACATGGCCTCTTTATACTCCTTCCTGGCCTCTTCTTGTATGCAGCCAGTCACCTGGTCCTCAGCCTCTCTCTGCTGCAGCTCTTAGGCCTCCACCCTCATGCTTTAGGTGTGTCCTTGGCCCTCGCTAATCAGCCTGTCCATAGCAATGCTCAACCACATTCAGAGAAATATTCAGCTTCCACACAGATTACAGATTCCTACCTACACACACAGACATTACACACTCACACAAATAGCGTACACAGGAGCAGCAAACAACAAGCTCCCATTCAATACCCCACATGGCCCCTTTTATACCATTTTTTGGGCCAGCACCCCCACCTATGGGTGCAGCAGCGATCTGACTGCTTCCCTCAAATTCCAGTAACGTAACACAGGGCCAGAGCCCAGCGGCTGCCCAGCCTCACTCCAGCCCTGTCCTAGCAGAGCCCCCCGCGACCTGGGCCTCCCTCAGCCCAGCACATCCTGGTCTGTCCTGCCCCTGCGCCCTCCAGCTGGCGACCTGCGCACACAAGCAGGCACGTGGACCCCAGCGAGGCCTCTGATGCCACCCTGAGTCCAGATGTGAGCACTGCAGTGGCCGATGTTAACCCAGTTAGCTATAGCCGGGTGGGGGGGGGGGGCAGCGAGCTCACCCGGTACAGCAGGACGGAGGCGTGGAAGGGCAGCGAACAGAGTATGGGGCAGGCGAAGGTCACTGGGGCTGGGAGACACGGGCTCCGATATCACGATAGCTAAGGGGCACCTGGTGAAACCGGAGGACGTGTTGCCCGGGCAGTGTGCGACATTAATGGCCTTGTCTGAGCACTCGGTGAGCCTGCCCGCGGCTAAGTCCATCTCGAGTGGGGGGCTTTAGGGGGGTGTTGGTGGCTGTCCGGGACTCGGTGGGGAATAACACAGCGGATGGGCCTCGCCAGGTTAATGTGGTAACCACATGGGAAGGAGTGTGGGCTGAGGCCGATGGCCTGTGTCCGGGCAGGGGGGCAGTGAGCTGGGAGTGAGGGATCTGAGGGCCTGTCAGATGCCTCAGAGGTGAGGCTGGAGACGGAAGCAGGGCAGGGGACCTCAGGGGTCAGGACGATGCTTCTCTGGAGCAGGCTGCAGGGGAGGGCCGGAATAGACTCCTCACTGTGGAAGGAGACAGAGCTCTGGAGGGGGTGCAGCATTGGCTGGTGACGCTTTGAACCAGCACACGCTGGAAGTGAGCAGTGCGAGGCACCGTGTGTGCAAGGGGGCAGTGTGTCTGCTGGAAGTAGCGGTGGGTCTGCGTCAGTCACCGGCCGTGTGGCTGGGAATAGCCAGGGGTGCTGGGACAAGGGAGAAGCTGTCTCTGGTGTCTGTCTGTGTGTGAGGAAGAGTTTCTGCCTTTGTCAGAGGACGGTGCCCCCCAGCCTGTGATGGCGGAGAGCAGGGCTGCTGTCCCCGAGCTGGGACTGGATACAGCGAAGGCCCAGGAAGGGGGTGGCCCAAGGTTTGTGTCTGCTGGGGAGAAGGAGGCTGTGACGGGTAGATCCAGGCAGTGTCTTGCCAGGATCCCAGAGATCAGACGATTCTTGGGCTTCTGGGTTATTTGAGGAAGAGAAAACGATTCCTCCCCTCGTGCGTGCTGGGACAGAGCCGTGAGGGGGCCAGGCCAGAGAGCTGCAAAGGGAAGGAAGACGTCTCTGACCTTGGCTCTCGGGAGTCTGCCTGGTTTCCTGAAAGGGGACTGTCCAGGAATCCACCGGAGGGGCCAGAGGTGATCCAGGGAGAAAATGAATTTCAGGAGCTGATGGTGGCTCAGCAGAGCGATGCTGCTGCAGGGCCCGGGAAGGGGGAACTGTTGCTGGAGGAAGCTCACAGGGAAGAGGGTCCTTGAGGTGCTTGTAGCAAGCCGTGTGCGGTGACAGCGCCTGGCGTGGAGAATAGTGCTAGAGATGCAGCCGGGTTGGTCTGGTGTAGCTGACACAAAAGACAGGACTGTGCTCGGAGAAGGCATTCCGGAGAAAGCGCCGCCTGTAAAAGGCAGCAGCTTGATGTGTGAGGCGCTTGTTTGACGCCTGACAGACGGAATTGTTCTGTTAACAGTGACTCCACTGACTTGGAGTTAGAAAAATCCAGTGGACGGTTGTGGGGAGGCCTCAGAGGGACTGAGGGGTGTTTCAAATACGGCAGGAACAGCCAGAGAATTGGAGCAGGCTGGTAAACAAGTGACAGTGTGTGAGCAGCTTGCTGGGGAGCCAGCGTGGGGGGGACAGGAGTGTTCCCCGGTGGATGAGGAGGGTGGACAGTGTGTGTGTCAGCTCACAGGAAGGAGGACTGGGTAGCTAAGTGTGCAGGGCAGAACGGCTGTGTGGCTGCTCTCTCTAGGATGCAGATGGACGTTAAGCTCCCGTCTCTGAACACTTGGAGTCAATCAGGGCATGTGATAGCTGGTTCCACGTGGAGGCAGAGACTGAAGCAGCAAGCAGAGGCTCAGGAGGGTGTCTGGGCTGCTTCTTGTTACCACTGCCTGGGGGGAGAGAAAGGATTCCAGGGCCATTGGGAGCAAGGGAGACACACCCAGCCACCCCTTTGTCTTTCTCCAGCCAGGTTTGGAGCCCACAGGACAAGGGGGGGGGGGGCGAAATTGCTTTGGCAAAGGAGACTTGCAGTTTACACCGGAAGGGTCAAACCGACAACGGCGTGGAGCCGAAGATGAGGCACGAAAGTGCTGTCAATGTACACGGGAGATGGATTTGTTCCTATTACTGATGTTAACTTTTGTAACCAATGTGCTGCTGTGGTCAGAAACGGTAAAAATGTACAATGTGCGTACGGTTTTGGAAAAACCGTATCATCTGTCAAGAAATGTATCAATCAACAGACTATGTTAAAGGACCTTGGGATATTGATGTATCATGGCTAATGTCTATAACTGATCTTGGAACTTCTTACAGGACAAAGAAGATTCCAGCCATAAGGTGCTGTGTGAAAAGGGAAACTGAGGCACACCATCATTTTGTTTTAATGGCTAAGGACCAAGATACCTACACTATGGGGGATGAGAATCCATGCATTAACACAATGTTAGCTGGAGTTCAGGGAGTTGCCAGAGCTGGCATGGATACATTTATTATTTTCCTTAGCTCTGGGCAAGATCACCTGACACACATGGGGATCATGCTGCAAGAGCAGATCCAATTGGCTGTGGTTCTTACCAGGACTTACCTTGGGTTTATAAAACCGGGCAAGGATCTTGTCTTTATGACAGACCTTGCAGAGCTGAAGCCACGTTGGTTTTCATACCCTTGTCCAGCTCTGTACTGTTGTTGCTAACATTGGATCAGACCGTGTAATGGCACAAAGCCAAAACATGGGGAGGCCTGTGATGCCCTCAGTGATGTTACTTCCTGCATCAATTTTGCATTGGGGGTGTCACGTTAATGGATTTTAAGGGGAGCAGCCAGATTACTGCTGCACCCACGGGAGGGGGGTGTTCGCCCCAAAAGGGGCCAACTGAGGGGTCTCATGAAAGCTTCTGTATGTGCTATTCATGTACTTGTATGATATCCGTATGTAGAGTTATAAACATGGACTCTGTGTTGATGCTGGAAAATTCTCTGTCTGAAGCAGAGCAGTAGACAAGGAAAGCTCAGCCAGTGGCCATGATAACTAGCAAGGGGACACCCCTCAGGAATGTGACTGATACCTGCAGACCAGCATGGAGAGGCTGTTGGACCACGTGACCGTCTCTGGCCAAGAAGATGCCAAGGGAGGTATATAAGTGCCATGTGGCACCCTCCATTTGGTCTTCAGCTCAGCTCTTGATCCCAGAGGCAGGCTTGCAGGGAACCATGAGCCGGAAAGAACCGCGGACCCGTCCTGGCATAGGATGTGCACCAGAGACATTTAAACCAGCAGCTGTAACATCTCTGCTAGAGCCTGCATTGAGAACTGGGAGATTCGCTGCATGTAATGTAGGATCCTTTAACAACCTCACTCTCAGGCTTTCCTTTCTTTTAGTAATAAACCTTTAGATGGTAGATTCTAAAGGATCGGCCCAGCATGACCTTGTGGGTGAGATCCAAAGTGTAAATTGCCTGGGACCTGTGGCTGGTTTCTTAGGACCAGCGAACCCGTTCGGGGGAGGTGAGGTTGGGTTCTAACCCCCCACCTGTGTTAGGCCTGGGGCTGATTGGGGCACAGGGAGAGCTGGGGTGTCTGAGGGGTTTTGCTCATGAGGCTTCTGGCTGGCCAGACTGGCAGCTGGAGCGCTCGGTGCGACTGGTTTGTGGCCTGTTCGGGAAGGTCGCCAGTCTGGGGTTTTAAGGAGCCCCGAGTTTGAGCAATTTGCCCTGAGCGGATGCCCTCAGCTGTGCCCGGACCCGGCCCGGCCTGTCACACCAGGCCCAGCCCGGGCGGGAAGGGAAGGGCTGGATGAAAACAAGGTGGAGGCTTTCCAAGGTTGGCCGAACGACGCTCCGACCGCCTCCCGGAGACAGCCACACCCCCGCAAGGCGCGGCAGGCAGACAGGAAGGGATGGCACAAGGTAACCGGGGAGAGGGAAGCAGACACTCCAACATATGGTGCAAGCCACAGCAGTGATGTTGTGTTTGGTGTCTGCCAAAGCCGCCCAGTCAGGTGGATGAGGTAGACGAGGCTTTCTTGGGACAGCGGAGAGAAGTTTCCAGATCGCAGGCCCTGGTTCTCGTGGGGGACTTTAATCACCCGGACATCTGCTGGGAGCCCAATACGGCAGGACACAGGCAATCCAGGGGGTTTGGAGAATGTTGGGGAGAACTTCTTGGTACGAGCGCTGCAGGATCCGACCAGGGGCCGTGCCTACCACTGACCGGGGGCCAGGGACTGCTGGGCGGGGGAAGCACGAGGCAGGGGCTCTGGGAGCTGGGTCAGCACCTTTTTTATTAATATGCATCAGAAATAAATACAGAAATAAATAAAGGCGGCCCCGCCCCCTCCGAGGCTCCCACCCGGCCCGTGGCCGCGCGCAATGTACAAGCAGCGGGCCTGGGAGGGCGTGGCCCCTCGCCCTGGGGGAGCCAGCCCGGGCACGATGCGGCACCGACACCGGAGCCAGCCTGGCACCAAATACTGGCATGGCCTGACACTAATACTGCCCGCTGCCAGCACAGCCTGCCCGCCCGGGGAGCGGGGCCTCCTCCTGGGGGCCAGCCCTAGCCGTGCTGGGAACGACCCCCCCACACACTGCCCCTCCCCTACCTCCTTGCAGGGAACGTCCCCCATCCCCACGACTCGGTGCACCGCCCCCCCAGCCCTGCAGGGAACGTCCCCCATCCCCCACGACTGGGTGCACCGCCCCACCCAGCCCATGGGGGAACGTCCCCCATCCCCCACGACTGGGTGCACCGCCCCCCCAGCCCTGCAGGGAACGTCCCCCATCCCCCACGACTGGGTGCACTGCCCCCCCCAGCCCTGCAGGGAACGTCCCCCATCCCCCACGACTGGGTGCACCGCCCCCCCAGCCCTGCAGGGAACGTCCCCCATCCCCCACGACTGGGTGCACTGCCCCCCCCAGCCTGTGGGGAACGTCCCCCATGCCCCATCACCGGGTGCACTGCCCCCCCCCAGCCCTGCAGGGAACGTCCCCCGCAGGGAACGTCCCCCATCCCCCACGACTGGGTGCACCGCCCCCCCAGCCCTGCAGGGAATGTCCCCCATCCCCCGTCACCGGGTGCACCGCCCCCCCAGCCCATGGGGGAACGTCCCCCATCCCCCACGACTGGGTGCACCGCCCCCCCAGCCCTGCAGGGAATGTCCCCCATCCCCCGTCACCGGGTGCACCGCCCCCCCAGCCCTGCAGGGAACGTCCCCCATCCCCCGTCACCGGGTGCACCGCCCCCCCAGCCCTGCAGGGAACGTCCCCCATCTCCCACGACTGGGTGCACCGCCCCCCCAGCCTGTGGGGAACGTCCCCCATCCCCCACGACTGGGTGCACCGCCCCCCCAGCCTGTGGGGAACGTCCCCCATCTCCCACAACCGGGTGCACTGCCCCCCCAGCCCATGGGGGAACGTCCCCCATCCCCCACGACCGGGTGCACCGCCCCCCCCAGCCCATGGGGGAACGTCCCCCATCCCCCGTCACCGGGTGCACTGCCCCCCAAAGCCCTGCTGAAAATACCCCCCTCCCCTGCCCGGCCCCAGGCAGCAACTCTTGGCTGGAGCAGATGGGGGGTCGCCCCCCAAATGCTGCATCAGCACCAGCTGGCGCTAGCCTTGGCACAACACACACTGCGGGGCTGCGCCCAAGCACGGCTCTATCCCTCCTCACCATTTACCCCCCGCAGCTGCTCTATAGCCCCCTCCCCCCGCCGGCCTGAGCACGCAGCCGAGCGCTGACTGGCCCGCGGGCCGCCACTGCCCTAGAGCAGAGGGACCTGAGCACTGCAGTGCAGCCTAACGCCACCAGGGGGCACCCTGCAGGGCACAAGCCCCGCCCACCGTGACCCAGCCGGAGCAGTGCATGCTGGGGGCTGTAGTCTCCTCTGGCCGCCCCGCCTGGCGCCCCCCCGGCCCGTCGAGGGCAGCCCCTGCTGCAGAGCCCCCCCCCCCGTCCTGCTCCATCCGCGGCCCTGGCGCGGGGGCCCTGGGCTGTTGCATGCAGGGGCGCCTGGCGCGAGGTGCCGGGGGGGCTGGCGAGAAGCGGTGTCTGGCCCCAGCCGGGCGGCCCGGCGACCTCAGTAGTCCTCGTCTGCCAGGTGGGTGACGTAGGCGAGGGGCACCAGCCCGCTCTGCGAGCCCAGGCCGCACCGCAGCCAGTCGCCGTCCGCCCGGGCCAGCACCCGCAGCACCGCCCCTTTGGTGAAGCTCAGCTGCCCGGCCTCCGTGGCGATGTGGTGGCAGAGCGCCTTCACCGTGCTGCGGGGAGAGGGCGTCACCGCCCAGCGCAGGCACCGGGCCCGGCGCTGGCCCCCACCCCCCGGAGCCCCGTCGGGGAGCGCAGGGAAGGGGGCGGGGCAGGCTGGGGTGTCTCACCTGTGGGGCGGGGCTAGGGGGCGGGGCAGGCTGGGGTGTCTCACCTGTGGGGCGGGGCTGTGGGGCGGGGCAGACTGGTGTGTGTCACCTGTGGGACGGAGTTAGGGGGCGGGGCAGGCTGGGGTGTCTCACCTGTGGGGCGGAGTTAGGGGGCGGGGCAGGCTGGTGTCTCTCACCTGTGGGGCGGGGCTAGGGGGCAGGGCAGGCGGTGTGTCTCACCTGTGGGGCGGAGTTAGGGGGTGGGGCAGGCTGGTGTGTCTCACCTGTGGGGCGGAGTTAGGGGGCAGGGCAGGCGGTGTGTCTCACCTGTGGGGCGGAGTTAGGGGGCAGGGCAGGCGGTGTGTCTCACCTGTGGGGCGGAGTTAGGGGGCAGGGCAGGCGGTGTGTCTCACCTGTGGGGCGGAGTTAGGGGGCAGGGCAGGCGGTGTGTCTCACCTGTGGGGCGGAGTTAGGGGGCGGGGCAGGCTGGTGTCTCTCACCTGTGGGGCGGAGTTAGGGGGCGGGGCAGGCTTGGGTGTCTCACCTGTGGGGCGGGGGCACTGGGGCAGGGCTAGGGGGCAGGGCAGGCTGATGTCTCTCACCTGTGGGGTGGGCCTAGGGGGCAGGGCAGGCGGTGTGTATCTCACCTGTGGGGCAGAGGTGCGGTGGGGGTGGGGCAGGGCATGTATCTCTTGGCCGCAGGGCAGAGGAGCCGGGGTTGGGTGGGGGGGTCTCAGCGAGCATTGAGCGTACCCAGCCCAGCCCCCGGCCCTGTGGCTCGCGGTGCACCTCGGGGGGGTGAACTGGGGCAGGGGAGGATGTGTCCCAGGGGCTGCCCGGGGGGGGGGGGTGGCTCACGACTGCGCAGGCCACTGGGCTGGGCTGGGCTGGGCTCCCTGCGTGGCCAGCTGCACGAGCAAAGCGAGGGGCAAGGTGCCCAGGCAGCAGGGGCGGGGGGGGAAAGGAGGGAGGAGGCAGAGGTGCCCCGACAGGAGGGGACGGGGGGAGGTGCCCAGGCGGGGGGGGGGAGTGAGGAGGCAGTGGGGGTGGGGGAGGTGCCCAGGCAGTGGGGGGAGGTGCCCAGGCAGTGGGGGGTGGGGGAAGTGCCCAGGCGGCGGGGGGAGGTGCCCAGGCGGTGGAGGGGTGGGGGAGGTGCCCAGGCGGCGGGGAGAGGTGCCCGGGGGGGGGGAGTGAGGAGGCAGAGGTGCACAGGCAGCGGGGGAGGTGCCCAGGGGGCGAGGCAGAGGTGCCCAGGCGGTGGGGGGTGGGGGAGGTGCCCAGGCGGGGGGGGAGAGGAGGTGCCCAGGCGGGGGGGGAGAGGAGGTGCCCAGGGGGCGAGGGGAGGTACCCAGGCAGTGGGGGGGGGGAGTGAGGAGGCAGAGGTGCCCAGGCGGTGGGTGGTGGGGGAGGTGCGCAGGGGGTGGGGGGAGGAGGCAGAGGTGCCCAGGCGGCGGGGGGAGGTGCCCAGGCGGCGGGGGGTGGGGGAGGTGCCCAGGCGGTGGGGGGAGGAGGCAGAGGTGCCCAGGCGGCGGGGGGAGGTGCCCAGGCGGCGGGGGGAGGTGCCCAGGCGGCGGGGGGTGGGGGAGGTGCCCAGGCGGTGGGGGAGGTGCCCAGGGGTGGGGGAGAGGAGGCAGAGGTGCCCAGGCGACGGGGGGGTGCCCAGGGGGTGGGGGTGGGGGAGGTGCCCAGGCGGCGGGGGGGGGGAGGCAGAGGTGCCCAGGCGGCGGGGGGAGGTGCCCAGGCAGTGGGGGTGGGGGAGGTGCCCAGGCGGCGGGGGGAGGTGCCCAGGAGGTGGGGGGGAGGAGGCAGAGGTGCCCAGGTGGGGGGGGGCAGGTGCCCAGAGGAGCCCCCGCCCCTCAGCATCAGGCCGTGCGGCGGGGAGCCAGCCGCGCCAGCAGCCCCGGGGCCGAGCTCCCTCAACCCCTGAAGGGCCCCCCCCCCCGCCCTGTTGCAGGGAAGGGGCCCAACCAACCCCCCGCCAGCCTGGCCCCGCCCCCCCACAGGCCAGTGCCGCTCACCAGGGGGTTTGGGGGGGCAGCCCCGCCGGCGGCTCCTCGGGGGCGGGCTCTCTCCACATCCCGGCCCCCACCGTCTGGGCCACGAGCTGGAACACGCTGCGGTCCAGGGTCAGCCAGCCCGAGGGCAGCCTGGAGGGGAAGGAGCCGATCAGTGGGGCAGGGTCGGTGCCCTCCTGTGACCTGGCTGGGCAGGCGCTGGTGGCCGTGTGCTGTGCGCCCCCTACTGGCCTGTGCTGCTCTGCAGAGACCCTGGGGGGTGCGTGTGGTGCCCAGCGGGGGGTGACCCCGGAGGGGGGCACGTGGGCATGGCCCAGCCGCCTGACACCCGGGCTGGGGGTGGAACCCGAACAGAGCTGGGGCCGGGCTGCCTGGGGGCTGGGGGACGAGTTGCTGGGGGCTGGGGCAGGCTTGGCGGAGGGAAGCATGGAGGGAGCAGACTAAGTCCATGACGGGGGGCTCAGGGGCCCGTGAACCCCTCCCCCCAGGAGGACCAGGCTCTGCCCTGGCCCCTGTGGCAACGTGGAGCCTGCGCTGCGCTGGATCTCGGAGAAGCAACAAACCTTCTGTTCTGTGGCCTGGCGGCGAGTCGGGTCCCCGTTCTGCCCCCGGCGCAGCGAGAACAGCCCCCGCCAGCCGTGGAACGGGGGGGGGTTACTGCCCCTCCGGGGCACAGCCCAGCACGGACGGGATGTGGCTACAGGGGCCGGGGTTAGCGGGGCCCATCGCCCCTAGGCCCCCCCTTCGCCTCTTCTCCCCCTGCCTCCCAAACAGCCACTGCCCCTCCTCCAGCCCTGGTCTCCCCCTCCCCCCTTTCTCTCCCCCCGGGGGGGGCTGAGCCTGGGTGTCTGGGTTAATCCACATTGGGAGAGTCAGTGAGAATCTCCCCTCCCAGCGCAGGGGCCCCGGGTCACAGAGCAGACACCCCCCCGCTGCGTCCCGTGTGGCTGCGGACGGGCGCAGGGTCTGGCTCCCCGAGGCACCATCACACTGACCCCGGCGGGCCCCGCTCCCTCGGGGCAGTTGCTTCGGCCCACAATGCAGCCACCTCTGGGGAGAGCAGAGGCCCGGGGCTCGTCCCAGCCCAGAGCCCACCCTGGCCTGTCCCGCTGCAGAGCGCTGGCTCGGCTCCTCCCTGCCGTGGGGCAAAGGGCCAGGGAAGCGCCCCTATGGGGCAGCCCCCAGGCAGTAACCCGGCGTCCCAGCCCTCTGCCCCATGCGCAGGCCTCGTGGCACCCCTACCTGTTGGGCTGCCGGGCCTCCTTCGGCACCTTCCTAGCCCCGAACAGGCACCCCCACTTGATGGGCTGGCTGCTGTCGGGCGCCCCCGAGCTGCTGTCCTCAGCGGGGGGCAGGGCCGGCCCCTCTCCCTGGGGAGCCCCGTGTTCCTTCTCCTTGCTGTGCTTCAGCTCCGCCAGCACCGAGTCCGGGGGGCTGCCCATCCAGGCGGGCCAGCCCCGGTCGCTGGCCTGGCCCGGCTCCGCAACCCCCTCGGCCACGGGGCAGGCCTCCGCCCCCTCCACCACGCCCTCGCGGGGAGGGGGCGCCGTCCTGCCCTCGCCCGGCCTGGGCGCCGCCTTCTTCTTCTTCTCGGGGCGCGAGAACTTGGAGCCTGCGGCCGAGCCCTCGATGTAGACCTGGGAGCTCTGCATGAGCTGGTACCACCAGCCGGCCTGCCGGTCCCGCCTCTCCTCCCCGGCGCCCTCCTTCGCCCTCCGTGGCTCCTCTCCGGCGCCCTCCTTCGCCCTCCGTGGCTCCTCCCCGGCGCCCTCCTTCGCCCTCCGTGGCTCCTCCCCGGCGCCCTCCTTCGCCCTCCGTGGCTCCAGCTCGGCGCCCTCCTTCGCCCTCCGTGGCTCCTCCCTGGCGCCCTCCTTCGCCCTCCGTGGCTCCAGCTCGGCGCCCTCCTTCGCCCTCCGTGGCTCCTCCCTGGCGCCCTCCTTCGCCCTCCGTGGCTCCAGCTCAGCGCCCTCCTTCGCCCTCCGTGGCTCCTCCCCGGCGCCCTCCTTTGCCCTCCGTGGCTCCTCCCCGGCGCCCTCCTTCGCCCTCCGTGGCTCCTGCCCGGCGCCCTCCTTCGCCCTCCGCGGCTCCTGCCCGGCGCCCTCCTTCGCCCTCCGCGGCTCCTGCCCGGCGCCCTCCTTCACCCTCCGCGGCTCCTGCCCGGCGCCCTCCTTCGCCCTCCGTGGCTCCTGCCCGGCGCCCTCCTTCGCCCTCCGTGGCTCCTGCCCGGCGCCGTCTGTGGAGGCGCCCAGCCCTGTGGCCCAGCCGGCCGGCTCCCCCGCCCCGTCGGGCGGCTCGGTGCTGCCCCGGCTGCGCATCAGCTGCAGGGTGGAGTGGGCGGAGAGCAGCATGTCCTGCCGGACGCGCAGCAGCTCCTTGCGCTGCCGTTGCTGCTGGCCCATCTGCAGCAGGTGGTGCTCGAAGAGCAGGTCCAGGCGGAAGGGCAGCAGCGACAGGGGCTGGAGCAGCAGCAGCAGCTCCTCGAAGAGGGCCTGGCACAGGCCGTGCGCCACGCAGAGGAAGCCCACGGGCTGGTAATGCGCCAGGACCACGTCTGCGGGCAGGGCAGCCATCAGAGCCCGGCCCCCGCCCCTCCCTGCCAGGAGCCCTGCGGGGGAGTCTGCGGGGGGCAGGCAGGGGTTTCCCCAGGCCAGCCGGCAGCAGGAGCAGCACTGGCCTTTGGGCCAGACGCCCGTGGAGGGCAGGCCAGGCGGGCTGTGCTCTGCCTCGTGTCTGTCTGCTGTGCCCACCTCCTGTGCGCTGCCCCGCCCCATGCCACCCTGCCCCGTGCCTGCCCCCTCTTCCCCGCCCCATGGCACCCTGCCCCGTGCCTGCCCCCTCTGCCCGCCCCATGCCACCCTGCCCCGTGCCTGCCCCCTCTGCCCCGCCCCATGCCACCCCGCCCCGTGCCTGCCCCCTCTGCCCCGCCCCATGCCACCCCGCCCCGTGCCTGCCCCCTCTGCCCCGCCCCATGCCACCCTGCCCCGTGCCTGCCCCCTCTTCCCCGCCCCATGGCACCCTGCCCCGTGCCTGCCCCCTCTGCCCGCCCCATGCCACCCTGCCCCGTGCCTGCCCCCTCTGCCCCGCCCCATGCCACTCTGCCCCGTGCCTGCCCCCTCTGCCCCGCCCCATGCCACCCTGCCCCGTGCCTGCCCCCTCTGCCCCGCCCCGTGCCACCCTGCCCCCTCTGCCCCGCCCCATGCCACCCTGCCCCGTGCCTGCCCCCTCTGCCCCGCCCCGTGCCACCCCGCCCCATGCCTGCCCCCTCTGCCCCGCCCCGTGCCACCCTGCCCCGTGCCTGCCCCCTCTGCCCCGCCCCATGCCACCCTGCCCCGTGCCTGCCCTCTCTGCCCCGCCCCATGCCACCCTGCCCCGTGCCTGCCCCCTCTGCCCCGCCCCATGCCACCCTGCCCCGTGCCTGCCCCCTCTGCCCCGCCCCATGCCACCCTGCCCCGTGCCTGCCCCCTCTGCCCCGCCCCATGCCACCCTGCCCCGTGCCTGCCCCCTCTGCCCCGCCCCATGCCCCCTCTGCCCCGCCCCATGCCACCCTGCCCCGTGCCTGCCCCCTCTGCCCCGCCCCATGCCACCCTGCCCCGTGCCTGCCCCCTCTGCCCCGCCCCATGCCACCCCGCCCCGTGCCTGCCCCCTCTGCCCCGCCCCATGCCACCCCGCCCCGTGCCTGCCCCGCCCCATGCCACCCCGCCCCGTGCCTGCCCCCTCTGCCCCGCCCCATGCCACCCTGCCCCGTGCCTGCCCCCTCTGCCCCGCCCCATGCCACCCTGCCCCGTGCCTGCCCCGCCCCATGCCACCCTGCCCCGTGCCTGCCCCCTCTGCCCCACCCCATGCCGCCCTGCCCCGTGCCTGCCCCCTCTGCCCCGCCCCATACCACCCTACCCCTGCCCCACCCCATACCACCCTGCCCCTGCCCCCTTGCCCTGCCCCCCAGGCACTTACCTTCATGGCTGTGCAGGTGACTGACCCAGAACTCCAGGGCCCGGAGGCTATGGGAAGGACACGGGCAGTGGGTGAGAGCCGGGGCTGGGGGCAGGGCGAGGTGAGGTGCAGGGGGGCAGTGGGTGAGAGCCGGGGCTGGAGGGCAGGGCGAGGCGAGGTGCAGGGGGGCAGTGGGTGAGAGCCGGGGCTGGAGGGCAGGGCGAGGTGAGGTGCAGGGAGGTAGGGGGTGAGAGCCGGGGCTGGGGGGCAGGGCGAGGCGAGGTGCAGGGGGGCAGTGGGTGAGAGCCGGGGCTGGAGGGCAGGGCGAGGCGAGGTGCAGGGAGGTAGGGGGTGAGAGCCGGGGCTGGGGGGCAGGGCGAGGCGAGGTGCAGAGGGGCAGGGGGTGAGAGCCGGGGCTGGGGGGCAGGGCGAGGCGAGGTGCAGGGGGGCAGGGGGTGAGAGCCGGGGCTGGGGGCCAGGGCGAGGTGCAGGGGGGCAGGGGGTGAGAGCCAGGGCTGGGGGGCAGGGCGAGGCGAGGTGCAGGGGGGCAGGGGGTGAGAGCCGGGGCTGGGCGGCAGGACGAGGCGAGGTGCAGGGGGGCAGGGGGTGAGAGCCGGGGCTGGGGGGCAGGGCGAGGCGAGGTGCAGGGGGGCAGGGGGTGAGAGCCGGGGCTGGGGGGCAGGGCGAGGCGAGGTGCAGGGGGGCAGGGGGTGAGAGCCGGGGCTGGGGGCCAGGGCGAGGCGAGGTGCAGGGGGGCAGGGGGTGAGAGCCGGGGCTGGGGGGCAGGGCGAGGCGAGGTGCAGGGGGG
The DNA here is from genome assembly GCF_052426305.1 of Pelodiscus sinensis. Lineage (NCBI taxonomy): Eukaryota > Metazoa > Chordata > Testudines > Trionychidae > Pelodiscus > Pelodiscus sinensis. Next base: position 130,618,106 of record NC_143057.1, on the reverse strand, counting down.
TAGGGGGTGAGAGCCGGGGCTGGGGGGCAGGGCGAGGCGAGGTGCAGGGGGGCAGTGGGTGAGAGCCGGGGCTGGGGGGCAGGGCGAGGCGAGGTGCAGGGGGGCAGGGGGTGAGAGCCGGGGCTGGGGGGCAGGGCGAGGCGAGGTGCAGGGGGGCAGGGGGTGAGAGCCGGGGCTGGGGGGCAGGGCGAGGCGAGGTGCAGGGGGGCAGGGGGTGAGAGCCGGGGCTGGGGGCCAGGGCGAGGTGCAGGGGGGCAGGGGGTGAGAGCCAGGGCTGGGGGGCAGGGCGAGGCGAGGTGCAGGGGGGCAGGGGGTGAGAGCCGGGGCTGGGGGGCAGGGCGAGGCGAGGTGCAGGGGGTGAGAGCCGGGGCTGGGGGGCAGGGCGAGGCGCAGGGGGGGCAGGGCCAGGATTTCCCCAGCAGCACTGAGGCACCACTTGGGGAGCTGCAGCGACAGACCGGGGCGCTGCCCAGGCGCTGCTGGGTCCGGGGCACGGCGGGCAGGCGGGCGGGCTCAGGCGGCCTGGAGGGGCTGACGTGTTTCGTCCCCACTCCCGCCGTTCCTTGCTTGCGGGTGGGCGCTCCGGGCCTGTGCCGGGTCCCATTCCCCACGGGTGGGTCCTGCCGGCCCTGGCGCATGGGGCAGAGGGGCCCCGGCCCTGCTCTGTGCAGGCAGCTGGGGGGCAGAGAGGGCGCCAGCCCTGGGTCGTGGGGCAGAGGGGCGCTGGCCCCGCTCTGCACAGGCGGCTATGGGGCAGGGAGGGCACCGGCCCTGGGTCATGCGGCAGAGGGGCCCCGGTCCCGGGTCGTGGGACAGGGGGGCGCTGGCTCCGCACTGCGCAGGTGGCTATGGGGCAGAGGGGCGCCAGACCCTGGTTGTGGGGCAGGGAGGGCCCTGGTCCCGAGTCGGGGGGCAGAGGGGCACCAGACCCGGGTTGTGGGGCAGGGAGGGCCCTGGTCCCGAGTCGGGGGGCAGAGGGGCGCCACACCCGGGTTGTGGGGCAGGGAGGGCCCTGGTCCCGAGTCGGGGGGCAGAGGGGCGCCAGACCCGGGTTGTGGGGCAGCCCCGAGGCGAGGGGCTCACTTGAGGAGGCCGAAGACGAAGGCGTTGAGCCGCATGCCGGGGCTGCTGAGCTCGGCCAGCTGGCTGATCTTGCTGCGGAGAGCGTGCAGCACCTTGGTGGAGGGGCCTGTGGGGGGACAGGCCGGGGTCAGTCCCGGAGCAGGGCCGGGAAGGGAGCCACCGGGGCCCCCCAATGCCCCCGCATCCTGCCCAGGTCTCGCCCCTGGGGAAGGGAGGGACCCGCCCTGGGAACCGGGGCCAGGGCTCGCTAGGGAATGTGCCTGGCGGCCCAGCCCCGACGCCTGGCAGGGGAGGTGCCCGCTGTGACCCTCCTGGGCCAGCCACCCTCCGAGGGGCCGCGCTCGCGGCTGGGTCCCTGCACGGCGCCTGCCCCCGCGGACAGCTGGCAGCCGAGAGCGCAGGGGCCCCGAGTGCCTGGCCTTGCCCTGCCTCTGTCCCCCACAAGCAGCAACCGCGCGGCAGCGCCCGTCTCAGGCCAGGCGGAGGGGCTGGAGCTGCCCAGGAGCCGCGCTTCCCCCCAGCACTGTACCCGACGGGCGCAGGTTCCTCATTGCTCCCGGCGCCCCCGTCCCAGGCCGGCAGCTCGTCAGGCCCAGGGCGCCCCGGAGAGGGCAGCGGGGGCGGGGAAGCCGGTGCCCACGGCCCCTTTGCCAAGTTTCTGGGCACAGAGCGGCACAGCAAGGGCGGGGGGCAGGGCATGGGGAACCAGGCCCCCGAGGGAGCAGGGACGAGCCAGCAGGTCTCCCAGCGCCGGGGGCTGGGGCACCCCCAGGGCCTCGCCGCGCAGCAGCCCCATGCCGGCCGGCCAGGGCCGAGCCCCACGGTACCGAGCTGCGTGGAGGCCTCCACCACGCTCCAGGGGCTGTTCCTCCGCTGGCCGACGATCAGGTCCAGGACGTGGGGCTTGAGCCCGTCGCTCAGCACGGCCCGGACGGCCGGGCACAGGTACTTCAGCACCAGGTGCCCCACGTTGGGGCTCACCGAGCTGTTCCCCAGCTTGGCCTGCGGGCAGACGGGGTCAGTGGCCACGTGGCTCAGACACTGGCCGGGGCCACGGGCAGGACAAGGGCAGTCGAGCGCCACGGGGGGGGGGGGGGGGAAGAGAGATGGCTCGTTTTGTTCCCTTGTGGAAAAAGTCCAAACCCCAAAGGTGTGAGCCCCGGCGTGGAGACAGCCAAGCCCTCCCCCCGGACCCCGAGTGCCTGGCCTTGAGCTACGGCCCAACAGCCCCACCCAACAGCCCTGCCCCCCGCACTGGGACCCCGAGTGCCCAGCCCTGAACCACGGCCCGACAGCCCCACCCAACAGCCCTGCCCCCCGCACTGGGACCCCGAGTGCCCAGCCCTGAACCACGGCCCAACAGCCCCACCCGCTACCCCCTGCACTGGGACCCCGAGTGCCTGGCCTTGAGCTATGGCCCCACAGCCCCACCCAACAGCCCTGCCCCCCGCACTGGGACCCCGAGTGCCCGGCCATGGCCCGACAGCCCTGCCCAGACATGGGACATGGCCCAATGACCCCGTGGCCCAGCGCGATGAACCCGCCTGCCCCGGCCACGGCCCCGCTGAAGGAGGCAGGGGGCCGGGCAGCAGGCGGGCCTGGCTTTACCTTCACGCCCGGATCCCGGCTCGTTCCGAAGTGAGCCACAATCAGATCCACAGCCGTGTTGATCGCCTTCACCAGCCCTAGAGCACAGGGGGGCGTCAGAGAGCTCCCCGCCCGGGCCTGCTCCCTGCCCCGTCAGGCAGACCCCTGCTGCGCCCACGGGGGGGGGGTTCCCCAACGTCTGTGCAAAGGGGCCATGTGAGGTGTCAAAGGAGAGCTCGTGTCCTACTGACTGTCTGCTCCTCGTGTCCGTGTGAGTCCGCGTGCGGGGCCTGCAGACTGGCCCATGCGTAATGGCTACTGGCCTGGGAAACAGACAGGCCACTTGGTCACGTGACCCGCTCCGGGTTGGGAGACACCAGGGATCTAAACGTGCCGTGAGGCGGATCCCAGATGCAGCCTTGCGAGGACAGAGCCGGGAAGGAGGCCGACCCGTCCTGGCATGGGATGTGCACCAGAGACCGCTGAGCTGGCAGCTCGGAACACCTCTGCTGAGAACTCGGGGATCGGCGCGTGTCCTGTATTCGCCTTAACGGCCTCACGCTCAGTCTTTTCTTTCCTGTACTAATAAACCTTTAGGCTACGTCTACACTGGCAGCTTCTTGTGCAAACACTCTTCCAGAAGAGAGCGGCTACACTTTTGCACAAGAGATGTGCTTTTGTGCAAGAGCATCCGTGCCAATGGAGACGCTCTCTTGCGCAGGAAAGCTCGGATGGCCATTTTAACCATCGGGCTTTCTTGCACAAGAAATTCCTGTCGCCTGTTTACACTGGCCTCTTGCACAAGAACACTTGCACAAGAGGGCTCATTCCTGAGCGGGAGCATCATAGTTCTTGCGCAAGAAGCCCAGATTTTATCCAGCAGAACGTCAGTGTACTTGGCAAGAACACACGGCCAGTGGAGACAGGCAGCACGTTTCTGTGCAAGAGCGGCCGCTTTGGCGCGAGATCGCGCCAGTGTAGACACAGCCTCAGATGGTAGATTCTAAAGGACTGGCCCAGCGTGACTTGTGGGTAAGATCCAGAGGGTACATTGACCGGGGACCTGGGGCTGGTTCTTGGGACCGGGAGGATCCACTTGGGGGAGGTGAGGTTGGGTTCTAGGCCCCTCACCTGTGTGCAGGCCGGGGCTGATTGGGGCACAGGGAGAGGGGAGTGCCCGAGGGGTTTTGCTCGTGAGGCTCCAGGCTGGTAGCTGGAGCGCTGGGTGTGGCTGGTGTGTGGCCTATTGGGAAGGTCTCCAGTCTGGGGCTGTGCGGAGCCCTGAGTCTGAGCAATCCGCCCAGAGCGGACGCTCTCAGCGGTGCAGAGCGGCCACAGGCAGGCTCCTGCAGGGCAGTGGCCGGCACTGGTGGTACCAGCTGGCTCCCGGCCCAGGCACTGCTGTCGGAGCCGAGGGCTGTTCTCCGGAAGGGGGCTGGGCTGGCCGTGCCAGGCGGGGCAGGGCTGGTCTCAGGAAGTTGTGGCTCCATCGGCACCGCGGGCAGGGAACAGGCCGGGGCCTGGCTGGGCGACCTTTGCATGGAGAGTGCACGGCGCGGTGTGGCGCAGCATGGTGTGACGTGGCGTCGGGCCAGAGGCCGTTTCCACGCACTGACCATGCACGCGGCTGGCTCCTACCATGGCACCGCGCTGCCACCCCTCCCCTGAGCCATGTCCCCCCCACCACGCCGCGCTGCCTCCCCTCTCCTGGCTGCCTCCCCCCACTCTACCACGCTGCCTCCCCTCTCCTGGCCACCTCCCCCCACTCTACTGCGCTGCCTCCCCTCTCCGGGCCACCTCCCCCCACTCTACCGCGCTGCCTCCCCTCTCCGGGCCGCCTCTCCCCACTCTACCGCGCTGCCTCCCCTCTCCGGGCTGCCTCTCCCCACTCTACCGCGCTGCCTCCCCTCTCCGGGCCGCCTCTCCCCACTCTACCGCGCTGCCTCCCCTCTCCGGGCTGCCTCTCCCCACTCTACCGCGCTGCCTCCCCTCACCGGGCCGCCTCCCCCCACTCTACCGCGCTGCCTCCCCTCTCCGGGCCGCCTCCCCCCACTCTACCGCGCTGCCACCCCTCTCCGGGCCGCCTCCCCCCACTCTACCGCGCTGCCTGCCCCCTCTGAGCTGCCTCCCCACTCCTGATCCACCTCCCCCCACTCTACCGCGCTGCCACCCCTCTCCGGGCCGCCTCCCCCCACTCTACCGCGCTGCCTGCCCCCTCTGAGCTGCCTCCCCACTCCTGAGCTACCTCCCCCCACTCTACAGCGCCCCCACCCCGCATTGGGCCGCGCCTCCTCCCGGGCGGCAGGACCTACCTTTCTTCTGCTGCAGGTCGACGGAGATGGACTCGGTGCTGCCGTCGGGCGACAGGCAGAACTCGGCCGGAGGCTTCTCCGCCAGCGAGAAGTACTCGGGGAAGAGGTCGGCGTAGCCCAGCTGCAGCTGCCGCACCGGCTGGCCTGCGGGGCCCGAGGGCAGGGAGCGCAGTCAGACGGCCGCCCGCGCACTAGGGCAACTCCGGAGGGCGCCGGCGCCTGGCTCTGGGCTCTGGCCCCCAGTCTGGGACGGCCCCAGGTGGCCTGCTCCCCTGAACCCGCCACGCCCTCCCCTCACGCACACGCTGGCGTGGCCAGGGCCGCAGCAGCCACTGGCCACGGGCGGGGGGGCAGGCGCGAGGGCCACCCTGCTGGGAGGGGGTCCGACAGCACCGCCCAGAGCCCGCATGCTGGACCAGGGGCACACGCCCCGCTGGCCCCCTCCAGTCTCCCGGGGAAGCGCTGCACTTCCCCCCGCCCGTCCCCGGCGGGGGCGCCACGCAGGCCAGGGCGTCTATCCGTGGCCGGGGCCAGCCCCCAGGGAAGCAGCGTCCCGGCCCCGAGGGCGCCGGGCGGGGAGCAATGCTGCTTTGGCCGGATGGTCCCAGGGGCCGGGGGCGCGTGACCCACGTCCCCCCCGCGAGGGAGAGGCGCACCATTGAGCCGGCCGGCGCTGAGGGAACCCGGGAACTCGAGGCTGGGGTTCCTGCGGGCCGGCCGGGGCTCCTGCTGCCAGTCCAGGGCCAGGGGGTTCCTCCGCCTGTACTCCCGCCACTTCAGCGCTTGCGGGGAGAGGTGGTTGGCTGGCAGGCCCGGGCCAGCGGGGGAGAGAGACAGAGACAGCGGGTTAGTACCGGCCCGGCGGCTCCGAGGGGTTAGTGGGGGGGGCACGGCCAGGCCAGCACGGGGAACTCTGCCGGCGGGAGGAGCAGGCACGCGGCTGCAGCCAGCAGGTGAGGGAGCAGCCCAGCTCTGTCTCCTAGGCGCCAGAGCAGAAGAGGGATGGGGGGGGGTTGCTCAGGGCCGGGCTATAGCAACGCTGCACGTGGCCGCGCTCGCACGGCACATGCCAGCTCTCACACGGCCCGGGACAGCCCTCGCACGGCACATGCCAGCTCTCGCACGGCCCGGGACAGCCCTCGCACGGCACATGCCAGCTCTTTCACGGCCCGGGACAACCCTCGCACGGCCCATGCCAGCCCTCCCACGGCACATGCCAGCCCTCGCACGGCCCGGGACAGCCCTCGCACGGCCCGGGACAGCCCTCGCACGGCACAGGACAGCTCTTTCACGGCCCGGGACAGCCCTCGCACGGCCCGGGACAGCCCTCGCACGGCCCATGCCAGCCCTCCCACGGCACATGCCAGCTTTCGCACGGCCCGGGACAGCCCTCGCACGGCCCGGGACAGCCCTCGCACGGCCCGGGACAGCCCTCGCACGGCCCGGGTCAGCCCTCGCACGGCGCAGGTCCCGAGACGGACACGCCGGCTGGGGCTGACCCACACTACCAGCAGCAGGGACGTACCATTGAGGGGCCGTGCGCCCGCACTGTTCAGCACCCCCGAGCTGCCGGCCTCGCAGCTGCCTCTCCACTGGGGCTCCACCAGGTCGGCCCCTCGGCTCACGCCGGCCCCGCCGAGGGCCAGGGGCGGGAGGCAGTCGCCCTGCAGCCGGTACTCGGAGACCTGGGCGCTCTGCTCCAACGGCGCCTCCTTCGTGGGGACGGGGCGGGGGCTCTCCGGGCGGGGCGGGGAGGCCCTGGCGGGGAGCAGGTTGGCCGACAGCGGGCAGGACCGGCTGCGGGGCGGGAGGCTGTCGCCGGCTCTCTCGGGCGTGGGCGAGCCGGAGTCCAGGCTCTGGAAGAAGGGGGCGGAGCTGCGCACCGGCGAGTAGCTGCCGAGGGGCGACGGGCGGGTGCCGTCCGGGCCCGGCTTCTTGCCGTCGCCGTCGGCGAGGGAGGCGGCGCCGTCCGCCGAGCGCTGGGCCAGGAGCGTGCCGGGCTGCCCGGCCGAGGCGGCGGCGGCGGCGGGGGCGGGCTGGCGGGCGGCGGCGGCGCTGTAGAGCTGCGAGAGGCTGGCCGCCAAGTGGCCGTGCAGGGCCCGGGCCTTGGGGGGCCGGCTGAAGTGGTGCTGGAACACGAAGGGCTGGATGGGCAGCGAGGTGGGACGCTGCTCCTTGCTGTAGCGCACCACGGCCTGGCTGTCCGCACTGCCGCCTGCGGGGACACGGCACCAGTGAGGGGGCGGGGACAGGGGCACCAGTGAGGGGGCGGGGACAGGGGCACCAGTGAGGGGGCGGGGACAGGGGCACCAGTGAGGGGGCGGGGACACAGCACCAGTGAGGGGGCGGGGACACGGGCACCAGTGAGGGGGCGGGGACAGGGGCACCAGTGAGGGGCGGGGACACGGCACCAGCAAGGGGCGGGGACAGGGGCACCAGCGAGGGGGCGGGCAGCCGGGCACCAGTGAGGGGGCGGGCAGCCGGGCACCAGTGAGGGGGCGGGCAGCCGGGCGTGGGGTGGCCATGGGCTGGTGGCAAGGCAGCATCTGGGGCTAGGCCACACGGGGCAGTGTCCTCCCCGGGCTGTGGGGAGACGAGACGGGGCCCTTCCCAGCCCTGCCCTGAGCAACCCACTTGCCCCTCGCCTGAATCCTCCCCGCCCCCGCCCACACCAGCCCAGGCCCAGAACAGCCTCCCGCCACGCCCCGGCCCCCTCACCGGTGGGACCCCACCTCCTCTAACAGCCAATCCCCGCCCTGCCCCGCCCGTCTCCTCTGCCACCATCGGTGCCCTCAGGACCGGACCTGCTGCCCAGCATGTCTCCTTGGGGGCCACCGGCAGGGGAGTTTGAGGGGGGGACTGGCAGGGGCAGGGGAGCTCAAGGGGCAACCGACAGGGGCAGGGCAGCTCGGGGGCACTGGCAGGTGCAGGGGAACTCAAGGGGCAAAAGGCAGGGGCAGGGGAACTCGAGGGGCGACCGGCAGGGGCAGGGGAACTCGAGGGGCGACCGGCGGGGGCAGGGGAGCTCGAGGGGCGACCGGCGGGGGCAGGGGAGCTCGAGGGGCGACCGGCGGGGGCAGGGGAACTCGAGGGGGGACCGGCGGGGGCAGGGGCAGGGTAGCTCAGGGCCCCGAGTGACTCACTGTGCTCAGACGCACACGCGGCCTCTGGTATCGCGGAGCCGTAGCTGCGGCCTGGCGGCCCTGGGGCGTTACGGGGTTGCACGAGGAGCGTGACCCCCCACGGAACGTGGCTTGGGAATATGCACATGCAGACTGGGAAGGCCTCAGGTGACCTCCCCTGGCAGTTCCAACCTGCCGGCTCCGGGCACGGACCCTCCGCGGGCGTGAGGCCGGAGAGCCCAGGTGCGCCTAGCCAGCTCCACGACCCGCGAGCAGCCTGCCGGCCCGTCAGCCACTGGGACAAGGGGTTTCCCACGGCGAGGGGGAGCGGGACGAGATTCCCACCCGGGGAGAGGCTATTGAAGCAGTGGGAGCCAGCAGCTCGCCGGCCCGGGGTTAGGCCGCTGGGGCGACGGGCAGGGGCCGGGGGCAATGACGCCTGGAAGCAGCCGGAGCCAGGAACAGCCATGTCAGCGGCAGCGAGCAACTGGCAGGTTGCCCCAGCCCTGGGGGGCGTTACAGACCCTCCCCCGTGGGCGGGCAGCCCTAAATCTGCCCCCTACCCCCCAGCCAACCCCGGAGGCTGCTCACCGTCCGCTCTGGCTCTCACGTCTCGTTGGCCGTGCCCACTGGCAGGGCTGGCACCAGCCTCCATCAGCAGAGCGAGGGGAGCCTGCTCGGCCACCCCATGCCCGCCGGCGCCCGAGTCTCTGCCGGAGCAGGCGCCGGGGCCCTCCTGCAGCCGGTGCTCCACGCGGTAGCTCTGGCAGCTGCGGTTCAGGCAGTGGCCAAAGGGCATGGGCGGCAGGCTGTGGGGGCGCCGCGCGGGGTCCTCCAGCAGCCCGGGGCAGTCCTGCTGGAACTCGGGGATGGGCGAGAACTCCAGGGACGAGTCGCCGCTGGCTCGGAGCGGGGGGGAGGCGCCGGTCTTCCTCCGGCCCTTGGCCAGCTCGGCAAAGGAGGTCACCCGCCGGGGGGGCGAGCCGGGGATGGCCAGGGCCGGGCTCTCGCTCAGCTTGACCGGGCAGCTCAGCATGCGCTCCAGCGCGCCCAGCCCGGCCGCGGGCGTCCGGCCCAGGTTGCGGTCGTAGCTCCGGGAGCGGGGCCGCCCGGCGCCGAGGGTGGGCGGGGACACGTTGACGTACACTTGCCCCTCGATGGCGGCTTTGGCGGCTGTGCCCTGGGACTCGGCCAGGAAGCGTTCGCCGTGGCTCTCCTCCGGCTTCGCCTCGGGCCGCCGGAACAGGTAGTACTCGGCGGGCTGCACCGGGCTGCCCCTGCCGTGCTCCTCCGAGCAGCTGGTGATGGAGGAGCCCGCCGGGCTGGGGGACGACTGGGAGGACAAGTCGCAGGTGACCAGTTTGTAGTAGTTCTGGGTGGCCACCACGAGCCGGGCCTGGCTCTGGAAGCAGGCGGTGAGGTCGGCGCTCTCCGCGGGGCAGGGCTCCGAGTGCAGGTGGTAGGAGTTGCAGTTGGCGTCCAAGCCGGGCGACGCCGGGCCGTGGCAGCCGCACGCCGTGGCCGGCCGGGGCGGCTCCGTGGGCGACGGCTGCAGGTCCAGGTAAAAGGCCCCCGTGTCCGCGTGGCTGCAGAAGGAGGAGTCGCAGGAGTTCAGGTTGGAGCGGGAGTGGCCGTGCATCTTGTTGTAGAGGGCGCTGAAGTTCACCAGGACCCCGTCCGAGCTGTTGCAGGACGAGTCGCTGACGTCGCCCATGGGCTGGTCCCCGCCCTCCGACTGGCTGGAGGTGCTGGAGAAGCGGCAGGGCCTCTGCTCCGTGCTGGAGCAGCTGCAGGTCCGGCTGTGCGGGGCGGCCGGGTGCCTGCCCGACTCGTCGGAGCTATTGTTCCAGTCCGCCTCGCCGCCCTCGAAGGAGAAGCTGCCGTGCGGACAGCCGCACTCGTCCAGCTCCATGCCCTCCGAGGCCAGCGGGCAGGGCCCCCCGTCGCTCCTCCGGGCATCGGCGCTCGGGAGCCGGTCCTCCTGCCCGTCCACCACGCCCGAGCGGCTGGCCACGCTCCAGGGCGGCCCGGCGTGGTGCAGGTGGAAGGGCGGCAGGTCGTGCAGCTGGAAGGCGGGGTTGCCGGTCACCATGGAGCCGTGCAGGCGGAAGGAGCGCAGGTCATGGCCCTCGCTCTCGCTCGGGAGGAAGGGGTTGTGCCGCCCGGTGACCCCAAGGGCGGCCGAGTCCCTCGCTTGGCTCCCCGCGTCTTCGGCGGCCTCTGCCAAGCTGCTGTAGAGCAGGGAGTCGGCCTGCGCGAGGCCCCGCTCCGGCAGGGAGGCGGCACGCGGGGCGCCCAGCTCCGGCTGGCAGAAGGGGTTGGCTCTCTTGCCCCCGCCGCAGCACTGCCGGTCGGGGACCTGGCAGTGCACCAGGGGAATGTGATGGACGATCAGCGTCTCTCCCGCCAGCTTGGGGGGGCTATCCATCCTGGAGCGCGCGCGGCGGAACCGCAGCCGAGCCGGCGCTGCCCATGGACGGCTGGGGGGCTGCCGCGGGGCTCAGGCCTGCAGGGAGACAAAAGAAAGGAGCCATGGGCGAGGCCGGTCCAGGCGCCCGCACCCAGCCCCGCGCCGAGTCGGCAGCAGTGACCCCGGGCGCAGGGCAAAGCTCCCCGGCTGCACTCCTAGCGCCCCTCCCCACGGGCCAGCCTCCAGTTCCCAGGTACCTAACACACCTGAGCCGGGTACCGGGAAGCCCTGGGGCCAACGGAGCCCTGCCCGGTGCCCACGTCAGCACCTGCCCCACAGAGCAACTCTCCTTCCGTCACTTTCTGGGAGCCCCTCCCCCGGCCTCTGGGCACTGGGACAGCCCCACCCACCCCACCCAACGCTGCCAGGGACTCCCGGAGGAGGCAGCCGGCTGGCCAGGCCACCCGTGGCTGGAGAGGGGAGGGGCAGCCAGCCCTGTGTCCCGCTATTGGGCTGTCACGGCGCTGCGCCCACCGGGGGGGGGGGGGAATGTTTGCCCCAAAGTCTGTGCAGGCCGGGCCAGGGGAGGGCCTGGGGAAAGCTGAGGCCGTGCCGGTACAAGCCAGGGCCATGGGTTTCGGGAAGCAGCGGGACCAGGAACGGAGCTGGGCCAGCCTGCCAGGGAGCTACGGAAGCGCCGTGGCTGGCGGCTGTGAGCCGGGATGACCCCGGAAGGGAGCAGACAAATCGGACACGTGGGGCGGCCCCGGCAACGTTCCCTTTGGCCGGCCTCGGAGCCGACTCACAATTTCACTGCTTCCCGACCGTGGCTCGACCCACGCGCGCTCCCGCTGCAGCCCCGCAAAGACCCCTCCGGCGTGAGTCCGAGGCCAAGCTCAGCTCCTGGGAGCCAGGCGAGATGGTCTCGGGGCCACCTGCCACGCACGGACACTCCACTGAGCCAACGGCGCCTTTTCCGGGCGTGAGCCAGGGCCAGGGCTGGGAACGGGCAGCTCCTTTCGGAGCGCTCCTAGGCCGAGCTCCGGGCTAACGAAGCCGGGGTGCAGGTCAGCTGTTGCCTCTGCCCCCCTCCTGCCCCATTCCCCTCACCCGTGCCCAGTCAACCTGCAAACCTGACCAGGGCACGCCCCTGGCTGGGTTGTGTGAATGCCACACTGAACTCACAGCCGCAACCAGAGCCCACCCAGAATCTCACTTTACGAACACGGAGCGGCCAGGCTGGGTCAGAGCAAAGGCCCATCCGGCCCAGGGTCCTGTCTGCCCACAGCGGCCAATGCCAGGTGCCCCAGAGGGAGGGAACAGAACCAGGAGTCATCCCTCATTCCCAGTGTCTGACACACAGAGGCTAAAGACACCATCCCTGCCCAGCCTGGCTAAGAGCCATTGATGGACCTGACCTCCATGAATTTATCTAGTTCTTTTTGGAACCTTGTTATAGACTTAGACTTGACAACGTCCTCTGGCGAGGAGTTCCACAGGTTAACTGTGCGCTGCATGAAGAAAAACGCCCTTTGGTTTGTTTTAAACCTGCTGCTCATTGCATTGGATGGTGCAGCGCTGGGCCAGCCCCAGAAGGAAATCACTTTCGAACACAGGGACAGACGATCTGTCCCCAGTGCCCTCTGCAGAGGCGGCCGTGGCGACGGTTCCCTGGCACCCTACTGCCCGTAAGCGTTCAGACAGGCGGCTCCCGGAGGGGCCACAGCAGCTGTTTAAAATCAGCCAGTCACACCCCGGCGCTGCGGGAGGCAGGCAGCATCCCCCATGCGATGAAACTGTTCGGCGGTTTGTACAGAGCAGAGCCCGGGCGCTGTACAGCCACACGACGAGATTTCTTCCCCGGCAGCCCCGGGCCGAGAGCTGCCACCTTCACCCCGCGCCTGCCGGGCAGGAGCTCGGCCCGGGGAGGTGTGCCGTGGCCCCTGCGTGGCGGGCACACTCGGCCAGGAGTCCTGGCAGCAGGTCACACTTACCCAGGCCAAAACCTGCCCTGCCCCCTGTGACTGACCGGGCCGTGTCTGGGCACAGCTGAGGGCGTCCGCTCAGGGCGAACTGCTCGAATCCGGGGCTCCTTACAGCCCCCGACTGGTGACCTCTCCACGCAGGCCACAAACCAGTCCCACAGAGCGCTTCAGCTGCCTGCCTGAAGCCTCCCGAGCAAAACCCCTCCGACACCCCAGCAATATCCGTGCCCCAGATGACCCCGGGCCTCATACACAGCTGGGGGGTCCTAGCACCCAATCCCACCTACCCTGAACAAGTTCTGTCCGGTTCCAAGAAACCAGCCACAGATCCCTGGTCAATTTACCCTCTGGACCTTACCACAAATCACGCTGGGCCAATCCTTTAGAATCTATATCTAAAGGTTTATTATTACAAGAAAGAAAAGCCTGAGAGTAAGGTTATTAAAGTACAGTACGTTACATGCACCGAATCTCCCAGTCCTCGATGCAGGCTCTAGCAGAGATGTTACAGCTGCTGGTTTAAAAGTTCTTATTGCACATCCTACGATCAGGATGGGTTCACAGGTCTTCCGGGCTCTTCAATCCCTGCAGTGCTGCCTCTGGGATGAAGTGCTGAGCTGAGAACAAAATGGCATCGACCACATGGCCCCTTTATACTCCTTCCTGGCCTCTTCTAGTCTGCAGCAAGTCACCTGGTCAGAGGCCAATCTCTATGTTCCCTGCTGGCTGCCCTCAGGTGACAAATCCCATTCTTTGGGTGTGTCCATAGCCTATTGAGAGTCATTGTTCCACAGGGCTTTGCTACTCAGCCTGTCCATAGCCATGCTTAACCACATTCACAGAAATATTCAGCTTCCACACAGATTACAGATTCCTACCTACACACACAGACGTTATACACTCACATAAATAGTGTACATAAGATCAACAAACAATAATCTCCCATTCAATACCCCACATGGCTCCCTTTATACCAATTTCTGGGGCCAGCACCCCCACCTAGGGGTGCAGCAGCGATCTGGCTGCTTCCCTCCAATTCGGTAATGTGACACCCCCAACGCAAAATTGATGCAGGAAGTGATGCCAGTAACATCACTGAGGGCATCACAGGCCTCCCCCATCAAAATGGTGGTGTGCCTCAGTTTCCCTTCTTACACAGGACCTTCTGGCTGGAACCCTTTTTGTCCTGTAAGAAGTTCCAAGACCAGTTACAAGTGTTAACCACGAAATAGCAACATCACAATGTCCCCTTACATACCGTCTGTCGTTTGGTACATCTCCAGACAGATTACATGGTATTTTCATAAGCTCATGCACCCTGTATACCGTTACAATTCTCTGCAACAATAATACATTGGTTACAAGAATTAACATCAGTAACAAGAACAATCCTATCTCAGGTGTATACTGAAATTCTCCGTCAGGCCCCTTCTCTGGCCCCACCCCATTGCAGTTTTGGCCCTTCAGGTTTAAACTGCAAATCTTCTTGGCCAAAGCAAGTCCTGCCCCTCCCCCTTGTGCTCTGGGCTCCAGGCCTGAAACCTCTGGCCAGACCAAGACAATGGGCTGGCTGGGTGTGACTCCCTGGCTCACAATGGCCCTGGAATTCTCCCCCTTTCCCCACTCAGTGGGGTAACAGCAGTGAGCTGTAGACTCCCAAGTCTCTCCTCTGTCCCTCTCTAACCTCTGTTTCCACATGGAACCAGATATCAACCTCCCTGATTGATTATGAGTGTCCACCGTGTCCAGAGATGGGAGCTTAATTGCCATCTTCTGCCTCCTAGGGAGAGTGACCACACAGCTGTTCTGCTCTGCATACTCAGCTACCCAGCCCTTCTCCTGAATCTGAGACACTAACTTCCCACTCTCCTCATTCACCTGGGAACAATCCTGTCCCACCCACACTGACTTCCCAGCAAGCTGGTCACACACAGTCACTGGGTTAGCAGCCTGCTCCAGTTCTCTGGATGTTCCTGCCTCATCTGGAACAACCCTCAGTCCCTCCGAGACCTCTCCACCACCATCCACACTGGGTTTCCCTAAACCCAAGTCAGTGGAGTCACTGTTAACAGACAAGTTCTGTCTGCCAGGCACTGCAACAAGTGCCTCACACAACAAGCTGCTGCCTTTTACAGGCAGAGCTTTCTCCTGAATGCCTTCTCCAAGCCAGGCATCGTCACCTCTCTCAGTTACTGCAAACTGCTCTCTACAAGCACTGCCAGGACTCTCCTCCCTGTGAGCTTCCTTAGGAAACAGTTCACCTTCCTCTGGCTCCACAGCAGCATTACCCTGCTGAGCCACAACCAACTCCTCCTGCAATTCCCTTACTCCCTGAGTTATCTCTGGCCCCTGTGACGGCGCGTTGGGGTTCCCCGTCTCCTGCACCCCGAAATGGCACAAACAGACTGCACCAGCCAGTGGAATTGAGGGTGGTTTATTGCTCCTCCAGCACAGCGCAGCACAGATGTAATCTGGTTACAGGAACTGGGCTAGGATGCCTCAGGCCCCCTTGAGATGGGGAGACTGGGCCCCTAAACTCCAGCCCCTTCCCCTAGGCTCTCCTCCATGTCCTCCGACAGCCAGCCACCAACTCACTAACTTCCAGCCCTGCCCCCCAGCCAGGGCAGCATCCACCTCCCTTTGTTCCTCTCCATGGGGGGTGTCTGGCCACTGGTTCAACAAGTTTGGCATTACCTCTGCCTAGTGAGGTTTTCCCTGCTGGGTCTTGCTCCAGACAGCAGGGGTCACCACAGCCCAGCAAGTACCCCCACTACGTCACAGCCCCTCAGGTGGATTCACAGATAATCCCCTTTCAGGCACATAGACAGACTTACAAGAGACAGGGTCAGAGGCATCTTCACTCCCTGTGCAGCTCTCTAGATGGCTGTAAACGTCCACACCATCATTAGGCACCAGAGTTAACGCACCCTCATTCTCTCCTTGTGCCCGGGCTAAGGGGTCTCCCTGCTCCCACAGAGTCGCTCCCCCCTCTGCCAGCAACACAGCAACATCAGGCACAATATCAGGGTCACCACTGTCTGGTCTCTGGGGTTCTGGTAAAACACTGACTGTCTCTACCTGAGTCACCTCATCCCTCTCCCTAGCAGACACAAACCTTGGGCCACCCCCTTCCTGGGCCTTAGCCATATCCAGACCCAACTCTGGGACAACCACACTGCTCTCAGCCTTCACAGGCTGTGGGGCACCTTCCTCAGACAAAGGAAGAAACTCTTCCCCACACACAGACAGACAACCAGAGACAGCTTCTCCCTTGTCCCAACACCCCTGGCTAATCTCAGGCATACAGCTAGCCACTGGGACAGCTTCCTTCACTTCCCCATAGCTACTTCCACCAGCCATATCGCCAGCTTGCACACACTGTGCTTCACACAACTCAATTTCAGCTTGTGCAGGTTCAATTCCACAGACCTCACCAGCCACCAACTCCTCAACTAAAACTTCACTCTGGCCAGGCTGCCCCAGAGAAACATTTCCCTGATTTCTGGGCTCTTCTTGCCCTGGTTCTGATTCCAGCCTCACCTCTGAGGCATCAGACGGGCCCTCACCCACAGGCTCACTGCCCCCCTGCACAGACACACAGCCCTCTGCCACAGGCACACATGTAGAGACACTTTCCCCTTGGTTACAGGGAGACTGACCAGCTCCAGGAAACTTTCCATACCCACATGCACCCCCTTCCCAAACCTCCCTGCTAGCTACAGGTAACACAAAAAGTTTGCATTCACACATGCTTTGGGGTTGGGTTTTCACATCAGCTGGGCAAAATACGTCTGCCATATCATAAGCACACCGCATACCCACAGAGTTATACATTGAACCTTCAGGAGGATACAGTCTCTCTTGTTCTTTTAGTCTCTTAAGCTGGAGGTCAAGTCTAGCATTTTCCTCCTTGGCCAGGGCCATCTTCTTTGCATGCTCTGCCCTTCTTTCTGCATGTTTTGCTTTTCTCATCTCAAGTTCCCGATCCATCTCCTGCTTTCTCTTAGCAATTTCTT
This sequence comes from Pelodiscus sinensis, assembly GCF_052426305.1. Taxonomy (NCBI): domain Eukaryota; kingdom Metazoa; phylum Chordata; order Testudines; family Trionychidae; genus Pelodiscus; species Pelodiscus sinensis. The sequence continues at coordinate 130,601,591 of NC_143057.1, read as the reverse complement.
CATCTGCCTTCCGCCTTCTTTCAGCAGCCTCCTTGGCTTGCTTCTGCTCCTTTTCATCCACATCTCTGGTTAGTAACAACACTACCAGATCTAGTTTAGAGGCCCTTTTCCTAAAGGCAATGCCTCTCCCCAAGCACAAATCCTTCAGAGCACTTTTGCTCAGACTCTCATATAGTTCCGGGATCATCGCAGCGGTTCTTTAATCAACCAAACTCTCAACACCAAAAATCAAATTTAGACAGCGTGGGGTCCTGATCCCAAAGCTCAATTGACCAAGATCTGTGGATCCTGCCGACTACGCCACTGTGACGGACCGGGCCGTGTCTGGGCACAGCTGAGGGCGTCCGCTCAGGGCGAATTGCTCGAATCCGGGGCTTCTTACAGCCCCCAACTGGTGACCTCTCCTCGCAGGCCACAAACCAGTCCCACAGAGCGCTTCAGCAGCCTGCCTGAAGCCTCCCGAGCAAAACCCCTCCGACACCCCAGCAATATCCGTGCCCCAGATGGCCCCGGGCCTCATACACAGGTGGGGGGTCCTAGCACCCAATCCCACCTACCTCGAACAAGTTCTGTTCGGTTCCAAGAAACCAGCCACAGATCCCTGGTCAATTTACCCTCTGGACCTTACCCACAAATCACGCTGGGCCAATCCTTTAGAATCTATATCTAAAGGTTTATTATCACAAGAAAGAAAAGCCTGAGAGTGAGGTTGTTAAAGTACAGTACGTTACATGCACCGAATCTCCCAGTCCTCGATGCAGGCTCTAGCAGAGATGTTGCAGCTGCTGGTTTAAAAGTTCTTATTGCACATCCTACGATCAGGATGGGTTCACAGGTCTTCCGGGCTCTTCAGTCCCTGCAGTGCTGCCTCTGGGATGAAGTGCTGAGCTGAGAACCAAAATGGCATCGACCACATGGCCCCTTTATACCTCCTTCCTGGCCTCTTCTTGTATGCAGCAAGTCACCTGGCCAGAGGCCAATCTCTATGTTCCCTGCCGGCTGCCCTCAGGTGACAAATCCCATTCTTTGGGTGTGTCCATAGCCTATTGAGAGTCATTGTTCCACAGGGCTTTGCTACTCAGCCTGTCCATAGCCATGCTTAACCACATTCAGAGAAATATTCAGCTTCCACACAGATTACAGATTCCTACCTACACACACAGACATTATACACTCACATAAATAGCGTACATAAGATTAACAAACAATAAGCTCCCATTCAATACCCCACATGGCTCCCTTTCATACCAATTTCTGGGGCCAGCACCCCCACCTAGGGGTGCAGCAGCGATCTGGCTGCTTCCCTCCAATTCGGTAATGTGACACCCCCGAGATCAGCAGGTCCGGGGGCTCCGCAGCCGGGAGGGGGGGATTCCAGAGGTACGGATCTGGGCCCACGACTGCAGCATCCCAGCGTGTCTCTCCCCTCTCACCGCGCAGGGGCAGGGCTGTCCTGTCATGGCACGGACGGGAGCTGCTGCCCCAGGTATTCAGATCCGAGCATCCAGTGGCATCCGTGGATGTCAGGGCCCATCCACAGCTCTGAGAGCCGGGGCCGGAGACACTAAGGGTGGGATTTGGGGTTGGAGGACACCCGGTGCCTAGAGCATCTCAGGCAGAGACGGCGCTGGAGCCTGGCACACAGAAAACCAGCACGTGCAGCAGGCAGTGGGCAATGCCGAACACTGGGGGGGGGGGGAGGGAGGGTGAAGCTAGGCCCCACCCCTCGCATAGATAGGCCCCGCCCCCTCACCACAACCTGCCGCCTGCTCTCAGGGGCTCACGCAGGTGAGGGCTCTAACCACTGGCACACACAGCCCTGCAGCGCACAGCTGTGGGGACCAGCGCTCAGACGCAGCAGGACTCGCTGGGCCAGCGGGAGCGTGAGTGGCGGCTCCAACGCCCCCGTCGCTCCCCCAAGGACCCCGCGGCACGGAGCCCGTATCCCAGAGCCCAGTGGCTGGGCAGCGTCGGGGGCAGCCGGGCGGGGCCACGTCTAAGGCCCCTGTTTCCTAGATACCCACAAGCGATGGGGGGAGGCAATGCCAAAGCAGGGAAGGGGGGGGACAAACCACACCCCGAGGGGGCACCGGCCGCTCACCCAGCCCAGCCTTCCTGGAGACGCGGTGCCAGGGACCCAGGCGGCCCACAGGCGCTCCGGGGAGTCCTCAGCCGTCACCCCTCACGCAGCGCCCGGGGCCACTCGCCCACAGCAGCGCCCGCCCTCGGGCCTGGGAGCCAGGGGAATACCACGCCCGCCTGGGAACGGAGCAGGACTTTGGAGAGGCTGGCGCCCCGGACGCAGGAGAAATCTCCCCCCCCCCCCCCCCGTGGCGGTCCCGACGGGAATGCGGCTGGGACGCGGGATGCCCGCCTGCAGGCCGGGCGGCGCTGCCGCACCCAGGCGTAACGCGCAGCTCTGCGCCGGGCCTGGCGGCTGTGCCGGGGGCGCTGGCAGGAGCTCGGCCAGGGAGCCAGGCAGCGCGGTGGCTGCGTCTATCTGGGAAGGCTGATGCAACTCGGCAGGCAGCTCACTGGAGCGAGCGGAGCTCCCGCCCAGCCGGCTCGCTCCTCGCCGGATGTCACTGCCGGCCCAGCGGCCTCCTGCGCCCGAGCCCTGCCCGGCCGCGTTAACCCTTCGTGGGGCTGGCAGCCGGCTGCATGCCCGGGGCAGACACTCGCCGCCCAGCCGGATTCTGCCGCAAGCCCTGCAGCCCGGCCCGCCAGGAGAGGCCCGCGGAAAGCGAGCGCGCTCGGCCCCGCCACGCCCGAGGGGCTGACTGCCGCCCTGCCGGAGCCCTTCGCCCTTCGCCCTCGGCCCCGCGGCCGGCGGCAGCTGCTGGGGAGCGACCCTGCCTCCTGGGCAGCAGCGAAAGCGTTTTGCCCCCGGGCGGTGAGGCCGAGGCACGTCGGGGCGCAGCCAGGCCGGGCGGGTGGGCCACCCCCAAGCGCAGCGCCAGGGCTGCGGAGGCGCCCCCTGAGACGGCGCGGGCGGCCAAGGGCCATTCCCGGCCCCAGGCACTGGCCGCGCTGCGGGGGAGAGGGGGGAACCGGGGCCGAGGCCGGCCGGAGCGCGGCGTTGGCTGAGCGGCTCCTTCCCGGAGACGACGCTGCCTCAGACGCCCCGGCCAAAGGCCCTTTACAAGAGGGAGCCCGGGGGTGGCGGACAAGTGGGGCAGGAGGAAGGGGCTTTCCGGGTGTGCCGTGGGGGGGGCTGTCTGCTCTGTAACCCGGGTCCCCCTGCACTGTGTGACTCCCACTGACTCACCCACACAGGGATTAACCAGACACCTCGGCCCAGCCTCCCTGGGAGAGAGACAAAGGGGGGAAGGCGGAGACCAGCACCCGGCTGGGGGGCAGGGGCTGTCTGGGAAGCATAGAAAGAGCGGGCTAAGCTGGGGGGTAGGGGCGATGGACCCCTAACCCTAGAGGCCTGAGGCATCCTGGCCCCGTCCCCGGTAGCCACATCATGTCTGTGCTGGGCTGTGTTCTGGAAAAAATCAATAAACCCCTCTCTAGTTTACTGGCTGGGGGAGACTGTTCTGGCTGCTCCGGGGGTGCAGGGCCAGGGGAACCCCAAGGCGCTGTCACACCCTGCCGGCTGCAGAGCCGCTCTGAGACTTGCTCCCCAGGTGGGCACTTCTAGACTACGCCCACGTCGCCCCTTCTCCTTCCAATGCCAACCGCCCCCTCGCCAGGCCGGCCTGCCAGGCGGGTCCTCGCCCTCGCGGCTCTTCTCTGCGCCCTCAGCCCGTCACCAGCACCCTGCTCGACCGGGCCCAGAGCCAGTGCCGCGGACAGAGGGGAGATCCCTCCCACCCGCTGCTCGGGACACCCTGGACCCTGCCTTCCTGCGCGGATTCACATTTGCCCGGATTAGAAACCAGATGGTTTGCTCAGGTCGTTCCCAACAGGCCCCGACTGCTCTGTCTGGGACCTGCCCCCTCCTTCCTTCTCCCTCTCCCAAGTTCGGGGTCACCTGCAGACCGGATCCGTGCCGAGTTCACATTTTCTTCCCAGTCATTGAGAAACATGGGAGTGAGGGGCTAACACCCAGCGCACAGTGACACGGGGAGACCCAACCCTTCGCCAGCTGGCAATCCACTTCCTGGGTGCCCCACTGCACGAGCGGAACATCCCGCCCAGCCGAACGGAGACGCGCGAGTCGTTCCATCAGGATTACCCACTGCAGCCATCACACTCGCCTTCTCTTCACGTAGCCTGGTCACATCCGTGCTCCGCAGAACCAGCCCGGCTGACGTTAATTACAGCGCAGAGCAGTTCTTCATCCCTCGCGCCCTGTGCCGTCACCCCCTTAGCGCTGAGGCCAAACGGCTGTCACTCGCGCCAGCCCCTTTCCCTTGGCAAAGTCTGGCATAAAATTAGCTTCCTGCAGACCTCCGGATCTTCCCCAGCATTCCGAGCCGGAGGGAAATCGGCCGGGCTGGTCCCGGGTGCCTCGGGCAGCTCTTCTCCAACTCTTGGATTTAACCGTAGGAGCTGCTGTGGGACACCCTCCCAGAACAAGCCATGGGGAGGAATCGTATCACCATGCTATGGCGCAGCTACGGTGTTTGACTGCAGAAAAATACCGTATAGGCCCCACAGAACAGCCAGCCCCACAGATGGAGGGGGGGGCGCCACAGAGTGGCCGGCCCCACGGCGAGGGGGACACCGGAGAGCGGCCGGCCCCACGGCGAGGGGGACACCGGAGAGCGGCCGGCCCCACGGCGAGGGGGACACCGGAGAGCGGCCGGCCCCACGGCGAGGGGGACACCGGAGAGCGGCCGGCCCCACGGCGAGGGGGACACCGGAGAGCGGCCGGCCCCACGGCGAGGGGGACACCGGAGAGCGGCCGGCCCCACGGCGAGAGGGACACGGGAGAGCGGCCGGCCCCACGGCGAGGGGGACACCGGAGAGCGGCCGGCCCCACGGCGAGGGGGACAGACCTAGACCTGCCTGGGGCAGGGCAGCACGTCTGGCCCAGCTCCCCCCATTTCTGGCTGCTCAGAACCTGCCCTTTGTGGGAACTGGTCAAACGCGCTTCTAGCCCGGGGGGGCTGCTCCTCCACGTGCCCGGACCCCGGCGTCCCTGGGGAGCTTCCCTCTGCCCAGCACATCCTGCCGCAGGCCGCCAGGCACCCAGCCGGGTTGCTCCCCAGCTCCTGTGGCCAGTGAGGGGCTGACCCCCCACAGGCTGCCAGAGCCAACTGCCGTGTGCAGCGCGGGCGCCTCATCTCACAAAAGGTTCAGAAACGGGCAACAAAACGGACGCGGGGTTTGGAACGGGTCCCACGTGCAGAGATTAAAGAGACGGGGACCTGACAGCCTAGAAAAGAGGCGACTGAGGGGGACAGGACAGAGGTCTGTAAAATCAGGACGGGGGTGGAGAAACTGGATAAGGAAACGTTATTTACTTGTTCCCACAATGTAAGAACTAGGGGTCACCAATGAAATGAACAGGCAGCAGGTTTAAAACAAACCAAAGGACATTCTTCATCATGCAGCTCCTAGTCAACCTGTGGAACTCCTCGCCAGAGGATGCGTGAAGGCCAGGACTTTAACAGGGTTCAATAAAGAGCTAGCTAGATTCCTGGAGGTTAGGTCCATCGATGGCTGTGAGCCAGGCTGGGTAGGAATGGTGTCCCTGGCCTCTGTGTGTCAGGGCTGGGAACGGGCGACAGGGGACGGGTCACTGGATGGTTCCCTGTTCTGTTCCCTCCCTCTGGGGCACCTGGCCCTGGCCGCAGCCGGCGGGTCTTTGCTCTGACCGGTCTGGCTGCCCTGCTCGTCTGATGAGTGGCCCCAGGGGGGTCCAGGCCAGAACGTCTGAGCGGGGGGCAGCGTCTGGCCGGGCTGTGTTGGGAATTCCCCAGTGCAGGTGAATGAGCTTCAGAGGGCCGAGTGCCGGGGGCCACTGCAAGGCTCCACCCCGGGCGCAGTGACGGGGGCATGCAGGGCGCTGCCTTTGCTCTGGAGAAAGCTGCGTGCATACAAAGCGGGGACTGGGGAGAACCACCCCTCTGCCCCACCCCCTCCCTGCCATTGGCCCCACCCCTCAACCGGTTTGCTCTGACTCTTGCCCAAGCCCAGCCGGCGGGTGGGGGGGGGGCAGCGGAAGAGTCTGGTCTTTCTTGGAGAGATGCAAAGACAAATCACAGCCACTGCCCTGCTGATCAGCTTCATCCCTTCCCCCCCCCCCCCTGCACTGGTCATGGCTGCCCGTCCAGCTCCAGCCCTGCCCTCCCCCGGTCCCCTTCTCTCTGGCTCCAGCGAGGCCGTGCAGCGGGGACGGGGCGTGCTCCGCCAGGGGCCCCTCCGGATGCTCCGTTCTGCAGGGTCATCGCTCGGTGCTGCACCCTGCAAGCAATGCGCAAAGCGGGCCCGGCCGGCACATCGGGGCCACTCCGGGGCCACCTGCCTCCGTCTCGCCAGCATCCCCCACGCACACCCGCTGCCAACTGCCCCGCTTCCTCCCCGCCAGCGCTCGGCCCCTCGGTGCACCCGCAGGCTGACAGGCCCTGCCGCGCGCGTCTCCTCTGGCCCGATGCAGGTGCCTAGTGTTTGCTCCGGCTCCCTCCCCCCGCGCATACCCTGCCGCAGGGTTCCTCTGGCGGCGGGCGGGCGGCCTCAGGCGGGTGGCAGCATGGACCCGCGCAGGGTCTGGGGAGCCGGCTCGCCGTCCGGGAGGCTACATGCCCGGATGCCAGGGGCAGGGATGGGTCGAAAGCTGAGAGAACTAATTCTCTCTCCGCCGTACTTGGCGGGAATCCCTGCCCCCCCCCCCACTGCCCTGAACAGATGCTCAGGATTGGCCCCCCCCCACACCAGTGTAAAGCCTGGACCACATGGGGGGTGAGACACAGAGACAGAGCGGCTGAAGCAAAACGACCCTTCCAGAAACGTGCTGCACAACAGGCTGGGCTGAGGCCGCTGCAGCTGCAACCCAACCGCGCTCCCGGCAGAGCGCCCCGCCAGCCCGATGGACGGAGCCAGGCCTGAATTCTGCCCCCTGCCCGCCACACGCCTCCAGCCCCAGTCAGGCACAGACCCCCCCCGCCCCCCGGGGAACAGCAGGCCCTGCCAGCCTGCCTGCGGGTCAGTCCGAGGCCGCGAAAGGCTGGGCCTGTCCTCCCTTCCGAGCCCTGGTCCCTGCGGCGCCTACGGCTTTATCTACCCCCCCGCTGGCAATTCCTGGGGCCGGGGGCTGGCGGGCTCTGCCAAGGGGAGCCCTGCGCAACGCCCTGCTCCCGCGGTGCGGGCACAGCCAACACCAGGGTCTGGGGCGAAAGCCACGGGGGGCTGTGGCCCCCGTAGCCTCATGCTGTTGTATCCCCACGGGCACAGCCTTCCGCCCGCCCCCCCCACGGGCACAGCCTTCCACCCGCCCCCCCCACGGGCACAGCCTTCTGCCTGGCCAGTCCCCCCCATGGGCACAGCCTTCCCCCCGCCCCCCCCACGGGCACAGCCTTCCACCCGCCCCCCCCATGGGCACAGCCTTCCACCCGCCCCCCCCACGGGCACAGCCTTCTGCCTGGCCAGTCCCCCCCATGGGCACAGCCTTCCCCCCGCCCCCCCCCACGGGCACAGCCTTCCACCCGCCCCCCCCCCCCGGGCACAGCCTCACAGCCTTCTGCCTCACCCCCCCCATGGGCACGGCCTTCCACCACACCCTGCCATGGGCACAGCCTTTTACAGCATCTACCCCCCTCCCGGCACAACCATACGCTGCACCCCCCCCATGGGAACGACAGTCCACTAGCCCCTTCCAGTGGGGGGCACAACCTTCCCCTCCACCCCCTCCTACGGGCACAACCTGCCACCGCCCCCCCCCCATGGGCACAGCCTGCCACCGCCCCCCCCCCATGGGCACAACCTGCCACTGCCCCCCCCCCATGGGCACAACCTGCCACCGCCCCCCCATGGGCACAGCCTGCCACCGCCCCCCCCCCATGGGCACAACCTGCCACCGCCCCCCCCCATGGGCACAGCCTCCGCCCTGCCCTATCCTACAGCGGCTCCCTCCTCCCCGCCCTCCTGGCTGAGCATCCCTCCACCCCCTTTCGGCGCCGCCTTGTTTGTCTCCAGCGCCGGTCGCGCCGGGGGCCGTGGCTGGGCGGGGGAAGGGGGCCGGGCAGTGCCCCAGGAGATGGCCCGGGCCCTGCAGAGCCGCGGACGGAGCCGCCCCTTTGCCCCGGCCGGGCTCCGCGGGGCCCGCGTCCGACCGACGCTCCCGGGCAGCACAAAGGACCCAGGGCGCAGAGCTGGGTGGATCCCCCGGGCCCGCGCTGCGCCCCGCTCCGGGCTCCCGTGCCAGCTGCGCCCCCCCCCCGTGTCCTTTGTCTGCGGGCGGCCCGTGAAAGGCGCCTGGCAGCGGCTCCCCCGCCGCGCTCCGCTCCGCTCCACAACGCGCCGGGCCGCGCCGCCATGGCGCACAACGGGGCGCGGGGCGCACAAGGGGGAGCGGGCCGGGCACCTGCCGGGCAGCTCGGGCCCGGCCTCCCCTCGCCCCCCGCGCACCCGGCGAGCCAGGCCCCGCGCCCCGCATCGCATCGCTCACCTGCCCCCGGAGCCGTCTCCTGCCCCGGGCTGCGCTCGCTCCCGCGCACTGGGGGGGGGCAGGCGAGTCACATTTTGCACAGCTGCATCCCTGGCACTGCGGCGGGGCTGCGCAATCCGGCTCCAATCTGCCTGCTGCTGCGGTGACGTCTGGCTGCGAAGGGCCAGGCCTGCCCACGGCTCAGCCACTCCGGCTCCGGGCCCCGCGGGGCTGCGCGCAGGCGGGGCGAGGGGGGGACGCGCTGGAAGAGGGAGGCGGGCGCTGGGAGAAGCTGCCAGCCACCTGCAACCCCCCGCTCCCGCCGCAGCCTCCGCAGTGAAACCGCTGCAGCTCCGGCCCCCTGCCCCGAGCACCGGCCGGGCGGGGCGGGGGTTGCAGCCCGCAGGCAGAGCCGCAGCCGGGGGGGGGGAGGCGCAGGCAGTGACCAGGGCCGCCGAGGGGAGGGGGGGTGGCTCTCCCCAGAGCCTGACACCCCAGGCCTCGCGCACACCGGCCAAGCGCCCCCCAGCGCGGGCAGGGCTGGCATTGCCCCGCCCAGGGCATCCGCTCAGCCCCGGTGCCAAGCACATGGCAGCTCGGCCGCCTGCGCCCCGCGGGCTTGTAGGCCCAGGCCGCCCGTCACTCCAGGGAGCCCCCCGTCCCTGTCGGCACAGGGACCCGCTACATCGCCGTGGGCACGGGGGGCTGCGTTCTGCGGGGCAAGCGGCTCTCCAGAGGGGGTTCTAGAGCACCCATCGCTGCATGAGCCGCCCCCACCCTCCCGTGGGCCCGCCAGAGGCAGCAGCAGCAGCTGGATCCTGGCACAGGCCCCACACGCAGCCTGCAGCTGGCTCGGGGGGGCCGGGAGGTGGGGGGCAGAGCTCCGAGCCGCTCCACACACGTGCCCAGTGTGGCCGAGGGCGGGTTGCAGGGAAAGCTCCTGGCTGGCAAGGCCTGGAGTCTGGTCTGGGGGCCAGCCCCATGGCTGTCCCCGGAGGTGCTGGCCAGCTAGGAGCCCGCACTGACCCCTGGCCCCGCTCCAAGTGCGACCCCGCAGGCCCCATCCCAGGAGCAGGCCCAGCTGCTGCCCGCCCCAAGGCAGGGTCGATGCTCTCACAGTGGGCGCCTGGCCCCGGGGTGCGGGACCTGCTTGTCAGCAGGGCGACAGGGCCTCTGGATCCCGACGTGGAGGGAGCAGAGCTGGCACTAGGGGGCTTTCTGCTCCCCCGAGCGGCAGCCAGAGACTGTCAGTCTCCTCGTCCCCTCAGGCTCCCGGCTGCCAGCTGGGTTTAAGGCTGCGATCCGCTCAGGGCCCAGCCCACCCCAGGAGGGCCCACGCGACCGCTCCTACTGCAAGGGGGGAGGCTGCAGCCCGCAAAGCGATACACGGCCACCGTGGTGCTCCCCAAACCGAGGCTGGTGCCCACGTGTCGGAACAAGGACGCGGCTGTGAAATCTCTGAGAACAACCTCTCCCTGGGCAGCGGCCGCCACAAAACACAAAGCGAGCGTGAGGAGCCATTCAGAAAGGGACAGAGACGCTTCCTGCCTCTCTCTAAATCCAGGGGACGCCCTCAGCGTGAGCACTGCGAGCAGCCTCATCGCAACAGAGATCTCTGGGCATTGGAAAAGGTTCAGAAAAGGGCAACAAAACTGAGGAGGGGTTTGGAACGGGTCTCATACAAAGAGATTTAAGCCGGGGACCTTTCCTCTTAGAAAAGAGGAGACGAAGGAGGGATCTGGTAGAGGTCTATAAAATCATGAGTGGGGAAAAAGTGAAGAAGGAAAAGTTTACTTGTTCCCACAATATAAGAACTAGGGGTCACTAAATGAAGTGAGTAGGCAGCAGGTTTAAAACAACCAAAAGGCACTTTCCCTCATTCAGCGCACAGTCAACCTGTGGAACTCCTTGCCAGAGGATGTGGTGAAGACCAGGACTTTAACAGCTTTCAAAAAAAGAACTAGATACGTTCATGGAGGTTAGGTCCATCAATGGCTACTAGCCCAGCTGGGCAGGGAGGGTGGCCCTCGCCTCTGTGCGTCAGGGGCTGGGAATGGGTGACAGAGAAGGGATCCCGTGAGGATTCCCGGTTCTGTTCCCTCCCTCTGGGGCACCTGGCCCTGGCCGCTGTGGGCAGACCGGCCGCTGGGCCAGATGGTCCTACTCAACAATATCAAGTGAACCTGGCACGTTAAAGGCATCAGCAACTGGCTGCTAACTCGTGTGTCCTTGGGCGTGGGGGCCACACGCGGGTGTCCCTAGAGGGTCCCCCCGGGATCAGTTCTGGCGCCACAGAACGGGGACAGCCAGGACCCGAGGCGGCGGGCCAGGCTTCCAGGACGGCCGGACTAGCCTGGGAAGCAGGGGCGCTGGCGAGGGCTGGGGGGGGAACCAGTTGGACAGAGCCCCCAGGGAAAGCGGTGCCCACAGGCTGCTTCCCCTCTGTGCTTGGCCCTGGGGGGGCGGCCGCTGGGCTCCTGTGGCCAGGCCCTGCGCCCGCCATGGAAGGAGGATGCGGCGATGGGGGAGGGTCCAGAGAAGGGCTTGGAAAACCCGCCCTGGAGCCACGGCCTCAGAGCTCTGTGGATTCAGCACAGCACAGAGCGGGCAGGGGAGACCCATCCCCAGCTGCACCCGCCCAGGAAGGACCCGGCCTGGCCCAGCCAGCGCTGCCTGGGAAGAAGGGCTCAGAGTCTCCGCCTCGGAGCTGGGCCGCGTCTCAGCGCTCGGCTCTAGGACGGGAGGGCTCGGCGTGGGCTCTCCCACAAATCCGCTCACTGGCGTTGGGGGACTCAGCACGGAGGCCACCGGACCCCCCCGCCACCAGCTCCTGCCTTTCCACAGCAAGTCTCTCCCCTGCCCGAATACCCAGCCAACTGGCCGGCGCCGAGGCCACTTGCACTCGGACTTCACGAGACGTTTGTCTGCAAATGAGCCGTCGACCCGGAAACTGTGGGAAGGGGCCACCCTGCTGGGATTCCCTGGGCCCGCTCCCAGCGCCCTCACGCCAGACCCGGCTGCCAGTCGCGAGGGGGCAGGTCATGGACGCAGAAAGGGGCCCGGCCTGGCGCTCACCAGGCGTCCCCACAGCGACGCCCGGCCCCGCGGGCCCTGCTTCTGCGACCGGGCAGCCATCTGGCCTCGGGGCAATGCCGTGCAACTCGCACGCTGCCTGGCGTCCACGGTGCCTGATCCCAAGCACAAGTCGAGCCTGCGCAGCCCGGGGCGGCTCCCTGCCCGCTGGGCCCACGGATACAAACCCGCTCGCGAGCCGGCTCCACCCAAGTCACATGCTCCTTGCGCCCCAGCCGGCACCGCGGCCAAGCCCAACCGTGGCTCACAGCCGGGGCGCCCGGACGGGGCAAGGAGCCCGGCGGCAGAGAGGAGGAAACGCAGTCGCTGGACGCCACGGCGCTCGCCTGCCAGGAAATCCCCTTCCCTCCCAACGTTCCTCTCTGTGGCGGTAACCCGCCGGCACCGTGTCTGGGGGCCCGACTGGGAGGCCTCAGGCTGCAGGACTGCTAACCGCGGGCACCTCAGGCGCCACACAGCGGAGCCCCCATGTGCACACCCCTGTTATATCCCCGCAGCCCGAGCCTCCTGGGCCCGCGCCAGCCGCCACAGGCCCACCCCTCACGCGCCCCGGCCTCAGCCGGAACGGCTCCCAGTCCCAAGGCAGAGGCGAGCTGCCGGGAGCTCCCTGAACAGGCAGGAAACCTGCTGCAACCTTCCGGATGCTACTGCTCCGCGCCGCGGCACCACCCAGGCAACGCCGGCTCAGCCTCCGTGGCCCGCGCGCCCAACGAGCCTCCGCAAACCCGCCCAGACCGGGGGCGTCACTGCAGCCGGCCCCAGCGGCCGGGGGAAGAGACTCTTTGCCCCCACTTGCATTGGGCCTCCCCAGACCCCCCGGGTACTTTACTCCCCCCCAGACGTGCCACGTGCGGCTCCACCCGGCTGTGGCTGCACTTCCCAGAGCTCAGGGATTAGAGGGGAAACTGAGGAACTTCAGCAGAGTCGCCCCTTCGTCCCCCCCAGGCCCTCGGGCAGCAGGAGCCAGATGCCAGGAGCCGCCTTGCAGCAGAGGGGAAGATGCCTGAGGCGGGGGTAAAGGCCTGGCTCCCGCTCATGGTGACTGTCCCAGCATGCACCAGGCTGGCGATGGCGGACATGGCCAGGCGAGCCCGAGCCAGCAAGGAACACCCTTGCACCAGACCCTCCTGCAGCACCGGCAGAGACGCCCTGGCCCTCCCCGGCCCCAGCCCGCAGCCCCACCCTCTACTCTGCACTGAGCCCTCCCCGGCCCTGCCCCCCAGCCAGGTGCCCGTCCCTGCCTCCCTTCCTTTGTCTCCCCCTGGGGAAGAGCCTTGTTCTCTGCCCAGGCTGGGCCTGGGTGTCTGGGCCAATCCCCATGTGGGGGAGTCAGTGGGAATCGCACAGCCCAGCGCAGGGGACCCCGGGTCACAGAGCAGACAGCCCCCCTCCCCCGCCCCCACGGCACAACGCCATGTGCAGACAGTGCCCGGCTGGGAGGCAGGATTAAAATTCCAAGCGACCTGGACAAACTGGAGCAGCGATCTCAGGTAACTCGGAGCCCTCCAGCTTTCCCCGCACCGCAGGGCCTGCCCTGCGTCCCCAGACTCGCGTGTGCTGGCACGCAGCGACGGAGCCCTGCGGTGAGACAGGCCGAGAGGAGCAGAGCCCCCGCGCCAGGGCAGCGGACGCAGGGCTACAAGGCTGGGCCGGGTGGCTACCCAGGCAGCAGGGGAACAGGTGAGGACTAGAACAGCCACGCTGAAATGCAGCCACCTCTAGGGCGGAGCACTGCAGACGTGTCACGCCGCCGCCTCTCTGTGCAAGCCGGCGGGGGAATCCTGCAGCTCGCGGGAACTGCAGAGGAAGTTCAAGAGGCCAAACGGAATGACCCGAGTTGGAACGTCGCCAGGACTCCGGGGCCACCCCACGCCAGGCACAACCTGCCCCGGGACCTCTCAGCCCAGCACCTAGAGAACAGGACACCAAACGCACAAGGGGAGGGGCTGGGGGGCAGCCAGACACGCTCAGAACAAGGGCTGGGCCCAACTCCGCGCCAGGGTTTTCCCCGGGGCCCTGGCGGCGGGAAGCCCAGAGTTCCACACTGTGATTCATTTAGGGTCCCAGGTCCATGGGGCGGGTCACAAGCTGCAGCCCCTGGCACCCTGGGGAAGAGGCGCCAGCGGTTTGGAGAGAAACGCCTGCCCGGCGGCCGGTGGCGCCCAAGCAGCTTGCAGCCGAATAGCCTGTCGGGGTCGGCGCTCTCCCGAAATCGCCACCCAGCCAGCCCTGAGCCCGGCAGGACCAGGAACCCCTCACCACCCTGCACTGGGGGCTACGACGAACAGCCGAGTGTGACCCTTCCGCCTCCGTCCCCCCACACAGGCGCCCGGACGAGCCGGCCCTACCTCATCGCATGGGACAGTCGGCAGCCTCTTGTGTCACTAACATGGGGGCGCGGCAACAGAGCCGGCACCCCCCGCCTGAACGCTCCCTCCGCCCCCACCTGGGACCTGGCAGGGCTTGGGGGGCCCTTTGCTCTCGGCTCCGTGGGTCTCCGGCGAGCAGGAAGATGCAGAGCCATGAGAGCCGCTGCACAGAAAGGGCAGGGCAGAGATATTGGTTCCCACGCTTCAGATTCCCACACGCCCACTGCTGCAGGCCCTGGCCAGTGCCCCCTGTAAGCGGCCACCCCGGAGAAAGTCAGATGCCACCCACAGCATGTGTTTCTACTGGTGGTGCACATGCCCTCATACCTTGGCGCACACAACAAAATGTATTCCGCACATGGGTGGAAACAATTGAGGGACCACTGCCAAAGGCAGGACGGTGCTGGGTGGAGCCTGGATCCGACCCTTCCTAGAAATGCCCGTCTCTCACGTCAGGGCTTGGAAATCACCCCAGCGCCTTTGGGGCAGGTCCTGGGCACGGGCCGGAGGGGCCCTGCAGCCGGTGCCGGACAGAGCAGACAAGCCGAGGCCCGGCCTGCTCCCCGCGCCCAGGGCTGCTGTTTGCCCAGGCTGCTTGGAGCGTTATTTTTAACCCGTGTTCACATAGCTCCCGGGAGGCATCTGGGAAGGGCTAGAACCAAAATAGCGTCCGGCGGGGCTGTGTTTATGCGGCCTGAGCCTGCGGCGAGGGGCGCCCTGGGGGGCGAGGCCCCAAGTACAGAGCTTTGGGGTGCTGCCGCCCAGAGTCCCACGCTGCCGGAGAGAGGGAGCTCGGCCGGGGTGGGGCCGAGGTGGCAGGAAGGCACCAGGCCCCATCCCGGGGTGGGGGCGGAGGGGAGGGAAGAACACCCCTGCCCCTTGTTTAGCGCCCGTCCCAGGGGCTGCTAGAGCGGGGCGGGGCGGGGTGGGGCAGGGCAGGGCAGGGCGGGGTGGGGCAGGGCAGGGCAGGGCAGGGCAGGGCAGGGCGGGATGGAGCAGGGCAGGACTGGGCGGGGCAGGGTGGGGTGGAGCAGGGCAGGACTGAGCGGGCCGGGGCAGGGCGGGACAGGGTGGAGCAGGGCAGGGCGGGATGGAGCAGGGCAGGACTGAGCGGGACGGGGTGGGGCAGGGCAGGGCAGGGCAGGGCAGGGCAGGGCGGGATGGAGCAGGGCAGGACTGGGCGGGGCAGGGTGGGGTGGAGCAGGGCAGGACTGAGCGGGCCGGGGCAGGGCGGGACAGGGTGGAGCAGGGCAGGGCGGGATGGAGCAGGGCAGGACTGAGCGGGGCGGGGTGGGGCAGGGCAGGGCAGGGCAGGGCGGGACAGGGTGGAGCAGGGCAGGGCGGGATGGAGCAGGGCAGGACTGAGCGGGGCGGGGTGGGGCAGGGCAGGGCGGGACAGGGTGGAGCAGGGCAGGGCGGGATGGAGCAGGGCAGGACTGAGCGGGGCGGGGCAGGGCGGGGCAGGGCAGGGCAGGGCGGGCTGCCAATATCGAGTCCAGGTCGGGGGGACTCTGCTTTGTGCAGCTGAGCGGTGGGGAGACGCCAGCCTGTCTCCCAGGGCTCGCGATTTTACAACCTCCCGCTGGAAGGGCCCCGGGGCCTGCCCTAGAGCCTCCCCCTTCACCCCACCCCGGCAGGCCCCCAACCGCACGGGGCACCCACCTCTCTCCCGGACACAGGCCCCCATCCCAACGGGGCCCCCTGAGCAACACTGGGAGGGAGACCGGCCCTGGACCCCCAGCCAGGTTGGAACAGGGAACAGGAGAGGAAAGGCTCCTTGCCCCCGTGCAAAGCAGAACCGTGTGAGCCACACACTCACCGCCACGCCTCACACTGCGACACGCTAACCGCCACACGCTCACCGCCACGCCTCACGCTGCGACATGCTCCCGCCACACGCTCACCGCCACGCCTCACGCTGCGACACGCTAACCGCCACACGCTCACCGCCACGCCTCACGCTGCGACACGCTAACCGCCACACGCTCACCGCCACGCCTCACGCTGCGACACGCTAACCGCCACACGCTCACCGCCACGCCTCACGCTGCGACACGCTAACCGCCACACGCTCACCGCCACGCCTCACACTGCGACACGCTCCCGCCACACGCTCACCGCCACGCCTCACACTGCGACACGCTCCCGCCACACGCTCACCGCCACGCCTCACGCTGCGACACGCTCCCACCACACGCTCACCGCCACGCCTCACGCTGCGACACGCTCCCGCCACACGCTCACCGCCACGCCTCACGCTGCAACACGCTCCCGCCACACGCTCACCGCCACGCCTCACACTGCGACACGCTCCCGCCACACGCTCACCGCCACGCCTCACGCTGCGACACGCTCCCGCCACACGCTCACCGCCACGCCTCACGCTGCGACACGCTCCCGCCACACGCTCACCGCCACGCCTCACGCTGCGACACGCTCCCGCCACACGCTCACCGCCACGCCTCACGCTGCGACATGCTCCCGCCACACGCTCACCGCCACGCCTCACGCTGCGACACGCTAACCGCCACACGCTCACCGCCACGCCTCACGCTGCGACACGCTAACCGCCACACGCTCACCGCCACGCCTCACGCTGCGACACGCTAACCGCCACACGCTCACCGCCACGCCTCACACTGTGACACGCTCCCGCCACACGCTCACCGCCACGCCTCACACTGCGACACGCTCCCGCCACACGCTCACCGCCACGCCTCACGCTGCGACACGCTCCCACCACACGCTCACCGCCACGCCTCACGCTGCGACACGCTCCCGCCACACGCTCACCGCCACGCCTCACGCTGCAACACGCTCCCGCCACACGCTCACCGCCACGCCTCACACTGCGACACGCTCCCGCCACACGCTCACCGCCACGCCTCACGCTGCGACACGCTCCCGCCACACGCTCACCGCCACGCCTCACGCTGCGACACGCTCCCGCCACACGCTCACCGCCACGCCTCACGCTGCGACACGCTCCCGCCACACGCTCACCGCCACGCCTCACGCTGCGACACGCTCCCGCCACACGCTCACCGCCACGCCTCACGCTGCGACACGCTCCCGCCACACGCTCACCGCCACGCCTCACGCTGCGACACGCTCCCGCCACACGCTCACCGCCACGCCTCACGCTGCGACACGCTCCCGCCACACGCTCACCGCCACGCCTCACGCTGCGACACGCTCCAGCCACACGCTCACCGCCACGCCTCACGCTGCGACACGCTCCAGCCACACGCTCACCGCCACGCCTCACGCTGCGACACGCTCCAGCCACACGCTCACCGCCATGTCTCGCTCCTGCGGGGAGGCACGGTTCTGCTGCCAGCACGGTGCCAACCGAACGGGCTCAGCTCCCACCTGGCGGGCGCAGTCCACGGGCGACTTGCGATGTGCCCGGGGCCTGGCGCAGGCAGTGGCTGGGAAGAGGCGCTGCGGTGCCGGCGCTAATCCAAAGGGAAACCGGCTTCTCCAGGAGCGGCTCAGCCCTCGCTGGCCCGGCTGTAATCCCCGGTCAGGGAGAGGCCAGGCAGCTGCTACGGAGAGCGGAGCCGTGGCCGGGCCCGGGGCACGGCGGAGCTGCTGTCCTTGCAGCGCCGGAGCGTGACTGCCGACTGGCAACGCCCGGCCAGCCCCCTCCGGAGCAGGCCAGCGAGCAGCCCAGGGCACGGCAGCAATGCAGCTTGGGTTACCCGGAGCCATTCCGGAGCAGGCCGGAGGCGGCTGGCTGGCCGCACACACGCGGGGGGCCGGGCCTGGACTCCCGTTAGTTGTGACATGAGACAGAGACCCACAGCTCCCCGAGGGGACCCAAAGAGCGAGACAGACCCTTCCCCTCCCCCTCCCCAGCCATGTCCCTACCGCCCCCCCAGCTGCCCCAGCCAGCCCCCTTGGGGTGGCAACTGGCCCCCACCGCCAGCTGGAAAGGGAGACCCGAGGTGCAGCCCCGGGGGCAGGGGAGAGGCTGGGTTTTCTGGTTTCTTTTAGCGGCTCAACCCCAAGTCCCAGAGGCCTGAGAGCCAGAAACGCCCCCCCCCCCCAACCTGGGTCCCCCACGGCCCTCAGCACCGCGCCAGCTGACGCCTGGGGCCACCCTCAGCCTCGGCGAGGAGTTGCGGCCTCTGGGGACGCCCACCCCCAGCTTGCCGAGCTCCCTCCCAGGTGCCCCGAGCCCGTGACCGGGACGGACGGGCAGGGTCCGAGTCATTTCATCTGCGTTCCCACCGCTGGCTCTGCCAGACGCCTGTGGGAGCGAGGCAAGTCCCGGGCCGGCCGGGCCTCAGTTTCCCCCCTGTGAAATGGGGCTTAGGATCCTGCCCTGGCTCCCTGAAGCACCAGGGTCAATTCCTCCCTGGGTAGTTGCTCCTTGCATGGGGGGGAGGAGCCCCGCGGAGCCCTCGACTCCCCAGAGATGCCCAGAGCCCGCCCTGCCCCTTCCAGCCCGGACTCGCCTCTTCCTCCTCCCCTGGGCACTCGGCCCGCAGCTCCCGCCAGGCACCCCGGGGAGAGGCGCTGCCCCAGCAGTGCCCAACAGCCGCAGGCCGGTCCCCCCGCCCGCCCCGGGACAGGCCAGGGCCTGGGAACAGCGACCCCGCAGCAGCTCGGAGCCGAGCAGCGCCCAGCAGGGGGGGGGGGCACTACAGAGGGAGGCCAGGGCCAGCCGCCGGCAAACACGAGGTCTGGGAAGCCCCCCGAGGCCGGGGAGGGGAAGCCCCCCGCCCCACCGCCCCGGGGCTCTTCCCCAGCCGCGAGGGGCTCAGAGCTCGGCCCGGGTCACCCGCCACAGAGATCCCACGGGAACGGCCCAAACCCAGGGCTCCGCTCGCACCAGGCCTGCGGGTGCAGGTTCAACTGGCCCCCAACACACCCCCCCCGGGCCTGCTGCTCCCCGGCCCTACAGATTAACGCCCCTCCCCCCCGGGCCTGCTGCTCCCCGGCCCCCGCAGATTAACGCCCCCCCACACCCCGCCGGGCCTGCTGCTCCCTGGGCCCCGCAGATTAACGCCCCCCCACACCCCCCCGGGCCTGCTGCTCCCTGGGCCCCACAGATTAACACCCCCCCACACCCCGCCGGGCCTGCTGCTCCCCGGCACCCACAGATTAACGCCCCCCCACACCCTGCCGGGCCTGCTGCTCCCCGGCCCCTGCAGATTAACACCCCCCCACACACCCCGCCGGGCCTGCTGCTCCCTGGGCCCCGCAGATTAACGCCCCCCCACACCCCCCCGGGCCTGCTGCTCCCTGGGCCCCACAGATTAACGCCCCCCCCACACCCCGCCGGGCCTGCTGCTCCCCGGGCCCCGCAGATTAACGCCCCCCCACATCCCCCGGGCCTGCTGCTCCCTGGGCCCTGCAGATTAACAACCCCCCACACCCCGCCGGGCCTGCTGCTCCCTGGGCCCCACAGATTAACGCCCCCCCACACCCCGCCGGGCCTGCTGCTCCCTGGGCCCTGCAGATTAACACCCCCCCCCCACACACCCCGCCGGGCCTGCTGCTCCCTGGGCCCCACAGATTAACGCCCCCCCACACCCCGCCGGGCCTGCTGCTCCCTGGGCCCTGCAGATTAACACCCCCCCCCCCCACACACCCCGCCGGGCCTGCTGCTCCCTGGGCCCCACAGATTAACGCCCCCCCCACACCCCGCCGTGCCTGCTGCTCCCCGGCCCCTGCAGATTAACGCCCCCCCACACCCCGCCGGGCCTGTTGCTCCCTGGGCCCCACAGATTAACACCCCCCCACACACTCCGCCGGGCCTGCTGCTCCCCGGGCCCCACAGATTAACGCCCCCCCCACACCCCGCTGGGCCTGCTGCTCCCTGGGCCCCACAGATTAACACCCCCCCCCCCCACACCCCGCTGGGCCTGCTGCTCCCTGGGCCCCACAGATTAACGCCCCCCCCCACACCCCGCCGGGCCTGCTGCTCCCCAGCCCCTGCAGATTAACACCCCCCCACACCCCCCCGGGCCTGCTGCTCCCTGGGCCCTGCAGATTAACACCCCCCCACACCCCGCCAGGCCTGCTGCTCCCCGGGCCCTGCAGATTAACGCCCCCCCACACCCCCCGGGCCTGCTGCTCCCTGGGCCCTGCAGATTAACACCCCCCCACACCCCGCCAGGCCTGCTGCTCCCCGGGCCCTGCAGATTAACACCCCCCCACACCCCGCCGGGCCTGCTGCTCCCCGGGCCCTGCAGATTAACGCCCCCCCACACCCCCGCGGGCCTGCTGCTCCCCGGGCCCCTGCAGATTAACACCCCCCCACACCCCGCCGGGCCTGCTGCTCCCCGGGCCCTGCAGATTAACGCCCCCCCACACCCCCCCGGGCCTGCTGCTCCCCGGGCCCTGCAGATTAACGCCCCCCCACACCACCCGGGCCTGCTGCTCCCCGGGCCCTGCAGATTAACACCCCCCCACACCCCGCCGGGCCTGCTGCTCCCCGGCCCCTGCAGATTAACGCCCCCCCCACACCCCGCCGGGCCTGCTGCTCCCCGGCCCCTGCAGATTAACACCCCCCCCCCACCCCGCCGGGCCTGCTGCTCCCCGGCCCCTGCAGATTAACGCCCCCCCCACACCCCGCCGGGCCTGCTGCTCCCCGGCCCCTGCAGATTAACGCCCCCCCCACACCCCGCCGGGCCTGCTGCTCCCCGGCCCCTGCAGATTAACGCCCCCCCACACCCCCCCGGGCCTGCTGCTCCCTGGGCCCTGCAGATTAACGCCCCCCCACACACCCCCGGGCCTGCTGCTCCCTGGGCCCCACAGATTAACACCCCCCCCACACCCCCCCGGGCCTGCTGCTCCCTGGGCCCTGCAGATTAACGCCCCCCCACACACCCCCGGGCCTGCTGCTCCCTGGGCCCTGCAGATTAACACCCCCCCCACACCCCCCCGGGCCTGCTGCTCCCTGGGCCCTGCAGATTAACACCCCCCCACACCCCGCCGGGCCTGCTGCTCCCTGGGCCCCGCAGATTAACGCCCCCCCACACCCCGCCGGGCCTGCTGCTCCCCGGCCCCTGCAGATTAACACCCCCCCACACCCCGCCGGGCCTGCTGCTCCCCAGCCCCTGCAGATTAACACCCCCCCCACACCCCGCCGGGCCTGCTGCTCCCCGGCCCCTGCAGATTAACACCCCCCCCACACCCCGCCGGGCCTGCTGCTCCCCGGCCCCTGCAGATTAACGCCCCCCCCACACCCCGCCGGGCCTGCTGCTCCCCGGGCCCTGCTGCGACACGAACAGCAGGGCCCAGCCGGCTGAGAAACAGGCTCCACTTGCTTCCCCGCCCAGACGCTGCCGGGTGGCCGCCCTGGCTGAGTCAGGCCGAGCCAGTTCCGGCGCGAGGAGGGCTGCTCCCAAGAGCGGGCCGCAGGGAGGCAAAGGGGGGCGGAGGAACCCCTGGGGAACCGGCCCTGCCGGGCAGTGGGGGACCCCCAGCGCTGGCTGCCCTCACCGGGCCGGGTTGCTCGGCGGCGCCTGGCACGGCCACGTCTGACTGCGCCAGCAGCTACAGTCTGCGGCTCGGCCGGCACTCGGCGCCCCCAGCCTGACACCGCGGGAGGCTGCTCCGTGCGCGAGCCCATCGCCCATGGGACGGCACGGCCCGTGCTGCAGCCAGCGGCCCCGCAGGCGCCCCGCTACCACCCCGCTGGCGCCGTTACCCCTCCCCGGGCTGTGGGGAGCCAGGCGACGCACGGGCTGGCTCCCGGCTGGCCGAGCTCCCTGCGCACTGCCCCCGCTCCTTGGGGCAAGCAGGGCCCGGCACGCACACTGGGCAGCCCTTTGGCCACGCTTTATTGGAAAAACGATGATACAAAAAGGACCCCCTGCCAATCCCAGCGCACAAGCCAGGCTCTGCCCCTGCCAAGCCCGGGACGTCTGCGCCGGCGGCAAGCGCGCCCCGGGCCTCGCGCCTTGCGTGTCCGATGCAGCGTTGGCAGGTCCCGCTTCAGCCGGCGGCCTCGAGGGCGGGTGGTGGGTCCGCTCGCCCCTCGCGGCTCGGCAGCGCAGCGCCTTTCGGCCTTCGACGCGCCCCGGCCGTTCCCCCCTTCCCTGTCCCCGGAGCAGGAGCGGGAGCTGAGCCCCCTGACCGGGCGGGCCTGGGCAGGTGCAGGCGGGCGCTGGGCCAGGCACCGGTTCCTCTCTGGCTGCCCCGCGCCTGCCCTTCACTTGTGCCGGTTTCTCTCGCTGTTGGGTGAAAAGGTCCCGGTGAACGGCAGCTTGGGCCGCATGTTGCGCCCGGAGGTGATGAGCGCGCCGAAGCCGTGCTGGTGGGAGAAGGCGTAGCCGGAGCGGCGGGTGCTGGTCCGGCGCAAGCGCGTCTTGGGCATGGGCGGCGGCGGCCGCTTCTTGGCCTCCCTGATCTTGCGCAGAACCTGGAACCAGAGAGCACCCGGCTCAGCAGGTGGGGGCGCAGCTACTGACGGGGCGCAGGGCCCCCTCGGCACACGCTCCAGGCCGGCGGCTGGTACCTGCCTCCGCAAGGCCACCGGGCCCCCCAGCCACGCCGCAGGGTGCCCAATACCAGCCCTGGGTGGATCGGCCAAGGAAGAGGGGGCCCTGATGGGGCAGCAGCGGCAGGGTCTGGAGAGACGCCGCCCCCCTGCCCTGTCTGAGGCCCTGGAACCAGCACCTCGGGCAGCAGGTCTCCGTGCGGCGACCCCACTTAGTGGTGGGTACGGTGAGACCCGCTGGCACCCAGGGCCGACGCGGATGCCTGGGCTCCGCCCCAGCCGGACTGCGGCCCCTCCCTGCAGTAACTGTTGTCCGAAGGGGGCGCAGGGCAGTGAATTCCCTGCCCTGGCTGCCTCACCGGCCCCTGGGGCAGGACCAAGCGCCGCAGCCCTAGGGCCTTGCCCGGGATGTTTGGCCCGAGCAGGCGTGTGGGAGGCCCACCGAGGCCCGGCGGCGGGAAACGCCCCGCTGGCTTGTCTCCCAGCCACAAGCCTTACACCCTGCACCGACAAATAGCCCCGCGAGTTCCCCACCCCGCCGCCCCGAGCGCTCTGATCTGAGCCGGGCCGCGAGGCAAGGGCCGGGGCCACTCGCACCCGGGGCCCGGGCTCCGCGCAGAGAGCAGCGCCCCTCACTTTGTCACTGGCTGTCGGCATGAGCTGAGCCTTCAGGAACCGGCCGCCGACCACGGGCAGCACGCACAGGATGATGCTGAGGAAGATGGCCAGCCACACGCTGGGCTGGCTCAGGGTGTTCCGGGCTGTCCCTGCAAAACAAGGGCAGGGTCAAAGCCGCGGCCGGCAGCGCCGTTCGGCGGAGGGTCCCAGCGCAGCTTCCGTCCCCGGAGCGCCAGCCTCAGCCAGGCGCCGGCTTGGGACGGGGCCGAGGAGCCGTGCACCCCAATCCCTCTGCGGCACGGCCCGAAGGAATGGCCGGGCCTGGGCTCCGAGGGGACGCTAGCGCTCTGCCGGGACCCGGAGCTCGGCGTTTCTCCCCCGAGACGCACTCCGGCCGCCCTCCCCCCTCGAAACGCCAGGGAACCAGAGCCTGGAGACCCCAGGCAGCTCCCTGGGCAGGAGGGGAGGGGACAGGACACACCGTTCCTGCGCCCCACAGGGACGCTGCCCTTCTGCGACTGCCTCGCACCACCGACCGTTATTCCACGTGGGCCCCACGGCAGCCCCCGGCGCCTGCCAGCCCGTGACAGCCGGCCAGGGACCCCGCCCTGGAGCTGTGCACGCGACTCGCCTTCCCCAGCAAAGGGCTTGGCACCCATCCACAGGGAACTGCACCTCGGTTGTTCCAAGCTGCCACGGTTGTTCTGAATTCTGGTTCTTCCTCCGGCTGCTTGCAGCCCCCTGCCCCCAGCTGCACGTCCTAAGCACGGTCTCCGCTTCCGACCCAGGGCAGCGCTGAAAACATGGACCCAGACCTGACCCCACAGGAGCCCACGACAGGGCCCCCCCGGCGCACAGTGATCCATGGATCACGGCTTTCACCTCGCTGGGCACCCTGCGTCCACTGCACCCCCCCCCCCCCCCCCCCCCCCCGGCTCCGCTCCCTCGCGCGAGAGGGCCCCGTCCAAAGCCTTAACATCCAGCTCTGCACGTCTGCTGCTCGCCCCGGACGTGTCAGAGGCAATTTGGCTGGTTTGGCCTGACTCTACTTTATACCCCTTTTGTCCTCAAAGTGCTTATCCGCTCATTGTTGAATCGTTCGTTCTAGACCTTTCCAGGGGTTGACAGCCCACAATCCCCAGCGCCTTTAGTTCCCCGTTTCAAAATAGGGGCTGGGTTTGCCCTTCCCCTCCCCCTGGGACCTCGCCTGTCCGTCCTCCAGGGGTTCCCCAGCTGCGAACGGTCCTGAGATTGCTGAACTTGCTCCTGAAGTCCCCTGGCATGAAATTCATCAGGCCCTGCTGAGTGGAACACCTCTCATTGGTGTAAATATCGATTAACCCGATCTTGCCCGGTTCTTGGCTCGTGTTTCTCCCCCCTTGTTGTTGTGCTGAGCATCTGGTCACCATCAAAACTTTTAGAGCAGACAGGCACCAGGGATTCGCTCCCCTTCCCTGCCAAGCAGAGGGCCGACACTTTCCTTGATGTTTCTCTTGCTCCTAGTGGGTGTAAAGAACCCTTTCCCACGGACGAGGGTGCCCTTGCTAGACGGAACTCCTCACACGCTCTCATCACTCTGGTTTGTCCCTTCACGCTCGGGCTGTTCTTTGTCCCCTTCCTTAGCGATTCCTCCATGTTCCCAGTCCCCGTAGGGCTCCCTTGGGATTTTCAGGTCACTGAGGTGCGCCTCTTGGAGCCCTGTTGGTCTCTCACCGTCCTTTCTAGCTTTTCTTCACATCAGGGTCCTTTACCATCGGGCCGGCAATTTTGTCTCCCCGAGAAACTGCTGACTCCCCTGAGCAATTTCTTCCCTTAATGTTTCATCCTGTGGGATCTTCCCTATTAGTTCTCTGAGTCGGCTTCTCCGAAATCCACCGTCCGTACTGTGCTGCGCTCACCCCTTCCTTTCCTTGAATCAGGAAATCGTCAGGATGGCTTGCACCCTGTGACGTAGTGGGAGGTACCTTGCTGGTGGCTATGCTGGGCAGTGGCTTGTGAGTGACCCTCACTGGCTGCAGCACGGCCCAGCAGGGCAGGGGGTGAGTCATTATGCAAAGAGGGTCTCTCAACCTGTCCGACCAGCTACCCCCTGGGAGAGAAACAAAGGAAGGGGGAATGCCGCCCCTGGCTGGGGGCAGGGCTGGAAGAGAGTTTTAGTTTCTGTCTGGGAGCATGGAGGAGACAGCCTAGGGAAAGGGGCTGGGATTTAGGGGCCCAGGCTCCCCCATCTCAAGGGGGGGCTGAGGCATCTTAGGCCTGCCCTGTAACCGGATTACATCTGTGCTGCGCTGTATCCTGGAGAAGCAATAAACTCCCTCTGTTCTACTGGCTGGTGCAGTCTGTTCGTGCCATTATTGGGGTGCAGGAGACGGGAAAACCCCAACGCGCTGTCACACACCCACATTCCCTTCCTCCTTCAGATTTGCTACCAACTTCTCCCTGCTGGCCAGATTCACGTATAAAATGGCTGGTCCCTTGACGCACCAAGCCTTATCCAAGCCCTTCCAGGCACTTTTGGGAAAGGTTGTGTTTTATCGTCCAACAGGCGTCAGGGTAATCCGAGTCCCCCCGGCTACCTGGTCTGGCGTGTAGGGTATTTCAGTCCTTTGTTCCAGAAACGCCTCATCCACCGCCCGCTCCAGGGTGCAGAACAGACTCCCCCCTACCATGACTTCACCCCTATTTCTACCCCTTTATCTCTACCCTGAGACTTTCAGCTGGTTTGCCCCTCTCCCTTCTGGTCCCCAGGCCAAGTGGCGATCGCTTGGCTGTCGACTGCAGCACCTCCTCCCTGCCTCCGCCTTTTCCTGAACAAGTTTCCCCTCGTACCAGTCACGAGACTTCCCGCCGAGCTCTGTGATGCCAACGGAGTCACGGCTTAGTCAGCCCATGAATGTTTCCAGGCCTCCCCGTCTCTTCCCAGAGCCTGGCACTTGAGCAGACAGCCACGAGCGGAGCAGTCGCCGGACCCATTTCCCCCTTGCGGCGCCCGGGGCCCTTTGGGAATTTTCCAGCCCCCCCCAGCTCTCTGTCACGGCCGCCTGTTCCATCTCCTGGGCACGGGCCGGCAGGATGGAGCCTGGCTTCATCTCTCATCCCAAGGACGGAGTCTGGGCTGCGGCAGGGCCTCAGGCGCCACCGAGCCCAGCCCCCTGCCCAGAGCAGGACCGGCCCCGACTCCACCATCCCAGTCAGGGCTGTGTCCAGCGGGGACTCAAACACCTCTAGGGACGGAGATTCCCCCCCCCTCGGGAACCCTCCCAGCGCTTCCCCACCCGCCTAGGGAATCGTTTGTCCTGATGTCCGGCCTAGCCCTCCCCACTCAGGATTGGTCCACGGACAGGCTCGCTCTGCTGCCGCCGCTTCCGGGCTGAAGAACGCCAGCCAGAGGGCGGCTCACAGCCACTTACCGCCATGCTCGGGCTATTTCCAGGTGACGGCCCGCCCAGGCCAGGTAGCCACAGCGCAGCCACGCTCCCCGCCGGGCGACCGTGCTTCCGTGCCTCCTCCCCGAACCACGTTTGCCCAGATGAGCTTCCCCTGGGTGTGCGGGGCCAAGTTCCACCCCCTGAGCGCTGCACGAGGCGGCACCATGTGGAGCAGCGTTTTCAGCAATCTGCTACAGGGCGTGTACACGGGTAGGTATGAGTGTGCATTCACCTGGCTACAGGGCGTGTACACGGGTAGGTGTGAGTGTGCATTCACCTGGCTACAGGGCGTGTACACGGGTAGGTGTGAGTGTGCACGTGCACTGGGCTCCAGGGTATGTGCATATACACGGGTAGGCATGAGTGTGCACATTCACCTGGCTACAGGGCGTGTACACGGGTAGGTGTGAGTGTGCATTCACCTGGCTACAGGGCGTGTACACGGGTAGGTGTGAGTGTGCATTCACCTGGCTACAGGGCGTGTACACGGGTAGGTGTGAGTGTGCACGTTCACCTGGCTGCAGGACGTGTACACGGGTAGGTGTGAGTGTGCATTCACCTGGCTACAGGGCGTGTACACGGGTAGGTGTAAGTGTGCACGTTCACCTGGCTGCAGGACGTGTACACAGGTAGGCGTGAGTGTGCATGTTCACCAGGCTACAGGGCGTGTACATGGGCAGGCGTGAGTGTGCACGTGCACCAGGCTACAGGGCGTGTACACAGGTAGACGTGAGTGTGCATGTTCACCAGGCTACAGGGCATGTACATGGGCAGGCGTGAGTGTGCACGTGCACGTAGCTGCAGGGCGTGTGTGTGTACACGGGTAGGCATGAGTGTGAACTGTGTGGCCAAGTGGGTACACAGGCATGTGCATGCACGAGTGGGCTCCAGAGACAGGGCACATGTGCTAGTGCACACCCCAGGGGTTATAGCTAAGATCCGGCGTGGTGTGGCCTCCAGGGGCCTGACACACTGGGCCTCCCTCCGCCGGGGACCCGCGGCCGTGCGGCACTGCCCACCGGGGGTCGCAGGGCCCTGCGGGAGCCGCCCCTGCTTACCAATGAAGGGGAAGGAGGCCGTGAAGATGAGGTACATGCCGTCGCTGTACATGGTGAAGATGATGGCGAAGTACACGGAGAGGCTGCCCCAGATGAAGAACTGGTTCACAGCCGTCCAGTAGGCAGTGTCCAGCCCGATCTGAAAGGAGGAACCCGCAGCGCAGCGTGTTAACGGCTGTAGCGAGTGCTGAGTACAGGCGGGCGGAGGGCTGTTCCCCGGCTGTCCCCTGCCCGCCAGCTGCCTCGCTTACCAGCACACAACAGGCTGCGTGGCCCAGCCGGCACATGTCACAAAGTGTTTGCTCCCCGTGGCAAGTCGGGGGGAGGAGCCATTAAGGCCCCGATTTGCATAAAGTGGACAGCTACACGTCAGGGACACGAGAGCGACTCTGCCATCTTTCTCCAGCCATTGCACCCACCCTATCAGCCCGGGAGCCAGCCAGGCAGGGGCTGATCTGGGCACTGTGCCAGCCTTGTCCGAGGAGACCACGGTCACAGACCCATCGGCTCGTGGGGCTGGAGGGGACCTAGTCCGGACCCCTGCACTCATGGCAGGGCGCCGTGTTACCTAACCGGTGTTTCTCAACCTCTCTTTTTTTTTAAAAAGTAACCCTTTAAAACCAGTCGTAAGTACCTCCAGTACACACACTTTTTTCTACTGTTGCAACACGTGTGTTTAATCAACTCAATGGTAGCCGGGCGGGCGAGGACATTTTTGGGTGGAAAAAGTACAAAAATAATAAAACGCAAAAACTTGAAACCAAAATTCCGTTTTCTCCCAATGTCAGTTGTGTCGACGTACCCCCAGGCTTCCCTCGAGTACCCCCAAGGCCCCGCACAGGTGTCTATCTCGCTCCAGGGACGGACAGCTCACAGCCAACCGCCTGCTTTCCCCACCCTGGCACCCAGGCTAAGAGACCTCCCTGGGCATCCAGGCTAAGCTTTTCCTATTGTCCAACCTGCCCCCCCCCCCCCCACAGCAATTTAAGCCCCTTGTTTCCTGACCTGTCCTCAGTGACCAAGGAGAACTAAGTCTCCCCCCCCATAACAAGATTTCACATACTTGGTCTGCTCTCCCGTCCCCCCTCGCTCTACTCTAGACTGAACAACGGCCATCTCTTCCCCAGCGGTCCTGTGTGCTAACCTGGCCCCCTTTCGTTACCCTCCTCGGGACCTTCTCCTGTTTCTCCACGTCCTGCCCCAAGCGCGAGGCCCAGACCTGAACACAATGCTCGGCGGAGGCTTTTATCAGCACTAAGTGGAGCGGAAGAATCACTTCTCCCGGCTTGTTTACAGCACTCCTGCTGAGACACCGCGGGACCGTTGCTTCTGGGTCAGAGCGTCGCACCGTTCGCTCGCACGGGGCCTTCGCAGCGCTCCTCCCTAGCCCGGCACCTCCCGGGGCTGTGGGCAGGTGGGTGTTCCTGGGCACTGGTTCCTATTGGAGCACATCCTGGGGACCTCAGGCCGTTCCTCCGGTGTGTCACAGCCCTTTGCATTCTCCTCCCGCCCTGCAAAGCGCCTGCCACCCCTCCCAGCTGGCGCCGTCCCCAGACTTTCAAGGGAAACGTGGGTGCCACTGCCCAACGCAGGTACGGAGCCAGGAACAGAACAGACCCCTGCGGACCCGCCCCCCGCTGTTTGACTGATCGATTGGCGTGGGGGGGCTGTCTGCTCTGTGACCCGGGTCCCCTGCGCGGCGAGGGGCCATTCCCACTGACTCCCCCACACGGTGTGATGCAGTGTCAGCACCTGGCTGGTCGCTTGGGCTGTGACTGACCCCTACTGGCCTCTGCCTGTGAGCACGGCCCAGCGGGGGGCTGCCTAAGTCCCATAGACAAAGATCCGACCGGTCAGAGGAGTGGGGGCAGCGAGGGACCTCGGGGAGTGAGTGTTCGGGGGAGGGGCAGTCTGGGGCTGGAATCACGGAGGAACCAGGCTAAGGAGGGGCTGGAATCGAGGGGCCCAGGGACCCATCTCAAGGGGGCTGAGGCGTCCTGGCATCCTGACACGTCTTGTCTGTGCTGGGCTGTGTCCTGGAGAAGCAATAACCCCCCGTTCTACTGGCTGGGGGAGTCTGTTCTCGCTGCTTCTGGGGTGCAGGAGGCGGGGGACCCCGACGCGCCGTCCCACTGGT
Source organism: Pelodiscus sinensis (assembly GCF_052426305.1). Lineage (NCBI taxonomy): Eukaryota > Metazoa > Chordata > Testudines > Trionychidae > Pelodiscus > Pelodiscus sinensis. The sequence goes on along the minus strand of NC_143057.1, from coordinate 130,571,891 downwards.
GTCAGAAGTGGGATGCACTGCACCCCGTGGACGGCGCGTCCAGCAGCGAGTGCCAAGGCGCAGCAGAAGCAAGGACCTGAGAGCCAGGCGTGCTGGAGACAGAGCGACGCGGTTCCTGGGGATCGTGGCTGCTGAAGCACTGGATTGGTGAGTCTGCACCGTGGGGACCGGCGGGGAGATGCCTACGCCCGACTCCTGAGGGAGACCTGGCGGGGCTGTGCAGAGACAGGGCCCTGCCCATGGGGAACACAACCAAGGCCCAGCGGATTGCCCGGCTGGAAGAGAGCGACCCGTCCAGGGGCCGGGATCCCCAGTGAGCCACGGTAACTCCTCTCTGAACTCGCTTTTCCAACCAGTTGGGATCCCAACTGCTCAAGTTCAACCAAGCAGGCTTGTCTAGGCCACGTTTCCCTCCTCGGCTCAGGAGAAGGCCACACGAGCCGGTGTGAAACGCCTGACGGACGTTGGGATACATCCTGTCTACTGCCTTCCCCTTCACTCTCCTTGTTTCTGCGTCCCCAGGGGCAGGTCGCGTTCGCCCACCCACAGCAGACCCACTGCCCATGCAAACTGACAGGAGATACACAGCTCTGTGCCTCGGTTTCCCCAGTGACACGGGGTGAGAGCCTGCCTCCTCCCGCCCCATCTGCCTTGTCCACCTGCACCGAGAGCTCCCTGCTCAGGAGGCCCCCTCCTCATGGCCCCAGGATGGGAGACTCCTCCCAAGAGGCCCTGTGACAAACCAGGCAACTCACGTGTGTCCAGTTTAATCCTCGCAGGATTGGAACCGAGCGCCCGCACGGACCCCCCCCCCCCCGGCGAGGCGGCCGGGCCCCGCACACCCGGAGAACCCCCCTCAGGCGAGGTGGCCGGGCCCCGCACACCCGGAGAACCCCCCTCAGGTGAGGCGGCCGGGCCCCGCACGGTTCCCCCCCCCAGGCGAGGCGGCCGGGCCCCGCACACCCGGAGAACCCCCCTCAGGCGAGGTGGCCGGATTCCCCACGTGCCCCCCTCACATGAGGTGGTGTGGATCCCAGCTGGGCCCTCCCGGCTCCCGTAGCCAAGGGGTGCGTACTCGGGAGACGCGCGAGGCCCCACCTGCACAGAGACCACGATGAGCAGGCAGGTCTGGGCCATGAGCGCGAAGGACTGGTAGTCGGCAATGGCCTTCCCGTCGCTGCGCACGGCGTCGTGCATGGCCCCGTAGGGGATGAAGAAGAGCACGAGGGAGCTGTAGGTCCCGTGCAACACGCACTTGACAAACTCCAGCTTGTTGAAGTAGAGATTCTGCTGCCCCGGTTCGTAGAGGTGAGGGAGCAGCATGCTCCAGCGGTCATCCACGTCCTGGGGACAGAGGGAGAGGATGGCGGCCGGCCAGCCACAGGGACCCCCACCGCCTGTGGCTGCCCCTGCAGGGACACGGACCCCGCCTGGGGGAGACACCCCCCCCGCCACGCCGATGCTGACGTGAGTGACGACCACGAGGCCTGCTCCAGCCCTGCCAGCCGTGCGCACGAGGAAACGAGGAGCCCCCGCCAGACAGTCACTCCACGTCCACGCCGGTGGGACACGGAGCCCTGCACCTCTGGGCCACGCTATGCGCCTCATGGGCCGCCTCTGCAAGGCAGGCAGGGCAGGGCGACGCCACGGAGCCGCGGTGGGGCACAGCTCGCAGTGAAGGCGGACTCAGTAGGAACCGCCCCACACAAAGGGGGAGCGGAGACCCCCCAGGAGCACCGGCCGTTGCATCGCCCCACGCCTTGGGAAGAAGGGGGCGCTCTCTACGGTCGGCACGGGGTGGCACTGAGCGCGAGGGCAGCGTGCTGGGGCCAGGGCTTTCCGGGCCAGGACAAAGCCGCGTGTTTTCAAGCCAGTTCAAGTTTTGGCCTTTGCAGCTTTTCAGTTTCCCCTCCCCCAGAACAAAGCCCGAACCTGCCGGGGCCTGGGAGCGGGCAGCGAAGCCGAGGGCAGGGCTTTGTACGCGGCCAAGCGAAGATCCATTCCCCTGGCACTCCAGCGGGCGGGCCAGGCGTCCCACGCCACGGCAGCCGCCCACTCGCTTGCGAAGGGCTTCTCCACGAGGGGTTAACGAGCTCACGTCTGTTTTGTAGAATCCGGCTGACGCCCCTGGCCAAACCGCCCCCTCCGCTGTTCTAGTGCGCATTGGCCAGCCACCAGCCTCCACCCCAGAGGTGGCCGCCTCTCCGCGATTGTACAGTGCTTGGCCACAGCGCTGCAGGCGCGTCTGCGTGGAGCCCGGCGTGAAGCCCTTGCTTAGCGCTTCGGCGAGGAAGCTGAAGGGCTGGTTCGGACCCAGGCGGGCAGGCTGGACGGTGGGCGGGTAGCGCTAAATCGTAGGGGGCTGCTTTGCGCTTCTAGCCCAGGGTTAGTGGCCCCGTCCCTGTGGAGAAGCCCCCCGAGGTACCTGGTCAAAGAGGCTCATGCCCAGCACTGGCAGGGAGGTGTACACCAGGTTGTAGAGCGTGATGAACCACTGGTCATAGACCGTCTGCAGAGAGAAGCGCGGAGAGGCTGGTTAGCAAAGGGCTCCGCTGTCCACAGCCGCTGCCTGCCCGTCCACCAGCCTCTCCCCAGCAGCCAGCCAGTCACAGGGACCCCCCCACCACCTGTGGCTGCCCCGGCTGTGACTCGTGTCCCACGTGGGAGAACCCCCCCCACCACCACGCTGGCAACCTGCCCCCTCACCAGATCCCTCGGCACGCTCCCCAGCCTGGGTTCTCCCTTCCCGCGGCGGGGGTGAGTGATGGCTGGCTGCCTGGGGCACTGAGCAACCCAATTCCTTGGCTGGTGCCGTGTCCCAACAGCACCTCGCCAGGCGGCGGAAAAGCCAGCGGCCCCCACTGGCCCCAGCCCCGCGCAGGTCTGGACCAGGGCACCAAGCCAGCAGCAAGCCAGCCAGCCCCTCCAAGGTCACACGGGCGCAGAGAGAATCAGGGAGAGCGACACGGACACACGCTAGCTGCAGCCCGCGAGTATCTGGGCGCGCTCCATTTCCGACGAGGGCGATTACTTATTAGGTTTAGTGCGGGTCGTGCCAGGATCGGGTCCCGCCTGTGCTGGTGGTACCCACCCCACGAGGCTGCTTCCCTGAGCAGCTTGGCTAAGGGCCATTGATGGGCCTGCGAGAAGTCACCCACTTCTTATTTAACCCGGCTGTTGGTTTGGCCATCACATCTCCAGGCAAGGAGTTCCCCTGGTTAACGGTGCGCTGTGCGAAGAAGAACTGCCGTTGCTTTGTTCTAAGCCTGCTGCCTCACCATTCCACTGGGTGACCCCCTGGCTCTGGTGCTCCGGGCGGGAGTTACCACCCTTCCTGTGTGCCCTTCCTCCGCCCCGTCCTGATTTTATAACCCCCGCCGTGCGTCTCTCTCTCTAGCTGGGAAGGGCCAGTCTTTTACATCTCCCCCAGACACGAGCTGTCCCCAGCCCCTGAGCCCTTTGCTGGAACATTTCCAATTCTAAGGTTTGTTGAGATAGGCTCTCCAGAACGGCACGGGGCAGGAGGCCCCTGGGTTTCTACAGCAGCTCTGTGATGTTCTCTCTCCTAGGAGTTTTGCTTTTCCTGGAATTCTGCGCGCTCATTCGCCCACCCCCGCCCAGGTATTCTCGGAGAACGAGCCGTCGCGCCCGAGAGCCCCCTTTTTGGAGCGGCGACAGCCAAATCGGATTTCCTCTGCCGTTTGGCCTCCTTGCTGCTCCTCGTGGGCCGCGGGGTGGACTGACAGCCGCTAGGTGGCAGGAATGGTCCGTCGCAGGCCCGACAGAAGGGGAGGCGGGTGCAGGATGTGGCGCCCGACCCCTGGCAGACACATCTGGGAGACACGCTAACCCGCTGTCTGCTGCTCACTAGCACACAAGCACCGTGCATTTGCCTGGCCCAGCATTTCACCCTTTGTGCTGACGCACCCGCCCGCTCCCCTGGAGCCAGCACGAAGCGCGCGGAGGCAGGGGCACGGCCCGAGGCTTTTCGCTGGACACACCTGCCCTGGGGAAGCAGCTCCCGGGTGCAGCTGGGACTTCGGCTGCTGCGAGGGGACAGTGCTCACCCAAAGGAAGGCCCCAGCTCTGCCTTGGTGCATGTCAGACGTGGCCAGGCCCCAGCCCTGACAGCCCTGCCCGGCCCTGCCCGGCCCACAGCGGGATCCCCCAGCTGGGGGATCCCTACCCACTTCTGGCAGGTTTCCCCACGGGGTCCCCCGGATGGAACGGTCTCCCCATCATCACTTCTGGACTACACAACCCTTACAGCAATGTCAGCTCCCAAGCCCGGGGAGCCAGCCCCCTCCCTGACTTCCCCGGCTCCTCCCAGCGGGGCGAGACGGAGGCTCTCGAGCCACGGGCACACCGCGCTCTGGGGGCCGGGGCAGGACGGGCTATTGCCGCGCCTACGGGCCCGCGCGGCAGGAACGCAGACACTGCCCACCTGTGCGGAGAAGCCGGAGAAGAAGCCGTACCAGAAGTGGACTAGCGTGAAGGCAAAGTTCTTGTAGAAGAAGTAGCGGAGGAACTTGCACATGCGGATGTAGGACCAGCGCCCGTGGACCAGGAGCAAGCGCTGCAGGTAACGGAACTGGGCGAAGGAGAAGTCGCTGGACAGCACGGCCTGCATCCCCTCCTGCCCGCTGATGCCGATCCCGATGTGGGCAGCTGCAAGGAGAGCAGGATCCCCACCGTTACGGCGAGAGCTTTGCTAGCGCCAGCGTGCGCCAGACTGGTCCTGCACCCGGACAGCTGGTCCCTGTGTGCACCGGACTGGCCCTGCCCCCGGCATCTGGTCCCTGTGTGCACCGGACTGGTCCTGCACCCGGACAGCTGGTCCCTGTGTGCGCCAGACTGGCCCTGCCCCCGACGTCTGGTCCCTGTGTGCACCGGACTGGCCCTGCCCCCCTGCTCCCCGACATCTGGTCCCTGTGTGCACCGGACTGGCCCTGCCCCCCTGCTCCCCGACATCTGGTCCCTGTGTGCGCCGGACTGGCCCTGCCCCCCTGCTCCCCATCTGGTCCCTGTGTGCACCGCACTGGCCCTGCCCCCCTGCTCCCCGACATCTGGTCCCTGTGTGCACCGGACTGGCCCTGCCCCCCATCTGGTCCCTGTGTGCACCGGACTGGCCCTGCCCCCCTGCTCCCCGACATCTGGTCCCTGTGTGCGCCGGACTGGCCCTGCCCCCCTGCTCCCCATCTGGTCCCTGTGTGCACCGGACTGGCCCTGCCCCCCTGCTCCCCGACATCTGGTCCCTGTGTGCACCAGACTGGCCCTGCCCCCCTGCTCCCCGACATCTGGTCCCTGTGTGCACCGGACTGGCCCTGCCCCCCTGCTCCCCGACATCTGGTCCCTGTGTGCACCGGACTGGCCCTGCCCCCCTGCTCCCCATCTGGTCCCTGTGTGCACCGGACTGGCCCTGCCCCCCTGCTCCCCGACATCTGGTCCCTGTGTGCACCGGACTGGCCCTGCCCCCTGCTCCCCATCTGGTCCCTGTGTGCACCGGACTGGCCCTGCTCCCCTGCTCCCCGACATCTGGTCCCTGTGTGCACCAGACTGGCCCTGCCCCCCTGCTCCCCGACATCTGGTCCCTGTGTGCACCGGACTGGCCCTGCTCCCCTGCTCCCCGACATCTGGTCCCTGTGTGCACCAGACTGGCCCTGCCCCCCTGCTCCCCGACATCTGGTCCCTGTGTGCACCAGACTGGCCCTGCCCCCGGCATCTGGTCCCTGTGTGCACCGGACTGGCCCTGCCCCCCTGCTCCCCATCTGGTCCCTGTGTGCACCAGACTGGCCCTGCCCCCCTGCTCCCCATCTGGTCCCTGTGTGCACCGCACTGGCCCTGCCCCCCTGCTCCCCATCTGGTCCCTGTGTGCACCGGACTGGCCCTGCCCCCAGCATCTGGTCCCTGTGTGCACCGGACTGGCCCTGCCCCCTGCTCCCCATCTGGTCCCTGTGTGCACCGGACTGGCCCTGCCCCCCTGCTCCCCGACATCTGGTCCCTGTGTGCACCAGACTGGCCCTGCCCCCCTGCTCCCCGACATCTGGTCCCTGTGTGCACCGGACTGGCCCTGCCCCCCTGCTCCCCGACATCTGGTCCCTGTGTGCGCCGGACTGGCCCTGCCCCCCTGCTCCCCATCTGGTCCCTGTGTGCACCGGACTGGCCCTGCCCCCCTGCTCCCCGACATCTGGTCCCTGTGTGCACCAGACTGGCCCTGCCCCCCTGCTCCCCGACATCTGGTCCCTGTGTGCACCGGACTGGCCCTGCCCCCCTGCTCCCCGACATCTGGTCCCTGTGTGCACCGGACTGGCCCTGCCCCCCTGCTCCCCATCTGGTCCCTGTGTGCACCGGACTGGCCCTGCCCCCCTGCTCCCCGACATCTGGTCCCTGTGTGCACCGGACTGGCCCTGCCCCCCTGCTCCCCATCTGGTCCCTGTGTGCACCGGACTGGCCCTGCTCCCCTGCTCCCCGACATCTGGTCCCTGTGTGCACCAGACTGGCCCTGCCCCCCTGCTCCCCGACATCTGGTCCCTGTGTGCACCGGACTGGCCCTGCTCCCCTGCTCCCCGACATCTGGTCCCTGTGTGCACCAGACTGGCCCTGCCCCCCTGCTCCCCGACATCTGGTCCCTGTGTGCACCAGACTGGCCCTGCCCCCGGCATCTGGTCCCTGTGTGCACCGGACTGGCCCTGCCCCCCTGCTCCCCATCTGGTCCCTGTGTGCACCAGACTGGCCCTGCCCCCCTGCTCCCCATCTGGTCCCTGTGTGCACCGCACTGGCCCTGCCCCCCTGCTCCCCATCTGGTCCCTGTGTGCACCGGACTGGCCCTGCCCCCAGCATCTGGTCCCTGTGTGCACCGGACTGGCCCTGCCCCCCTGCTCCCCATCTGGTCCCTGTGTGCACCGGACTGGCCCTGCCCCCCTGCTCCCCGACATCTGGTCCCTGTGTGCACCAGACTGGCCCTGCCCCCCTGCTCCCCGACATCTGGTCCCTGTGTGCACCGGACTGGCCCTGCCCCCGGCATCTGGTCCCTGTGTGCACCAGACTGGCCCTGCCCCCCTGCTCCCCGACATCTGGTCCCTGTGTGCACCGGACTGGCCCTGCCCCCGGCATCTGGTCCCTGTGTGCACCAGACTGGCCCTGCCCCCCTGCTCCCCGACATCTGGTCCCTGTGTGCACCAGACTGGCCCTGCCCCCCTGCTCCCCGACATCTGGTCCCTGTGTGCACCAGACTGGCCCTGCCCCCCTGCTCCCCGACATCTGGTCCCTGTGTGCACCGGACTGGCCCTGCCCCCCTGCTCCCCGACATCTGGTCCCTGTGTGCACCAGACTGGCCCTGCCCCCCTGCTCCCCGACATCTGGTCCCTGTGTGCACCGGACTGGCCCTGCCCCCCTGCTCCCTGACATCTGGTCCCTGTGTGCACCAGACTGGCCCTGCCCCCCTGCTCCCCGACATCTGGTCCCTGTGTGCGCCGGACTGGCCCTGCCCCCGGCATCTGGTCCCTGTGTGCACCGGACTGGCCCTGCCCCCCTGCTCCCTGACATCTGGTCCCTGTGTGCACCGGACTGGCCCTGCCCCCCTGCTCCCTGACATCTGGTCCCTGTGTGCACCGGACTGGCCCTGCCCCCCTGCTCCCCGACATCTGGTCCCTGTGTGCGCCGGACTGGCCCTGCCCCCCATCTGGTCCCTGTGTGCACCGGACTGGCCCTGCCCCCCATCTGGTCCCTGTGTGCACCGGACTGGCCCTGCCCCCCTGCTCCCCATCTGGTCCCTGTGTGCACCGGACTGGCCCTGCCCCCCTGCTCCCCAACATCTGGTCCCTGTGTGCACCGGACTGGCCCTGCCCCCTTGCTCCCTGACATCTGGTCCCTGTGTGCACCGGACTGGCCCTGCCCCCCTGCTCCCTGACATCTGGTCCCTGTGTGCACCGGACTGGCCCTGCCCCCCTGCTCCCCGACATCTGGTCCCTGTGTGCACCAGACTGGCCCTGCCCCCCTGCTCCCCGACATCTGGTCCCTGTGTGCACCGGACTGGCCCTGCCCCCCTGCTCCCCGACATCTGGTCCCTGTGTGCACCGGACTGGCCCTGCCCCCCTGCTCCCTGACATCTGGTCCCTGTGTGCACCGGACTGGCCCTGCCCCCCTGCTCCCCGACATCTGGTCCCTGTGTGCACCGGACTGGCCCTGCCCCCCTGCTCCCCGACATCTGGTCCCTGTGTGCACCGGACTGGCCCTGCCCCCCTGCTCCCCGACATCTGGTCCCTGTGTGCACCGGACTGGCCCTGCCCCCCTGCTCCCCGACATCTGGTCCCTGTGTGCACCGGACTGGCCCTGCCCCCCTGCTCCCCGACATCTGGTCCCTGTGTGCACCAGACTGGCCCTGCCCCCCTGCTCCCTGACATCTGGTCCCTGTGTGCACCGGACTGGCCCTGCTCCCCGACATCTGGTCCCTGTGTGCACCGGACTGGCCCTGCCCCCCATCTGGTCCCTGTGTGCACCAGACTGGCCCTGCCCCCCTGCTCCTGGACATCTGGTCCCTGTGTGCGCCGGACTGGCCCTGCCCCCCATCTGGTCCCTGTGTGCACCGGACTGGCCCTGCTCCCCGACATCTGGTCCCTGTGTGCACCGGACTGGCCCTGCCCCCCATCTGGTCCCTGTGTGCACCGGACTGGCCCTGCCCCCCTGCTCCCCGACGTCTGGTCTCTGTGTGCGCCGGACTGGCCCTGCCCCCCTGCTCCCTGACATCTGGTCCCTGTGTGCACCGGACTGGCCCTGCCCCCCTGCTCCCCATCTGGTCCCTGTGTGCACCAGACTGGCCCTGCCCCCCTGCTCCTGGACATCTGGTCCCTGTGTGCACCAGACTGGCCCTGCCCCCGGCATCTGGTCCCTGTGTGCACCAGACTGGCCCTGCCCCCGACATCTGGTCCCTGTGTGCACCAGACTGGCCCTGCCCCCGGCATCTGGTCCCTGTGTGCACCGGACTGGCCCTGCCCCCCTGCTCCCCATCTGGTCCCTGTGTGCGCCGGACTGGCCCTGCCCCCCTGCTCCCCATCTGGTCCCTGTGTGCACCGCACTGGCCCTGCCCCCCTGCTCCCCGTCTGGTCCCTGTGTGCACCGGACTGGCCCTGCCCCCCTGCTCCCCGTCTGGTCCCTGTGTGCACCGGACTGGCCCTGCCCCCCTGCTCCTGGATATCTGGTCCCCGTGGGGCTTGCGTGGGTGGCTTTCCTGCTCCGTGCACGTGCCCCACCGGTCACACTGCAGGCTGCTGCGTAACAGTTTGGTTCGTGGGTACCAAGTGATCCGTGTCCCGAACCTTCGCCCAGACTGTCCGTGTTTCCCAGCAGCACAAAGCAACGGTCTACGGTTACCCCGGCTAGAAAACTTGGGGTACGTGTTTACACGCCCCCCACCCCTCAGGCACGTGCGTTGCTCCCCCAGGCTGGGACACAGCAGCCCGCAGCTGGCTGCCATCCCGTAGGCCTTAGTAGCTCAATCACACAGTTACACAGAAGAGTCTTAATTCTAACCTGCTCTAATTAACCAGGGACGTGGGTTTCATGCGACAGCGACCGATAGAGATTTAATTAAGGCACCATTCCGGCCGGCCGGAGGTTGATTGGATTCGGGGGTTCCTGTGGGATAACGAGCCCTCGGAGTGCCTCATGGCGGCGGGGGCGGGGGTTTTCTCATTATCACGGGAACACACTCGTCTGCCTTTCCTGACGGGCTGCCCGACGGATCGCCCCCTGCAAGCGCCTGGCTTAGTCTTTCCTTTCTTAATTAAAAGGCCCCAGTTAATCACTTGGTATAAATTAACGTGGGGAAGATGGACAGGAGGCCCCTCTGGCCAGCGGTACGTGAGCTGGGCCTAGCGGGAGGAGCTGTTCCCGTCGCAGGGCGCCGGGAGAGCTGGCCGGCTGCGTTTTGGGGCACGGCGGGCGTCCCAGGGCTCCCCCGGGGATGCGGAGACTTTCACCCACAACTGTAGAGCAATTCCAGACAGCCAGGTCCTTGCCAGCCCCTCGCAGGCCGGCCGGCAGCTGTTCTGTACGGCAGGAGGCAGCGGCTGTCTGACACAGCCGGTGCCTGGCCAGAGGGGGTGCAGTCGCAGTAACAAGGGGGTGTAGCGGACAGGCGGAAGGACCAGGGTAACTCTGGCAGACTCACCTGGTGACACAGCCTCACTCTGGGCACGTCTGGAGTCTTTAAAAAAGGGGATCCCCCAAACCCAGCTCAGCCGGGAAGGGATCCCCAGAACTCCCCCGCCCAGGGAGTATCACCGCCCCCCCGCAGGGCTGGGTTTGTTGGCCAGGTGGCTGTCCGGCGGGTGAAAGCTGCCAGGGTGGCGGCCCTGGAGGCGCCCATCCTTGGTCACACGCAGAGCCGGGCCGTGCGGCACGGGGGCCCTCCGCAGGGCTATTAAACAGGCCCGGGCTCGTCGTGAAAGGGGAGCGGGGCCCCGGGCGCGCCACAACCCCCGAAGCGTTCGCTCTCTGCATACGCCTGGGGCGGGGCGCGAGGAAGACAGCGCGCCGGCCGGCCACGGGCAGGACAAGGACGCTGACAAACCCTGGAAGAGGCGGAGCCTTGGGCAGAAGAGGCGGGGCTGGGGCTCACCTCCCCCAACCAGCCCTCGGTGCTGCCCAGAGCGCTCCCCACGATGCTCCGGTGGCGATTTAAAGGGCCTTTTCAGCGACCAGACCCCGGGACGGTTGCCCCCTTGGCCTCCTCGTCGATGGGCCCTCGTCTTTGGCGGACAGGGAGCAAGGTGAGGGGCCTTTTCTGTCCTGCGAGCTCAGTGCACAAGGCAGGGAGGGCACCCGGGGAACTCCCTGGGCTGCGGCTTCTCCCCTGCCTAAGGAAATAAGGTCACGGCGCATTGTGACCTGGGTGTTGTTTAAAGACAAGGAGATGGAGTTGGGAGGAACCCGCCGAGGGCTCAGCCCCAGGCCGCTGCGAAAGCTGCCACTTCGCTGCACCTGTGGGAAACCTGGCGGGGAACCTGGAACACAGCCAGGTTTCATAGACCCCATACAGCCTGCCTAGGGGGGAGGAGGGTACAGTTGTATCGACCAAGGTCTGCTGGGACTCCGCACAGACGGACGTGCAGAGAGAGACACACATGGAGGTGTGAGAGTGGCTGTCTCACAGCTCCGGCTGCTGGTCGCGGAGAGGTGACCACGCTACAGCGTGATCTGCACGTGGGACAGTCCCATGACAGAGCCGCTGCCGGGCGTCCAGCAGAGCGGGCATTGCCGCGGGGGACACGCCAGGGAGAGCGGGACCCAGGGCAGTCAGAGCGGCCATTGCCACGGGGGACACGCCAGGGAGAGCGGGAGCCAGGGCAGTCAGAGCGGGCATTGCCACAGGGGACACGCCAGGGAGAGCGGGACCCAGGGCAGTCAGAGCGGGCATCGCCACGGGGGACACGCCAGGGAGAGCGGGACCCAGGGCAGTCAGAGCGGGCATTGCCGCGGGGGACACGCCAGGGAGAGCGGGACCCAGGGCAGTCAGAGCGGGCATTGCCGCGGGGGACACGCCAGGGAGAGCGGGACCCAGGGCAGTCAGAGCGGGCATTGCCACGGGGGACACGCCAGGGAGAGCGGGACCCAGGGCAGTCAGAGCGGGCATTGCCGCGGGGGACACACCAGGGAGAGCGGGACCCAGGGCAGTCAGAGCGGGCATTGCCGCGGGGGACACGCCAGGGAGAGCGGGACCCAGGGCAGTCAGAGCGGGCATTGCCACGGGGGACACGCCAGCGAGAGCGGGACCCAGGGCAGTCAGAGTGGGCATTGCCGCGGGGGACACACCAGGGAGAGCGGGACCCAGGGCAGTCAGAGCGGGCATTGCCGCGGGGGACACGCCAGCGAGAGCGGGACCCAGGGCAGTCAGAGCGGGCATTGCCACGGGGGACACGCCAGCAAGAGCGGGACCCAGGGCAGTCAGAGTGGGCATTGCCACGGGGGACACGCCAGGGAGAGCGGGACCCAGGGCAGTCAGAGCGGGCATTGCCGCGGGGGACACGCCAGCGAGAGCGGGACCCAGGGCAGTCAGAGCGGGCATTGACACGGGGGGACACGCCAGGGAGAGCGGGACCCAGGGCAGTCAGAGCGGGCATTGCCGCGGGGGACACGCCAGGGAGAGAGGGACCCAGGGCAGTCAGAGCGGGCATTGCCGCGGGGGACACGCCAGGGAGAGCGGGACCCAGGGCAGTCAGAGCGGGCATTGCCGCGGGGGACACGCCAGGGAGTGTGGGACCCAGGGCAGTCAGAGCGGACATTGCCGCGGGGGACACGCCAGGGAGAGCGGGACCCAGGGCAGTCAGAGCGGGCATTGCCGCGGGGGACCCGCCAGGGAGAGCGGGACCCGGGGCAGTCAGAGCGGGCATTGCCACGGGGGACACGCCAGCGAGCGCGGGCCAGGCCTCCACTTACTTTTGATCATGCTGACGTCGTTTGCCCCATCCCCGATGGCCAGGGTCACGGCCTTCTTGTACTTCTTCACGAGCTCCACCACCTGGGCCTTCTGCAGGGGGGTCACGCGGCAGCAGATCACCACCTTGCACATGCAGGCTGTCCGCACCAGCTCCAGCTCCAGGCGCCCTTCCAGCGCGTAAGCCTGCGGTCGGAGCACACGCCGGGGAGCGAGGTGAGTCCGGACACAGCGCCAGCAGGGCCGAGCATAGAACCACACTCTCCCAGGGCTGGCCCAGGCCTCCGGAGGCACCGAGCCCAACCCCCTGCCCAGAGCAGGGCCAGTGTCCACGGACACGTCTGGGAGCGACGAAGCCACGGAGCTGGGAGATCCGCAGAGCCACAGCGACCCCTGGCTCTACCCCCGCCCCCCAGAGCCTCCTGTGCACTGTTCGCAGGGCCGCTGGCCTGCCTGGCTCCCCCTTTGGGCTGCCCTCCTGAAGGGCGGGTAGAGGGGCTGTTCCCTTAGCAGCACCGGCAGCACTGCAGTTGTGTTACAATTATAAACAGGCTGCAGCCTCACTCTACTCAGCTCCCACAGAACCACAGCACGCTAGAACTGGAGGGACCTCCGGGGGCCATCGAGTCCCGGCCCCGGCCCTCACGGCAGGACCCAGCACCATCTAAACCATCCCTGACTGGTGTGTGTCCAACCTGCTCTTCAATATCTCCAGGGATGGAGATTCCACAGCTTCCTTAGGCAACTTATTCCAGTGTTTAACCATCCTGACGGGCAGGAAGTTTGCCCTAATGTCCAACCTGAACCTCCCTTGCTGCAGTTTAAGCCCATTGCTTCTTGTCCTGTCCCCAGAGGCCAAGGAGAACAATTTTTCTCCCTCCTCCCTGTGACACCCTTTTAGATACTTGAACATGGACATCATGTCTCCTCTCAGACATCTTTCCAAACTAAACAAACCCAATTCCTTCAGCCTCCCTCCTAGCTCACGTTCTCTCGAACTTTCATCATCCCTGTTGCTCTTCTCTGGACCCTCTCCAATTTCTCCACATCTTTAAATAAATAAATTAATGAATGGAGATGCCTATCTCCTAGGACTGGAAGGGACCTTGAAAGGTCATTGAATCCAGTCCCCTGCCTACACAGCAGGACCAAGTACCACCCCTGATGAATTTTTGCCCCAAATCCCTAGATAGCCTCTGCAAGGATTGAACTCTCAACCTTGGGCTTAGCAGGCCAATGCTCAAACCAGTGAGCTATCCCTCCCCCCGTAGTACCCAGAACTGGACACAATCCTCCAGCTGAGGCCTGAGCAGAGTAGAATGGAAGAACGACTCCTCATGTCTTGCTCCCAACACTCCTGTTAGTGCAGGAACACTGCTCTGTGGAACATGCCTCCATAAATCCCTTTCCTGCCCCACGTAACAACCCCAGAAACCAGGAATTCATCTGTCTAACTACAGGTGTGATGTAGTGTTGGTACCTTGCTGGCTGTTATGCTGGGCAGTGGGCGGTGGGTGACCCCCACTGGCTGCTGTCTGCAGCACGGCCCAGCAGGGCAGGGGATGAGTCATTATGCAAGGGGGCTTCGAACCTGTCTGACCAGTGATCTCCCAGGGAGTGGAACAATGGGAAGAAGGGGGGTGGAGCCCTGGCTGGGGGCAGGGCTGGGAGTGAGGGAGTTTCTGTCTGGGAGCATGGAAGAGACAGCCTAGGGAAAGAGGCTGGGATTTAGGGGCCCAGTCTCCCTCATCTCAAGGGGGGCTGAGGCATCCTAGGCCTGCCCTGTAACCGCATTACATCTGTGCTGTGCTGTATCCTGGAGAAGCAATAAACTCCCTCTAATCTACTGGCTGGTGGAGTCTGTCCGTGCCACTACGGGGGTGCAGGAGATGGGAAAACCCCAACGCGCCATCACAACAGGCTCCCGCCCCATCCCCCAGATGGGCCGATCGACACTCTGGGGGGTTAACAAAGCCCAGCAGAACTGGTGAGAAGAAAAGACCAAGCGAGTAAATATCCACCCCAGGAAGGGAGCTGGTGCTATTGCCACTCCTGAAATCAGCCCGGAGATTGGGCCTCTTCATCGCTGCCCGGCAGGGAGGGCGCCACGACCTGCCTTTGCACATTCCTGACCCATGTGCTCCTTGCCTCTGTGCTTTGCTGTCTCCTCTGCCGAATCCGCCCCCACAGCGCCAGCCAGCAGGCCAGCTGCCCTCTCCACTCAAGGCAGCAAATCAGCAACCCAGATCTCCCTTCCAAAGCCAGCGAGCCTCGTGAGTCACCCCCGCCCCCGCGTCCCTCCCGGCAGCAGCGCACTCACTGGCAGCCCTGCCCGTGACTCAGTCTGACCGGGTGCTAGCCACAGATACGTGTGTCACTTTCCAGAACCCCTCAGGGAACGAGGTAGCCAGGCAAGGCTGCGCCCTGTGCCCCACGCCCACCCCCCGGCGCGTCTGTGATGCCGTGCACCATGCCAGGGGCTGCTCCCCACCCGCCGGGGGTTTGCCTCCCGAAGGGTCCCAGGTGCGAACGCAGCCGCTCTGCGACTCTGGGGCAGGTCCAGGCTCCGGCCGACATGGGACGAGCACAGGCCTGGGTTTCCAGGGACCCCAGCACTGCGTCTGCCCCCCACTCCCCGAGGAGTCTGGCGAGCACAGGCGCGCCAACCCATCCTTACCAAGCTGTGGCCGTTGACAACGAGGCCATAGACCCCGTTCGCTTGCTCTTCGGGGAGGATCCTGGACTTTGCCGAAGGGTTCTCAAACAGGATGTTAATTTCATCGCTCTCCAGGAAGGAGTCCGGCTTCATTGTCTTCCGTGCGCTCCTGAAAAGGACCAGGCATTGAAAACACAAACTCACGGCGGCTGTGCTCTGAAACCCAGCGACTGCTCAAGCAAATCCCTCCCCCCGGCAGTATCGCTCTCCCGGCAGAGGGCTTGAAAGGCTGGGGTGACACATGGGGCAGGATGCCCCCAGCCGATGGCTCTGGCGCAAGAGCAGCGTGCCGTGGGGAGCTAAGCCGCTTGCATGAGCTTACTGGAGAGTCCAGTAGTGACCCGTCTAGTCACTTCCCCCCTTGCTGCCTCTGTCGCAGACAGGCAGCAGGAGCCAGTGCTGGAGGGAGCCGACTTAAAAGCCAGCACCATGTCCATGGGGGGCAGGGCACGGGGGGGGGGGACTGGCCGCGCTTCCGCCTTTGGAACGTAGCAGGAGCAGGGGCCGCGGGGAGCACGGGGGGGGCTGCTTGAGTCAGCCACCGAGGGCAGGGTGAGAAGCACTGAGCTTATACCGCCGCCAAGGAGGCGCAGGTCGGACACTAGAAAGTCTTCCTGGCGGGGTGGCCAAGCCCCAGACCGATTGCCCAGGAGGCTGCACAATCTGTCACCGGAGGGGCCTAAGGACAGGTGAGAAGAACACCTGTCGGGGATGGTCCGGAGCAGGGCAGGGCATGACGTGGCCCAGAGGCCAGATCCAGCCACCTAAGTCTTTCATGTGGCCCGTGAACAGCCTCCGGCGCTTTCTATTTCTGTCCTGCTGCCCGAGCCACCGAATTCCCAGGCTCAGGCAGCAGGATCCTATTGAACTGGCTCCCGGCCGCGGTGCTATCCCGGCAGTGGTGGAGCTGCGAGCTCTTTAAATAGCCACAGCAACCTCAGGCAGCTGCCAGGCAACACGGTCGCGGCGGGAGCCCTTGGCTGCGTTTTTAATTCAAACCCTCCCACCCCAGACAACTCTAGGGGGAGGCTCGTCCCCAGCCCCCCCTTCTGGGGGTGGAGCCTGCCCAGGACCCTGCACCAAAATTCATTAAGTGGCCCTCTCCCCCCCCCCCGCGAACATCATGGCTCACGCCTGGCGCAGATGAGCCTCAGTCCTGGACCGGGCCCCTGCGTCTCTGCTCCTACGGAGGCTAAAATGCCCCAGCAGCCTGCAGCTCTCTGTGGCCCAGACAGGCCCGGCGAGGGCTGCTTACCGGAGCTCCTTGAGCACGTCCTCCGAGGAGCTGCCCTCGATGATGAACACGTCCTTCATGTCGTCGTGCAGCATGTTGCAGGAGTAGCCGATGTTCACGGCAGTCTCTGGAAAAGCCACAGACTCAGACGGAGCCGCCGGTTACCCAGCCCGCGCCGCGGGAGAGCCTGCGCCCCCAGCCCTACCAGGGCCAAGAGAGTCGGGGAGTCTGGCTGGCGGGGCCCCCTAGGGGGCAGAGACTCGGCCCCTCTCGCTGCCCAAGCAGAGGCGCTAACTGTGCCACAATTAACGGGACGTGGGCTGCTGGCCGGGCATGGAGGCTAAGTACCCTGCAGCTCTCCCGGTGCAGCAGGGGGCGAGGACCAGAGGGGCGGGGGGGCCACGTGGTTCCATCTGCCGGTGCAGGTCGCACCTCCCTTCACCAGGACTCTCGTCCGGCAGGACCACAGCTGCTCCTGGATGAGAGCCCCGCAGCAGCAGGGCAGCGTGGGGGGCACAGTCAGGGCTGCCTGCCTCCCAGCAGGGAGGCCAGGGTCATGGCAGCGCAGGAGGGGACGCCTGGCCAGTCTGTCACAGCCCAGGAGGGGCCGCTGGGCTCGGGCCGCGGCAGCCCAGCACAAGCAGCTGGGGCTGGCCAGCAAGCAGCCGAGCCGGGCCGAAAGAGCCAGCAGCGGGGAGGGGCAGGGGTCGGGGACCTCCCCTTGAGCGGCAAATTCCCTCCTCCGGCACCGGTCAGCTCCCGGAGCAGGGAGGAAGCTCCACAGGCCCCTGCTGCCGTGAGGCCGGAGCCCAGGGGCCCGGTCCGGCCAAGGCCCGTAGGCCTCTCTGCAGACACCGAGAGCGCCCGGCCGGTGGAAGGGGACTGGTAGCCCCTCACTAAAACTCTGTGGGAGTGTTTGGTTTGCCAGCTCCCAGTATCAGAAGGGGAAGGGTCCATGAGACTGACAGACCCCAGAGACAATGGAAAGCAGCCAACACTCCAGCTCAGCCTGATTGACAGGTTGGACAGGCCAGTGAGGAAAGAGAGAGGCCAGGCCCCGTCCTCCCTGCGAGCTGGGATTGTTCAGGGTCTCTCTGAGCAAGGAGAGAGCTGAGAGACAGCTAAGAGCAGTGCAAGCTGTGCGGAGAAGTCCTGCAGCAACAGAGCCAGGCACACACAGCTCAAGGAGTGCAAGCTGTGCAGAGAAGTCCTGCAGCAACAGAGCCAGGCACACACAGCCCAAGGAGTGCAAGCTGTGCAGAGAAGTCCTGCAGCAACAGAGCCAGGCACACACAGCCCAAGGAGTGCAAGCTGTGCGGAGAAGTCCTGCAGCAACAGAGCCAGGCACACACAGCCCAAGGAGCACAAGCTGTGCAGAGAAGTCCTGCAGCAACAGAGCCAGGCACACACAGCTCAAGGAGTGCAAGCTGTGCGGAGAAGTCCTGCAGCAACAGAGCCAGGCACACACAGCCCAAGGAGTGCAA
This sequence comes from Pelodiscus sinensis, assembly GCF_052426305.1. NCBI lineage: Eukaryota > Metazoa > Chordata > Testudines > Trionychidae > Pelodiscus > Pelodiscus sinensis. The sequence goes on along the minus strand of NC_143057.1, from coordinate 130,554,024 downwards.
GCTGTGCGGAGAAGTCCTGCAGCAACAGAGCCAGGCACACACAGCCCAAGGAGTGCAAGCTGTGCGGAGAAGTCCTGCAGCAACAGAGCCAGGCACACACAGCTCAAGGAGTGCAAGCTGTGCGGAGACGTCCTGCAGCAACAGAGCCAGGCACACACAGCCCAAGGAGCGCAAGCTGTGCGGAGAAGTCCTGCAGCAACAGAGCCAGGCACACACAGCTCAAGGAGCGCAAGCTGTGCGGAGAAGTCCTGCAGCAACAGAGCCAGGCGCACACAGCTCAAGGAGTGCAAGCTGTGCGGAGAAGTCCTGCAGCAACAGAGCCAGGCGCACACAGCTCAAGGAGTGCAAGCTGTGCGGAGAAGTCCTGCAGCAACAGAGCCAGGCGCACACAGCCCAAGGAGTGCAAGCTGTGCGGAGACGTCCTGCAGCAACAGAGCCAGGCACACACAGCCCAAGGGGTGCAAGCTGTGCTGAGGGGCAGTCCTGCAGCAACAGAGCCAGGCACACACAGCCCAAGGAGTACAAGCTGTGCAGAGAAGTCCTGCAGCAACAGAGCCAGGCACACACAGCCCAAGGAGTGCAAGCTGTGCGGAGAAGTCCTGCAGCAACAGAGCCAGGCACACACAGCCCAAGGGGTGCAAGCTGTGCTGAGGGGCAGTCCTGCAGCAACAGAGCCAGGCACACACAGCCCAAGGAGTGCAAGCTGTGCAGAGAAGTCCTGCAGCAACAGAGCCAGGCACACACAGCCCAAGGAGTGCAAGCTGTGCGGAGAAGTCCTGCAGCAACAGAGCCAGGCACACACAGCTCAAGGAGTGCAAGCTGTGCGGAGAAGTCCTGCAGCAACAGAGCCAGGCACACACAGCCCAAGGAGTGCAAGCTGTGCGGAGAAGTCCTGCGGCAACAGAGCCAGGCACACACAGCCCAAGGAGTGCAAGCTGTGCGGAGAAGTCCTGCGGCAACAGAGCCAGGCACACACAGCCCAAGGAGTGCAAGCTGTGCGGAGAAGTCCTGCAGCAACAGAGCCAGGCACACACAGCCCAAGGAGTGCAAGCTGTGCGGAGAAGTCCTGCAGCAACAGAGCCAGGCACACACAGCCCAAGGAGCGCAGACCCTGTGTTGAGCAGCAGACTGGCAGTGCTCAGAGAAGCCAAAAGGGACAGAGAAGCAACGCAAGGAGCTAGAGACTGGCCAAGCATCACAGCCTGCAGCTGGGTGTGGTGAGCAGCTGGGAACTGCAAAGTGCAGGGAGAGGCTCTGGGCAGGGAGGGCCAGGAGCTGTGGGGGCAGCCCTTGCGGAGGGGGCCGGGGGCAGCCCTTGCGGAGGGAGCCGGGGGCAGCCCTTGCGGAGGGGGCCGGGAGCAGCCCCTGCCAGTGTTGGGAGCCGCTCTAGCCCCTCTGGAGCGGCCCCCGCCCACCCCTCGCTCACCGGTTACGCTCAGCGGTAGCGCTGCATTCCACCGACTCAACGGGAACAGCCGTGGGCAGGAGACTTGGGTAGGAGACCCCGCGGGAGGGAATCAGCCCCGGGCCAGACGTGCCAGGCTCGCCGTGCCGCTGGGCGCTTGGAGAGGACGACGGCTCTGAGCGGAGCAGGGGCTCCCGAGCTCCCGGGCACGGCGAGCTGGCCCATCGCAGCAGCTCCTGCGACTCCGGCGGGCTCCCCCGCGCTCCGCTTCCCCCAGCGCCCACGGCCTCAGCCCAGCCATCCCGACCTGAGCAGCCACGGGCACCGTTGCCTGCGCATGGCCCCCTGCCCGGTGCGAGGCCATGCAGGAGCAGCCTATCCCCCCGCCCAGGCCACCCCCTTACCTTGCTTGTCTCCGGTAAGCACCCAGATTTTAATGTTGGCTTTGCTCAGGATTTCGATCGTCTGGGGGACGCCGTCCTGCAACTTGTCCTCGATGGCCGTGGCCCCCAGCAGCTGGAGACAGGAGCGGGAAGGCGTGAGCTGCGGCGCACGCAGGGCCAGGCCGGCGCCCACTCCGCCCTCCACCACGCCCACTAGGCCCCACATCCCACGGGCCGGCCTGGCGGCAACGCAGCGCGGCTCCTTGCAGCCGCGTGCTGAGTCTCTCTGCCCACCGGGGCCGCGGCCCTGGGCCAGGGAGCGATGCTCAGGTGCGAAGGGGACCCCGGCTCTGGCTGCTGAGGGTTCTAGGCAGCGCCCGGCGCTGGGCTCTTGGGGAGGCCCGGGGTTCAGGTATCAGGCTCTGAGCTGCCGCCCGGGCTTCTGGACCAACCCCCCCCCCCCCCGCCGCGCTGTGTGTCAGAGACCCCGCTCTGCGGAGGAGCGGACAGCGCCTGCCTCTGCGGCCTGGGCCCATCTGTGGAACGGTGGACAATGCCAGTGGCTGGCCAGCGCGCCCCCTTCCAGACCGCAGAGCCCGGGCCCATCGGTGGCACGAGGGGACTGGCCCAGACCCTGGAGGCCGAGCGCTGAGGGGGAGTAGCCAGCCGCGCCCCTGCCAGCCTGCCACCCCAAGTCGGCCCTGGAGGCGTTTCGGCCCTCCCCGGTGTTCCCAGCCCCTTGGGGCGGCCGAGCCCTGGATGCAGGCCTGCGCGCTCCCGGGAGCACCACAGAGCGGTGGGGTCCGGCACCGTGTGTGGTCGGGGGACCCTGGGGCTGGTCGGGAGCCCTGCAGCCTCTGCCTGCTGCTCAGATCTGGCGCATACACCGTGGGAGGGGCAGGGGGCAGCTTCATTTCCATGACCCCCCCCCTTGGCTCCTAATCCACTCAGCACCCGCGGAGCACGCGGGCTACTAAGGACGGAACGTAGCCGGTTCCATCTCCGCTCGCCACCACGACCTCCCCCGTCTGCTGCCTGGCTCCGCCTACGGCCCCGGCATGGCCCAGAAACACCCCCGGCCTCGGCTCCCAGCGGGAACGTGGCCTGCACGGTCCAGGGCCTCCCTCTCCTCCTGGCCCCCCGGCGCCCCCCACCCCGTTATCCCTCCCAGCAGACACAGTCCTGCTGCTCCGGGGGCACAGGAAGCTTCTCAGGGTGAGAGACAAGAGAAGGGAGGGAGACAAATTGTTCCCCTTGGCCTCTGAGGACAGGAGAAGCAGCAAGGGGCTTAAACTGCAGCCTGGGTGGTTTAGGTTGGACATTGGGAAAAACTCCCTGCCTGTCGGGGGGGTGACACACTGGAATAAATTGCCCAGGGCGTTGTGGAGTCTCCATCCCTGGGGATATTGAGGAGCGGGTTGGACAGACACCGGCCCGGGACGGTCTAGCCGGTGCTGGGTCCTGCTGGGAGGGCCGGGGACGGACTCGCTGCCTCTCGAGGTCCCTGCCGGCTCTAGGGTTCTACGACAAAGCCGCTGCAGCATTTCCAGGCTTTCCTAAGAGCTGCTGTGATTGCACCCGCTGCCTGGCTCCCTCTGGGCAGGGCTGGTCTCCGCCATTCCTTCTCCACCGCTGGTCCCCAGCTGAACCCCTGGGCCACTCAAAAAGCAGCAGCATCGCTCGCAGGGGCAGCCCGCTCGCGGACCACCCCTTAGTCCCTGCTTGGGCTCACGGCGAGCTGACAGACTGTTCTCTGGACACCCCAGGCTGTCAGGGCAGAGCAGAGGCTCCTCCGGAAACGCAGAGGGGCCCGGAGCTGCAGGGCAGGGCTGTTACACCCCGTTTGGAAGTTGGAAGAGGAATAGCTCAACATAAGAACGGCCGTACTGGGTCAGACCAAAGGTCCATCTAGCCCAGTAGCCTGTCTGCCGACAGTGGCCAGCGCCAGGTGCCCCAGAGGGGGTGGACCGAGTACAATGATCAAGCGATTTGTCTCCTGCCATTCCTCTCCAGCCTCCGACAAACAGAGGCCAAGGACACCATTTTATCCCCTGGCTAATAGCCTTTTATGGACCTAACCTCCATGAAATTATCTAGCTTCTCTTTAAACTCTATTACAGTCCTAGCCTTCACAGCCTCCTCTGGCAAGGAGTTCCACAGGTTGACTACACGCTGTGTGAAGAAGAACTTTCTTTTATTAGTTTTAAACCTGCTACCCATTAACTTCATTTGGTGTCCTCTAGTTCTTCTATTATGGGAACTAATAAATAACTTTTCTTTATCCGCCCTCTCCACACCACTCATGATTTTATAGACCTCTATCATATCCCCCCTCAGTCTCCTCTTTTCTAGACTGAAAAGTCCCAGTCTCTTTAACCTCTCCTCATATGGGACCCGTTCCAAACCCCTCATCATTTTAGTTGCTCTTTTCTGAACCCTTTCCAAGGCCAAAATCTCTCTTTTGAGCTGAGGAGACCACATCTGTACACACACAGATGGACCTTTGACAGTACAAGGCACAGCTGTGTCACCCCAGCACACGCCTGTGCGTTTTCCCATCATGAGTCAGCCGCGCAGACACCCACACACCGTAACCTACGGCTGTTCCAGCCAGCTCCTGGGGGCTCACCCAGGTGCCAGTGAAAACCTCGGGCTGCTGCAGTCAACACCGTTTTAGTTCCACCGCCCACGTACCGCGGTAGCTACCTGCCCACTAGCGAGCCAGTCTCCCAGCTGCCTGCCCCCCACGCGGCCCGGGGGGACCCACCATCAAGTCTGTCTCGATCTCTTCGTACAGCTCCGACAGCTTCTCTTCCCGCCCGTCCAGGGCCGTGCTCGCCTCGTGGTGACGCTGGTGCCAGTCGGCGAAGTAGTCCTTCTGCAGGCTCTTGTAGGCCACAACCAGCGTGCGCAAGCCTTCGCCGGCGAACTCCTGCCAGACCGGGGGGACGGGCGAGCTCAGGGCCGAGCGCTCCCCCCGCTTCACCCGCAGGGGTGCGACCGGGGAGCAGCCTCCGCCCGAACGACGCCCACCCAGCTTCCGCAAGGAGCCAGGGGAAAGCTCACATCCGACCCCCACGCTCACTGGCAGCTGGGACCCAAAGCTGGGATGTGGGGACTGTGCTCGCCCTGTTACCTTGCATGGGATGTCTACTGCCCTGTGCTGTTCTGCAGTAAGCCCGGCAGTGTGCCTCAGTTTCCCTGGGCACTGCACCAGTGCCCGGCTGGGGATGGGAGTTGCAGGTGCGATTCTCACTAAGGGGAGGCTGCCCAGCCCAGCACGTACACAAGGACCCAGGCGTCCCGTAACCCGAGCCTGGGCAGGGGCGACCAGGTGACACCTTTCACCCGGGACGGTGGACAAAGGGGAGGCAGGGCTGGGGCCGGGTGCTGGGTGTGTGGGCTTAGGATACAGGAGCCCTGGCTCCAAACTCCCCTCTCCCCGCAGGCTGGGCTGCCCTGGCTGCTCCTGGTCTGTGCTAGGCTGGGTCCCTGAGTGCCGAGAATCCGGCTGTGCACCCGGCCGGCTGGGAGGCCCCCGGCTGCAGGGGGGGCAGGGGCAGCGCCCGGGGGCTCCATGTGACAAACCCTGAACAAATTCACTCCTGATCAGCTTCTAGCCGCCGTCTCTGGCCTAACAAGCCGAGACCCGCAGGGTTCCCGGGCCCTGGCCCCGGCCGGTTCCCATTGCCACGGCCCCCCCGTCACCGGGATGTGGAGGACGAGGCCCGCGCCAAACACCCAAGGGAGCTGCTCCCCGAATCGGAGACTCCTGCCCATGCGGCTACGGGCAGAGCGGCAGCTGCTCCTTTTGCAGCCAGTGACAATCCATCGCAGCCGCGCCTTCCCCGCGTGAGCAGTCCAGCAACACGGCTCCCTTCGGGAAAAGCTGCTGCCTCGGGGAGGGCAGGGGGTGCAGCCTCCCCCCCCTCCCGTGTGTGCTGCCGGGGGAAGCAGTTTCCAGCTGCCCCTGCTGCAGGAACACGCTGCCCTCAGCCCCTCCTTCTCTGGCTCTGGCCTGCTGTCCCCCGGGGGCTCCGCTGCCGATTGCAGGCCAGCTGGCAGAGCGGGGGCAGACGCTTGGCCGGAGTGACCCCACCTGATGGCCTCACGCCTCTCCCCTTGGGGATGCTGACTGGGAAGCGACTGTCTTGGAAGGAGCCCGGCAGGAAGAGATTTAGGGGGCAGAGCAGGTCACGAGCTAAACAGGAGTCAGCAGTGTGACGGGGTTGCAAAAAAAGCCAACGTGATTCTGGGCTGCATGAACAGGAGTGCTGTGAGCAAGACACAAGGAGTCGTTCTTCCTCTCTACTCTGCACTGATTAGGCCTCAACTGAAGTCCTGTGTCCAGTTCTGGGCAAAACATTTCAGGAAAGATGCGGAGAAATTGGAGAGGGTCCAGAGAAGAGCAGCAGGGACGATGGAAGGTCTAGAGAACATGAGCTGTGAGGGCAGACTGAACGAATTGGGCTTGTTAAGTTCGGAAAGGAGAAGACAGAGGGGACATGAGAGCGGTTTTCAAGTATCTAAAAGGAAGGAGGAGAGAGAAAAATTGTTCTCTGTGGCCTCTGAGGACTGGACAAGAAGCAAGGGGCTTAAACTGCAGCAAGGGAGGTTTAGATTGGATATTAGGAAAAAGTTCCTGTCAGGGGGGTGAAACACCGGAATAAATTCCCTAAGAAGGTTGTGGAATCTCCATCCCTGGGGATATTGAAGAGCAGGTTGGACAGACGCCGGTCAGGGATGGTCTAGACCAGTGGTCCCCAACGTGGTGCCCGTGGGCGTCATGGCGCCTGCCGGGGCATTTATGTGCACCCGTCGAATGACCAGGGCCAGCCTTGGGCGCGTGGCGCATGCGCAGCCCCGCCCCCAGGCGCCCGGCAGCCTCAAAAGGTTGGGGGCCACTGGTCTAGCCGGTGCTGGGCCCTGCCGTGAGGGCCGGGGACTGGACTCGCTGACTCTCGAGGTCCCTTCCCGTTCCAGGGTTCTGTGATTCCCTGCGCCAGCAGAGGCCAGCGTCACCGGGGGGCCCGCAGAGACTGCGATAACAGTCTAAGGGCTTGTGCCCAAAGCCAGACGGCCAGACACGGAGCTGGGGGACCCCGAGGCTGGGACTAGCGCAGGACCCGGGTGTCAGAGCATCCCGGGAAGGTGGAGGAGTGACCGTGCTCCCTGGGAGAAGGTAACAGCAGGGTGCAGAATGCCCAGGAACGGCAGAGCAGGGGTGGCCCTAGATAAACGCAGGGACAGAGGGGATGGAATCAGCATCTCTCTGGATGGACGCTGCATGCTCCCCAAGAAGAGCAGGAGAGTGGAATGTGCCCCCCTGGCCGGGCCGGGGCCTGGGAAATCCCCGGGAGATGAGAGGCTACAACAGCCAACAAACCCACCCACGTAACACGGGGCATTTCCCGGAGCCCCAGTCCCACTAAGGACTCGTCGCCTCGGCCGGGAGGCAGGGACACAATGTCTGGGAGCCCTGGAAGCCAGGGGAGAGGCCAGGCTTGATGTGGGGCTGAGCCGGGCCAAGAGGCGCATTCGGTGTCACCGCCACCATGCTGGGGTGAATGCCAGTTCCTCGTCGGGGGCAGCACCGAAGACCCCCAGCGCGGGAGCATTTCCCCGCAGAGGAGGGAGCCGCAGGGAAAAGAGGCTCGTTAAGGAGACGCTGGAGGGAACAGTCTCGAGAGCGAAACACCTGGAAGCCGCACGGAAACCTCTAAAAACGTGGCCATAGAGGCGCAGCCCAGATGTCTGTAATCGCCCCCCCCCCCGGTGTGGGGTTCTGCCCCTGGAGGGGCACCGGGACGGCTCGGAGGGAGATTGGCGAGTCTGCCACGCAGCCTTAGCCAAGGGCTACATGGCTGCCAGCTCACACCATCGAGGCTCATGCATTTAGTGTCTGAGGTGCCCGGTTCAGTCCTGCTCCTGTGTCACATCCCCCCCCCCCTCCGATGACAGCCCCCTAGCCAAACAAGGGGGCAAAAGAGGCCGTTAGAGAGAAGCCATCTTCTCAAACCTGAGTCAATACTCCTGAGGAGAACAGCAAGGAGGCGCCGCTCCGGCGAGCCTGGTTAGGCGGAGCAGGCGGTGCTGGGAGAGCGACTAGGGAAAGACACAACCCCGCAGAGCCGCGGTCGTCGCAGCTGACACCCGCCGGGGTCGGTCACACGAAAGCTCGGCAGCCGGTTGCCAAGTGCCTGGACGAGGCAGGCTCCAAGCGGAGGCGCTGAGGCATGTGTCCAGCCCCTGCCCGGAACGACGTGTTTCTAGCCACCGCAAGCTGGGCATCCTTTGCCAGCCCCCCCCCGGAGAGATGCTCTGAGATCCCCTCCCCAGCCTCAGGGCCAGCTCCGAGGGCGGCATGGGAGCCGCTCAGAGCGTGCCAGGCCCTGCCCTCTGCCAAGGGGCGCCCCCAGCAAGGGCCACTTACGTTCAAGTGCTCCATGGTCTCCTCCTTGAGGGCCCCGCAGGAAGCATCCAGCAGCTCGTAGAGGATGGTGTCGGCCCCCTTGCAGTACAAGGTCAGGTCGCCATCCGGGCTCCTCACTACAAGCAACGGGAGCAAAAGTTCTGGCAAACCCAGGTGACAGCCCTGCCCCCCGGGTGAACATGGAGGGGGTCTGCAGAGAGCCACGCTCTGCCTGCCGGGGGGGGGCACATGCACGGAGGGGACTGTGCCCCCTCGGGTGTGGCAGCCCCACGGCGGCCCTGGACACGCCGATGCCCCGTGGAAGCCTGTAGCCTCCCGTGCGTGAGGGGTGGACACGAGAAATGGCAGCCACGGAAGGTCCAGCCCCGCCCCAGCCAAGTCCCTCCTCACTGCCACCCTGCTGCTCTCCGGGGGCCCTGCCAGGAGGGTGCCCGGCCAAAGGGGGCGCCCGAGAGCTGCCCGCGCGGAGCTCACCAATAACGGACATCCTTTTGCGCACGTTGTTGAAGTCCAGAATTGCCAGGAGCTCGTAGACCTTCGTCTCTCCCATCTCCACCACCGTGATGGTCTCCGGGGTGCGAGCCCGAAACACGAAGCCGAAGTTTCGGGCTGCGGTGACCAGGGCTCCTTCGTCCGGAGACTGGGCCTGGTACACCAGGTGACCTGCCCGGCAAAGAGACGCGGCGTGCGTTCACCTCTGCCCCCAGAGCCGCGGCCGGCTCCTGGTGCGAGCAGACACGAGACTTCCTGAGCCACCGACCCGGTGCCCCACGACCCACGCCCCCAAGGCGGACTGACGCCCGGAGGAGGAGTGTGAAATATCGGTTAATTGGATAGTCGAGTACCCTCATGAGTTATCGGTCACACGACTATTCTACAGTCCCCAGGGGTGGGACCAGCAGCCAGTGCGCTCTGGCCCCACTCAAGAGGAGCCTCCTGCCCCTCCGCACTGCTGCCTCTGTAAAAACAAGCTCCCCTCGCGGACCAGCTGCCTGTCGCCCTGCGCTGCTGCCTCTGATACAGAGGCAGCAGCGTGCGGTGGCAGCAGCCCCCATCCGGGGAGGTCTCAGCTCCCAGGCCTGGTGTGAGCTGGAACTGAGCTGGGCTGCCTGCCCGCCCGGCTCCTAGTACACTGGAAATGCAGAGCTGCAGCGGGGATAGGTCCCGGACCCAGCGCGAGCCAGGACTGAGCCAGGTTGCCTGCCCGCCCGGCTCCTAGTACACTGGAAATGCAGAGCTGCAGCGGGGATAGGTCCCGGACCCAGCGCGAGCCAGGACTGAGCCAGGCTGCCTGCCCGCCCGGCTCCTAGTACACTGGAAATGCAGAGCCGCAGAGGGGGTAGGTCCCGGACCCAGCGCGAGCCAGAACTGAGCCAGGTTGCCTGCCCGCCCGGCTCCTAGTACACTGGCGGGGGGAATGCGTGTCGTCCACAGCATTAACCGATACGCTTTGCTTCTCGGGTAATGGACCGGACACTACATCCCTCGCCCGGAGAAGCGCCGCAGGTCCCCTCGAGTCCGTTGCAGGGGGCGGTGCAAGCCTGGTCCCTAGTCTCCACCTCTGGGAATCCCCCTCCGCTTGGGAGACTCCCGCAGCCCAAGGGATCTCACTGCCAGGAGCATTCCCACTGCTCAGCCCCGTCACAACCTCAGCCCCCCACTGGTGTCCTATCCACGGCCTCCAGATAGCGGCAACAGGACCGGCAGCTCCGGCAGGCAGGGGACTCTGCCCCAGATGGAACGGGGGGTGGGGTATGAGTAGGGAGCCCCATTGGCCGGATGGGCAGACGCTGCTCCTTGCCGCAGCAGAGCCGTGCCGACTGGTGCAGGGCACAGCACGTGGCTGCATCCCCACCGGCCTTTGCGCTTCTTGGAGGTAGCTACGGCGGCGGTGGCCAGCCCTTTCCCCGGGCCCCAAGGATCTGCCCCCACAAGGCGCCCCCAGAGCCTCCCCACACACCAACTCAGAGCCCCCTGCGGACACACACATGTGGCTCCACGTCCCATCTGGACCAGCACCCCTAGGGCACCAGTCCCGAACCAGGCACCTGTTGGGAGGAAGGGCGGCGTGAGCTAGTTTCAGGGGAAGCTGGAGCCCTATGAAGGGGGTGCCAGGTCCCAGTGCCTGGGGGCTCAGGGCTTTGGGGGTGACCCTGAAAGGGCCAACCCCTCAAAGGGCCACAGACCTGCCATTGAGGGACCCTGCTCTACAGCCCTGCATGGACCAACAAACGTGGATCCCCGTCCAACCCGCCATCGCAAAGCAGGCGCACGTCCCAGCCGCCTCGGCAGACGTGGGAGTGCGGGGTGCCGCGGGGACAGCCGGGGGCAGGGCTCTGCAGCAGGGAGGGGCCAGCCCAGCAACCTGCACCAGCCACGTCGGCGCCTTCCTCGCGCCTCACCTTCCTCCTTCTCCTCCGGCATCACCGTGTGGCAGAGCGAGAGCAGCCGGAAGAACCGGTGCGTCGCGTCGTCCCCCAGCTTCGTGGCCTCCACCAGGCTGTGGTCGTAGAACACGAACTTCGGGTCGGCCAGCGGGTTGTAGGAGAAATCCACCTTCTCGGTGTGCTGCAAGGGGCAGGCCCGGGGTCAGTAGCCCACGCGGCCAGGGAGCCCCTCATCCCCCCACGCTGCTAGGGAGCCCCTCCCCACACACACAGCGCCAAGGAGCCCCTCCCCCCACGCTGCCAGGGAACCCCTCCCCCCCAACACACACTGCCAGGGAGCCCCTCCCCCCCAACACACGCTGCTAGGGAGCCCCTCCCCACACACACAGCGCCAGGGAGCCCTCACCCCCCCCACGCTGCTAGGGAACCCCTCCCCCCCAACACACACTGCCAGGGAGCCCCTCCCCCCACGCTGCCAGGGAACCCCTCCCCCCCAACACACACTGCTAGGGAGCCCCTCACCCCCCCCACGCTGCCAGGGAGTCCCTCCCCCCCAACACACACTGCCAGGGAGCCCCTCACCCCCAACACACGCTGCTAGGGAGCCCCTCCCCACACACACAGCGCCAGGGAGCCCTCACCCCCCCACGCTGCTAGGGAGCCCCTCCCCCCCAACACACACTGCCAGGGAGCCCCTCCCCCCACGCTGCCAGGGAACCCTCCCCCCCCCCACAGCACCAGTGATTCCCCTCCCCCCCACATTCCCAGTGATCCCCCCCTGCCACACTTCCCCTTCCCCCCCCGCCACACTTCCACTCCCAGCTGGCCACAAGGGCTGACCCACAGGCAGCTCCAAGTGTAGCCCAGGGGCAGCAGGCACACAGCCCCTCAGAAACCTGCCCCACAGCTGGAGCCTGGTCCCTGGCAGATCCCCTCTGTCAGTGCTGGGTGTGTATGTAGGGACAGGGGGTGGCTTTGGCCCGTGTCCCTTGGAGCCCATCCCAGCAGGGCACCCCTGATCCTGCTAGCAGCCCACCACGCACCTCAGTGATCTCCGTCCTCTGCCCAGCCATGTCGTACACCTCACCTGCGGGTGCAAACACAGACAGGACGCGGCGTGCGTGAGGCTGACGGCGCACGGCCCTTGGGAGCGGGGCCGGGCCGGGGAGGAGACGCCCTGGACCTCACGCATGGAGCCTTCCTGGACTCAGCCAAAGCTCAGAAGCCGCCTCACCTTCTGAGAGCCGCACAGCAGCTCTGAGCCCTGGGAAGCACGCCTAGCCCCTGGGGCCCTGGTCTGGCATCTTCTCAGCACGCTTCCAGGGAGCGGTCCCGGGCCCACGTGCCATGGTGTCCCCAACGCCCCAGTAGCACGAGCCAAGGAAGAAGCTCACCATTAACCCAAGAAGAGGAGAGAGACTCGAGTGCCCCCCGGTTTCTAGGACAGACGGGCAAGGCCTACTCGCTGCCGATGGGCGGCTGACGGAAGGGGAAAACAACGCTCGGGCTGTGGTTACCATAGCACCACGGAGGGTGTCATTCTCGCGTGGTACACGCAATTCCAGTGGTTTCCCCCCTTCCTACACATCCTCTCCGTTTCTGGGAGCCCGGGGGAGGGGCGCTCTGCGACGGGCGCAGGAGGAAGGGCAGCGGTGTCCGTACCGTAGGCTTTCCCGTGGATGGAGCACTTGTTGAAAGCCATGATGTTCTGCGTGAGCGTGCCCGTTTTGTCCGAGAAGATGTACTTGATCTGGCCCAGCTCCTCGTTGAGGGTGGTGGTGCGGGCCTGGGCGGGCGTGTCGTTCAGCGGGTAATACATTTTACGGTCCCAGTCGATGTAGAAGCTGTTGCCCAGACGTATAATCTCTACACTGGGGGAAAGGGAAGAGAGGATGGGAGGGGCCAGCAGCTGCAGGGAGCACCAGAGTCCAAGGCTCGTGGTGGTGTGTGGCGCCGCGTGTCTGCTAACGGCCCCACGGCCACGCCTGCTGGACAGCCGGGCAGGCCCCTGCTGGGCTCCGAGGCCCTTTGAGAACGGCTTCCCGGCCACAAGCACCAATAAGACAGAGCCGCTCCCTCCTCCCCTCCAAGCATGCTCCATGCGGTCTCGGGAAGCCAGGCCTGCCTTGGGGGCAGACAGCCCCCCTGCACAGAATGTGTGGGGCAAGAGGCAGCCTAATTCATCGAGTAACCGAGAAGCAAAAGCTTGTAGGCTCATGCGCTAGACTACAGGCACTTTCCCGCCACCACCTTGCCAGGACACCTGTTAGCAGGCTGGCCAGCAGCCCAGCTCAGTCCTGACTTGTGCCGGGTCTGGGACCTGCCCCGCTGCGGCTCTGCATTTAAAGTGCATTAGGAGCCGGGCGGGCAGGCAGCCCGGCTGGCGCTGGACAGGGGCTGCGGCTGCCTGGGCGCTCTGCAGCGGGGACGCAACGGACGCGGTCGCATACCTGACGTAGAGTGAAATCGGCACCACGGTGTTCAGGATGATCACGTACGACCAGAACATGAGGAACCCCGAGTAGGGAGCAGAGGTGACGCCCTCCGCCCAGGGCAGGTAGACCTGGAAGTAGTAGCCCTTCTTGTACTCCCAGATGCCGTTCCCGATGGCCAGGATGAAGCACATCAGGGCTAAGAAAGCAAAGATCTGCAGGGAGAAGGTGTGTTTCAGGCAGCAGAGCGCGCTGAGTTCAGGGCCCTGGTAACATGCACGGTATGAAGCGGGCCCACCACGGGGAGGATCTGCCGGTGTTAGCTCCCAGCCAAGGCACGACCGACCAGTCCCTGCACCTGCCAGAGCCCTTCACGCAGCCTGTTGCTAATTCCCATCACAGGCTTTCAAAACGCCCCCGGACCACAGCTCAGGGGCACCTCTGAGCTCCCCATACTCTATTATTCGCATCACCCGAGCTGCTGGGGACACTAGCCATGGCCTGGGCCCCACGGCGCTAGGCGCTGTACAAACACACCAGCAAGAGTCTCTGCCCCAGAGCACTTACAATGTCAACTGTGTGAAAAGAGCCTAGAGGAGAGCACGGAGACACGAGGAGACAACGCTGCTCCACCCGCGGGCAGCCTCCCTTTCCCTGGCGTCGTCGAAACGGTTTCCACTTTGCCCCCGCGTGCCCATCTTAGGGACACGTGTTCACAGAGGAAGTGACAGCCCTGCCCTGTGGGCGGAGCCGATGGACTCACTGACCCATTCTCTCTCCCGCCTGTCTGCCTGCACCAGATTTACCCCGTTGCTCTGGCCGTAGCTGAAATGACGTTTGGTTGTTTCATTTCAGTCGTTGCTCTGGGGTGGGGCTGGGGTACCGGGGGTCAGTCTGCAGGCTGCCCAGGGGAGAGGGACCAACCAGCAGCGTGGGGCCAGAGGAGAAGCACCGCTCCACAGCTGCTGCAGCAGACACGGCTGGGGGACAGACAGACCAACCTCAAACACCTAGCAGAGAGCTGTCCCTTTCTCCACCCCTGCCGCCCCCGTGGGGTGATAGCTCTTCCCGTCCCCATCTCTGGCCCCTCGCTCCTCCCCTGTGGTCATTCTGTGGCATTAGGCTACGTCTACACTGCAACGCTATTTCGGGATACCGGAGAATCCCGAAGAAGCTATCCCACATCTTCACAGCAAGCCCGTTATTTCGGGCTCACTACTCTGACGTCCCCGTAAACCTCATTCCACGAGGAGGGCGGGGCGTTTCGGAAGAGCGGGTCATTTCCCAATAAGTGCCGTGTCGACTGCGCCCAAGGACGAAATAAGCGATTTCGAAAGGGACTCGGAATAAGATCCGCACCGTGCGCAGCTCAAAGTGCAAAGCTCATTTCAAGCTCCGCATGCAGCGTAGACGCAGCCTGACTGTCCCTCCTGCCAGCCCCTTCCCTTTCCATTGCGTGGCAAACAATCCCATTCCAGGCACATCCCACGGTCGTGGCACGAGCAACCCGGCCCTCGCTTTAAGTTCTGAAAAGCTTCTCGGGCAGACGGACTCACAGACGGATGGACAGACGGACGCACGAACTCTCTCTCTAGTAGATCCGCACAGCTGACGCTGCAAAACCCGGCCCTGTGGTCTTAGCCTTTCCCAGCAGGTGGGACAATTACCATTTCTCATCTGCTCCTTCGTTCCCTAGGCCTTGAGTCCCACACTAGCAAGGTGTGTCGAAGCAGAAGGCAGGTCTGATGGTGTCCCAGCAGAGAATCCAACACCCGCCAGACCTGGGCTCCCAAGGCAGGGGATGCCCATACAGGCTAACGGTCAGGGATTGTCTAGGGGATGGGGGACTGGAGCAGACCTCAGGAACACAGCGAGTATTTCCCCGCTCACTCAGACTTCCCGGGTGCCCACAGGAAAGTCACTTTCCCCCCTCTCTGCCTACATCACCCCATCTGTGAATTAGCAGAAGGTGAGTGTTACGTTTTCCCCAGTGCGGCACGACGGGAAGAGGGGAACGATGCCAAATCTCTCACCACCGACCCATCTGAACATCTCCGTGGGGCCGGCCAGGCTCACGGCCGGAAAACCAGGAAGTGGCCCAATACGGCCCCTGCCTTGCAGACACTTCCCGCCCGCCACGGGGCAGGACAGAAAGCGCTGCGGGGAAGCTGCTTGCCAGAGAGGGCCCCAACGGGTCCTTAGGCGAGCTGATTGATATGGGCTTTAGACTAGGTTTGTCGGGGGACGGTGACCTGAGTGGTGGGGGAAGTGGGATACCAGGAAGGAACAAGGAGGAAGGAGCAACAGAGGAGGACCCTGACTCATACAGGGAAGGTTGGGCAACCGGCTAGTTCTCTAAGGTGTCTGTACACGAACGCAGGAGCCTGGGAAACAAACAGGGAGAATTAGAAGCCCTGGCCCAGTCCAAGAACTAGGATTTGATTGGGATAACGGAGCCGTGGTGGGACGACTCGCATGACTGGAGCGCAGTCATGGAAGGGTATAGACTGCTCAGGAAGAACAGGCGGGGGAGAAAAGGAGGAGGAGTTGCATTGTATGTAAGAGAGCACTACGATTGCTCTGAACTCCAGTATAAAGAGGGAGAAAAGCCTGTTGAGAGTCTATGGGTTAAGCTTAGAGGTGGGAGCAACAGGGGTGATGTCGTGGTCGGTGTCTGCTCTAGACAGATCAGGTGGACGGGGCAGACGAGGTTTTCTTCAGACAACAGAGAGAAGTTTCCAGATCGCAGGCCCTGGTTCTCATGGGGGCCTTGAATCCCCCTGACATCTATTAGGAGCCCAATTCAGCAGGACACAGGCAATCCGGGGTTTTTGGAGAACGTTGGGGATAACTTCTTGTTACGAGTGCTGCAGGATCCGACCAGGGGCCGTGTGCAGCCTGACCTTCTGCTCACAAACAGGGAGGAACTAGTTGGGGAAGTGGAGGTGGGTGACAACCTGGGAAGCAGGGATCATGAGATGGTCGATTTCAGGATCCTGACCAAAGGAAGAAAGGGAAGCAGCAAAATACACCCCTGGACTTCAGACAAGCAGATTTTGACTCCCTCAGAGATCTGATGGGCAGGATCCCCTGGGATGCTAACATGAAGGGGAAAGGAGTCCAGGACAGCTGGCAGGATTTTAAAGAAGCCTTATTAAAGGCACAGAAAGAAACCACCCTGATGCACAATAAGAAAAGCAAATAAGTCAAGAGACCAGATTGGCTCACTGGGGAAATCCTTGGGGAGCTTAAACACAAACAGGAAGCTTGTAAGAAGTGGAAACGTGGCCAGATGACCAGGGAGGAGTATAAATATATTCCTCGAGAATGCAGGGGAGTTCTCAGGAAGGCGAAAGCGCCAGTGGAATTGCAGCTGGCGAGGGATGTGAAGGGGAACAAGAAAGGTTTCTCCAGGCATGTTAGCAGTAAGAGGGAGATCAGGGGGGGGGGGGGCCCTTTCTGGATGAGGGCTGTAACCCAGTGATAGATGATGTGGGAAAAGCTGAAGCACTCAATGCTTCCTTTGCCTCTGTCTTCACAGACAAGGTCGGCTCACAGACTAATGCGCTAGGCAACACAGTATGGGAAGGAGGTGGGCAGCCCTCGGTGGGGAAAGAACAGGTTAGGAACTATGTTGAAAAGCTAAATGTACATAAATCCATGGGCCCGGATTTAATGCATTTCTGTTGTGGCGTGTCGGGGTCCCCCGCCTCCTGCACCCCCGTAGTGGCAGGAACAGACTCCACCAGCCAGTAGAACAGAGGGAGTTTATTGCTCCTCCAGGATACAGCCCAGCACAGATGCAATCCGGTTACAGGGCAGGCCTAGGATGCCTCAGCCCCCCTTGAGATGGGGGAGACTGGGCCCCTAAATCCCAGCCCCTTGCTTAGGCTGCTTCCCCCATGATACCAGACAGAAACTAAAAACGTCCCTTCCAGCCCTGCCCCCCAGCCAGGGGCTGGCCTCCCCTCCTTCCTTTGTTTCTCTCCCTGGGAGGCAACTGGTCGGACAGGTTGGGAGCCCCTTGCATAATGACTCATCCCCTGCCCTGCTGGGCCGTGCTACCAACAGCCGCCAGCAGGGGTCACCCACAGCCCAGCATAGCAGCCAGCAAGGTACCACAGTACATCACACGAGGGGACTGAGGGAGTTGGCAAATCATAGAATCATAGGACTGGAAGGGACCTCGAGAGGTCATCAAGTCCAGCCCCCCGCCCTCAAGGCAGGACCAAGCTCCACCTACACCATCCCTTTCCAAATGTCATTGCGGAGCCTTTGGCCATTATCTTTGAAAACGCGTGGAGATCGGGAGAGGTCCCAGATGATGGGAAAAAGGCAAATGTAGGGCCCATCTGTGACGTAGTGGGGGTACCTGGCTGGTTTCTATGCTGCTGGCTCTGGGGGAACCCCCACTGGCTGCCGTGGGGACCACGACCCAGCAAAACAGGATGAGTCACTATGCAACCAGTGGCCAGACACCCCCCATGGAGAGGAACAAAGGAAGGTGGATGCTGCCCTGGCTGGGGGGCAGGGCTGGAAGAGGGTTAGTTAGTTGCTGTCTGGGAGGATGGAGGAGACAGCCTAGGGAAAGGGGCTGGAGTTTAGGGGCCCAGTCTCCCCCATCTCAAGGGGGCCTGAGGCATCCTAGCCCAGCTCTGTGACCAGATTACATCTGTGCTGTGCTGTATCCTGGAGAGGCAATAAACTTCCTCTATTCCACCGGCTGGTGCAGTCTGTTTGTGCCATTTCGGGGTGCAGGAGGCGGGGGACCCCCAACGCGTCGTCACACCATCTTTACAAAAGGGAAGGAGGACGATCCAGGGAACCCGTCAGCCTTACCTCAGTCCCCGGAAAAATCATGGAGGGGATCCGCAAGGAATCCATTTTGAAGCACTTGGAAGAGGGGAAAGTGATCAGGAGCAGTCAACATGGATTCTCCAGCGGCCACTGTGACGGCGAGTTGGGGGGTTCCCCCGACCCTGCACCCCCGTAGCAGCAAGAACAGGCTCCACCAGCAATAATAAGTGGGTTATTGCTGCTCCGGGACACAGACCAGCACAGACGTGACGTGGCTACAGGACTCAGGGCCAGGACGCCTCAGCCCCCTTGAGATGGGTCCCTGGGCCCCTCGATTCCAGCCCCTCCTTAGTCCGTCTCCTTCATGATTCCAGCCAGAAACTGCCCTTCCCCCCACACTCCCTGCCTTTGTTCCGTCCCTTCCCTTAACTGGGCCAGACGCACCCCGCTGGGCCGTGCTCACAGGCAGAGGCCAGGAGGGTCACCCACAGCCCAAGCACAGCAACCGGCAAGGTACTGACACCGCATCACAGCCAGTCCTGCCTGACCAACCTGATTAGCTTCTATGATGCGGTGCCTGGCTCTGTGGACATGGGGAAGTCAGTGGATGTGATAGACCTTGACTTTAGCAGGGCTTTTGATACGGTCTCCCACAATATTCTTGCCAGCAAGTTAAGGGAGTCTGGATTGGATAGATGGACGGTAAGATGGACAGAAAGCTGGCTAGATTGTCGGGCCCAACGGCTCGTGATCAACGGCTCGGCGTCTGGTTGGCCGTCGGTTTCTAGCGGAGTGCCCCAAGGATCTAGGGCCGATTTTGTTCAACATCTTTATTAATGACCTAGAGGGGGGGGATGGATTGCACCCTCAGCAAGTTTGCGGATGGCACTAAGCTGGGGGGAGAGGGCAAGGCTAGGGTCCAGCATGACCTAGGTAAACTGGAGGATTGGGCCAAAAGAAATCTGATGAGGTTCAACAAGGACAAGTGCAGAGTCCTGCACTTGGGACAGAAGAATCCCAAGCATTGGTACAGGCTGGGGACCGACTGGCTAAGCAGCAGTTCTGCAGAAAAGGTTCTAGGGGTTGCAGTGGATGAGAAGCTGGAGATGAGTCAACAGGGGCCCTTGTAGCCAAGAAGGCGAATGGTGTATTAGGTTGCATTAAGAGGAGCATTGCCAGCAGATCCAGAGATGTGATTGTTCCCCTTTATTCAGCTCTGGGGAGGTCACATCTGGAGTGTTGTGTCCAGTTCTGGGCCCCCCACTACAGGAAGGATGTGGGCGCATTGGAGAGGGTCCAGCGGGGGGCGACCAAAATGATTATGGTGCTGGAGCACGTGACCTACGCAGAGAGGCTGAGGGAGCTGGGTTTGTTCAGTCTGCAGAAGAGCAGAGTGAGGGGGTGTGACGTAGTGGGGGTACTTGCTGGGCTGTGGTGACCCCTGCTGTCTGGAGCAAGACCCAGCAGGGAAAACCTCACTAGGCAGAGGTAATGCCAAACTTGTTGAACCAGTGGCCAGACACCCCCCATGGAGAGGAACAAAGGAAGGTGGATGCTGCCCTGGCTGGGGGGCAGGGCTGGAAGAGGGTTAGTTAGTTCCTGTCTGGAAGGCAGGGAATAAGGAGCTGGGGAGGGGGCTGGGACTCCCCTATCTCAAGGGGGGGCACTGAGGCCTCTTAGCCCCAGTTCCTGTAACCAGATTACATCTGTGCTGCGCTGTGCTGGAGGAGCAATAAACCACCCTCAATTCCACTGGCTGCTGCAGTCTGTTTGTGCCATTTCGGGGTGCAGGAGACGGGGAACCCCCAACGCACCGTCACAGGGGGGATCTGAGAGCAGCCTGCAGGGGATCCCACAGAGGCTGGTGGCAGAACGAGGAGCAATGGGCGCAGGGTGCAGTGGGGAAATGCAGTGAGCAGGGTTGGCTGCTCACTGACCCCGAGGAAGAAGGATCCCCTGAGCCCGGGTGGGCTGAGACGGAGCCTGCCCCTTTAAGCCCACAGAGGCCTGGGGAGGGGCAGGAGGTATAAGAGCTGAGCCCAGAGGCGCAGTGGGGGGCCAGCTGTCGGAGGGAGCAGAGGGCTGCCCCGAGGACGCCGAGGCGGACGACTGGCCTAGACTTGGACTATACAGGCCCTGTGACCCGCTGCTGCCTGGGAGCCAGGTGCAGGCTGAGGGGGGTCCGCAGGTGGCCCGGGGGGGCAGGGGACGGTCACCCCGTGATGCGCGTCAGTGGGCTTCGGAGCAGAATCCCTGCTGACCCCCGTGGCCACCAAGGCTGCCGCTCCTGGGCCTGGGCCGGGATGTGGTGGAGCAGGGAGGGCCCCGTCCCCCCGCCACCCCTACATTGGGAGGCAGTCTCCCCCTGCCCCCCGTGCTGGGAAAGTGGTTTGTTTGCCGGCCCCGCCCTCAGGCCCCTGGTCTTAAAGGGGCCGCCGGGCTAGGGAGTGCAGGCCCGGGCACAGGGCAGGGGCTCAGGACTGGGCGAGCGCTCGCACAGGGAGGTCTAGGTTGGAGATTAGGACACGGTGCCCTCAGGGCAGGACTCTGCTCTCTCCTAGGCGGGTGGGAAGCGCCGGGCTGGGTTCCCCAGGGCGGGGGTGGAATCTCCATCCCTAGAGGTAAGTCCCGGCTGGGATGGCTGAGTCGGGGCTGGTCCTCTGGGCCGGGGCTGCAGCCCTGGGGTTCTGTGACTGCTTTATGGAGGAGCGATTGGCTGGCCTGGGGCGTCCCCTAGCGGCGAAGCTGCTCCGGCTGCCGGCTGCGACCCACGTTCGAATGCCAAGCAGGCAGGGTGGGGGCCTGGAGGCGAAGCTCGCTGGCAGGGACCTCTCCCCGCAGCCAGGGCGGCTGTACCGGCGGTGCACAAGGCCGGGTGGGCGCCGCAACGGCGAGCTGGGAACCGGGCTCGGCTGGCCTGTCACCATCGCAGTCTCGCGCCATTTCACGAGTGACCATCGACGTGGCGGGAACACGCACAGCCGCTGCTACTCACAGCTGAACAGGGGAGCTCAGCTAATGTCGCCTTGCCTTGAGCAGACTCTCGAGCTGTTCTCCAAGCCACGCGGCTCGGGCGCCGGCTCAGCCAGTGCGAGCCCATCGCCCTGCGGGGAGGGCCCCTTCGCCACCCAGCTGTTGCTGAAGAGCTGCCCTTGCAGCCCGAGGGAGAGGCCCCTGGGTCGAGGCTCCAGGGCCGGTGCCGGCTGATGGCTGCGGCCCCCTTGCGTGAGCGGCTGCAGTTTGTTACCGTTGACGAGGAGTTTCAGCCGCCAACACAGCCCTCAGCATTGAGATTAGCGGCGAGTCAGAGCCGGCCCCCTGGATCGGAAGGATCTGCCTCCTGCTTTTACATGCAGCCCCCAGGGCGGGAGAGGCAGCCCCGCAGCCAGCAGAGAGCGGGACGGAAAGCGACACACTCGATTATCGAGCGTCGGGTGTGACAGCGCGTTGGGGTCCCCCGTCTCCTGCACCCCCATAGTGGCACGGACAGACTCCCCCAGCCAGTAGAACAGAGGTGGTTTATTGCTTCTCCAGGATACAGCACAGCACAGATGTCATCTGGTTCCAGGGCAGGCCTAGGATGCCTCAGCCCCCCTTGAGATGGGGAGCCTGGGCCCCTAAATCCCAGCCCCTTTCCCTAGGCTGTCTCCTCCATGATCCCAGACAGAAACTCCCTCACTCCCAGCCCTGCCCCCAGCCAGGGCTCCACTCCCCTTCTTCCCATTGTTCCGCTCCCTGGGAGATCACTGGTCAGACAGGTTCGAAGCCCCCTTGCGTAATGACTCATCCCCTGCCCTGCTGGGCCGGGCTGCAGCCAGTGGAGGTCACTCAGAGCCCATTGCCCAGCATAGCCACCAGCAAGGTACCCCCACTACGTCACACCGGGCAGACAGACGTACCTGCGGATATCGAAGGAGCCGGGCAGCGAGAAGGGAAACAAACCCACGTTTGTTTAAATGGAAACCGACAAAGGGTGTTTAGAAAACGTCACTTGCAGGCTTCCAAGCGGGTCTCACCCCATGGAGGGAACGAGCACAGCACATGAAAAGCCACGAAGAAAGGCCCTTCATGCGACCGGTTTCACGGCCTCGTCCGGCAGCCTGGGCCCTAGCAGAGGGGCTGCAGAAACCCACGTGCTAATGCACTTTGCGAGCGCTCTGCTTTTGCTCATTAGGCCCTGCGGATAGCCCTTCTCTCGTCAGGGACGGGGGCGGGGCACTCAAACGATGAAGGTGTCTGAAGAAGAAGCGAAGCGAAATGAATGGGACTTACCACTAACACAAGGACGTTCATTAGCCGGTCAATGCTCGTCCGTTTAAAGGTTGTTTTCCCGCTGTTCTGCATTAATTTGGTGTCTGGCCCTAAAAGATCAAACACCGCCATGATTTTTAAGGGCATGGATCACTTCCAGAGCCGCTTCCCTTCCATGCACCAAAGCACTCTACAAACATACATTAACAGGGTCATTACGTCCCTCTAATTTTTCCATTCATATGTGGAATAAATTTTGTTCCGTGCACTGATGCATGTGCAGATGTGCACCACTGGTAGAAATACAAGCTGCCGGCCGTGCGCACTCTGCTACTCACCTGGGTGGCCGCCCGAGCACACAGCTTACCGGGCACACTGATCATATTATTCCCATGTTACAGATGGCAGTAAAGTAGCATGCCAAGGCCATAGAATCAGAAGCAGAAACCAGACCTCCCGGCGCTCACGCCCTGCTACAGCCAATGCGCCCACCCTAACTTATGGAAAAGAGCAGGTACCACATCGGCAGCGCCCCTGCCCCCCGTTCATTTCCTTGCGGGTCTGCAGTGCGACACACACAACCCCAATCTCACTTTCGCCTCCCACAAATACAGGTGCAACCGAACCCTGGCCCTGGGTCCCAGGTGTAACCCGGAGGAGGGGTGTCTCTGAGCTCTCCGGGCTGCTTGCAGCTGGGACCTGCTCAGTATCCGCGTGGAGCAACCAAGAGACTGAGTCCCGAGCCCTCAAGCAGGGTCAGCATTTGAGGACTCTCGGCCCATAGGGCGGGGCTAGGCTGAGGCTCCTCCCCCACCCTGACACTGGCTGCCCCCAGCCCTAGGGGGGAGCAGCTTCTCTGTATGACAAAGAGTCCGTCAAGGTGCACTGAGGTTTTGCAACCTCGGTCAGGTTCACTCCCCACCGCTCTCCGGCAACCTGACTCAGAAAACTCCCCAGGGAGTGTCTGGGCCGCCCCTCGCCCAGGGCGAAGGGACGTGCCGCCGTTCCCCTCGCGTTCTTGTCCCCGATGGAACCCGCCTCCCCGGGGGACGCAACTGGCCCTTCCCGCCCCCCGGGGGATGCGACTGGCCCTTCCCGCCCCCCGGGGGACGTTTCCACCCTGCTCCTCCGCGGGTGCCACCTACCGGCGTAAATCACGAGGCCGAAGCACCACTCCGTGTTCCTGATGGTGCAGCCCCGCAGCAGCATCTTCTCGTTGTCCAGGGCAAACTTCTCCCCGTGGAGCGTCAGCGTCCCCGTGAACTTATCCAGCTTGTTGTTCGGCGCCTCGCATCTGACTTCCCCTGGAAGCAGAGAGCCGGCAATGGGAAACCTCCCTGGGGCTAGCCCCCCTCCGCCGCCCGGGCAGGGCACCCCCAGCAGCGCCGTGCCCGGATCTCGTTCTGCGGGTACTGCCCCTGCCCCAGCAAGCCGAGTGTCTGCACCGAGTGACGCCCCTCCTGGGCGTGTCCTGTGCCACTGGCCACGGGCTGGTCCCGGCCCCTTGAGGCTACATCATATCCCGGCCCTCTCTCCCCAACAGAGATCCCGTCCCCTTGCCAGCCCCGCAGCCCCCAACCGGCCCGGCCAGCGCCCAGTGCCATGTGGCTGGAGGCCTCCCACGAGGACTGGCAGGCCAGGGACCCGACGGACACGGCCCACCACGAGCCCTCCCCAAGCAGCCGGGGGAGAAGGGGCCAGCCTGAGGTTCCGGCCGGGCGTCGGCACAGCGGAGAACACACGCACATGCAGACAGCAACGTCCAACAGAGTCGCACGCAGGGGCAACCCCGACCTGGCC
This sequence comes from Pelodiscus sinensis, assembly GCF_052426305.1. Lineage (NCBI taxonomy): Eukaryota > Metazoa > Chordata > Testudines > Trionychidae > Pelodiscus > Pelodiscus sinensis. The sequence goes on along the minus strand of NC_143057.1, from coordinate 130,530,136 downwards.
CCACGGCCTCCTACAGCAGCCTGCCTAGCGCACTGCCGGCCCACGCTGGGCAGTGCCACGCGTCCAGGGACAGGCTGTGGACAGCGGAGCAGAGGCCGCTGCCGACGGGGAACGTACCTGGCCGGGTTGCTTTAGCGGCTGTGGGACTCTGCCCACGACAGCCCGGGGCTGACGCTGTCTACCCGCGGGCAGTGGGTCTAGCGGGCACCCCAGAAAGGAAGCAGGAAAGGGCTCGTAAGAGAAGCAAGCAGAGCGTCTGTGGAAAGGCAGGAAGAGGAGCTGGGGGCAAAGGAACAAGCACACGTCAGTGTCGGAGCCCCCAGCGGCAGAGCGAGCTCTCGGCAACCCTGCGTGTGACACTCCCCACAGCTGGCGCCGAGTTGCCTCCAGGCGGGAGAGAGGAGCACCCTGAGTAACGTCGCCCCGGGTGCGGCTTCCCTGCACGGCCCTGCACAACGGTAGCCAAGCTGTGGGTGCCTTTGCCATCCAACCTTCTCCTCTCGGCCTGCCCCGGAAGCCCGTGTCGGGCTCCATACAATTGTTTCTGCCTGTACAGAGGTTAGCTGCAGAAGTGAGGCTGAGTCTAATCAGGCATGCGTCCCAGGACTTTTCCAAATACAATGCTTCCTGCTGCAATTCCTATTTCCCCTTTCAATGTGTCAAACAGAGCCCCCTTTCTATACACCGCTAGAGATTTTGGAAAGCTTCAACCCAAGTGTGACATAGTGGGGGTACCTTGCTGGTTGCTATGCTGGGCAGTGGGTTGTGAGTGACCTCCACTGGCTGCAGCATGGCCCAGCAGGGCAGGGGATGAGTCATTATGCAAGGGGGCTTCGAACCTGTCTGACCAGTCATCTCCCAGGGAGCGGAACAATGGGAAGAAGGAGAGTGGAGCCCTGGCTGGGGGCAGGGCTGGGAGTGAGTTAGGGAGGTTTCTGGCTGGTATCATGGAGGAGACAGCCTAGGGAAAGGGGCTGGAATTTAGGGGCCCAGTCTCCCCCATCTCAAGGGGGGCTGAGGCATCCTAGGCCTGGTTCCTGTAACCAGATGACATCTGTGCTGTGCTGTATCCTGGAGAAGCAATAAACTCCCTCTATTCTACTGGCTGGTGGAGTCTGTCCGTGCCGTTTCGGGGGTGCAGGAGACGGGGGACCCCCAACGCGCCGTCACCCCAAGAGAAGAGTTTTAACTCTGGAAAAGGTTGTGAAACACTTGGCGAGTGCCACTCTTATGAAAAGTAACGATCCTGGCCCTCGTTAGACAGCCCGTCTGAGAAACGAGTTTTCAAACTTCAAATGAAGATTTCGGGTTCCACAGCGTGGCCTCTTCAGTAAAACGGGGAGTGGAACTCCCCAAGCAAGGAGGGACCGTTCTTTACACAGCGCTTCCCAGTGCAGCCAAAAAAGTATCTGTCTGCAAGCCCCCTGGAGACGAGGGAGCCCAGAACCGCAGCCCTCGCTTCCGAGGGATCTTGTCATAAGGAGAGGTCACACAACAGAGTCAGAGCAAGACCTGTTGCGTGAGATCCGACTGCAGAGAGAGGGCGTTAGACTGCACGGCTTAGCGACATTCTGAGCTGCGGGACAGAGGGAGCGGCTGATCGCTGTTCTGCCCCGGACCCCGTCAGGAGGAGAGTCGTCCGCTCTTTGCACGGCCATCAAATTGCTAGTCCCATGGATCCGGGACTCAAGACACGTCCCGGAGAAGAGGGAGAGCCAGAGCACACCCCCACCACCGCTCTGTAGCTTTCCATTCCATTCGGGTTCCCTCACGAGCACAGCGCCCTCCAGTGACTAGTGTGTGTGCGACGTTCTCGCCCTCTCTGGGTACGGCTAGGCAGCGGCACTATTTCGGGATACATCCGGGAACAGCGCGCCCATTATGTCCAAATGCAATCGAAACAACAGGCGCGCTATTCCGGCGTCCCGGGAAGCCTTGTTCCACGAGAATTAAGGGACTTGTCGGACTAGCACGCGGTTTTTGGTGCTGCGCAGACAGAGCCACGTTTCGAAATAGACTCTCTCGAAATACGTTCGAAATACGCCATGCATGCTGCATAGCTCCGGTAGCTTCTTCCGAGCCAGCGCAGTGGTGTGGACGCGCCCTCCCAGCAGAAGAGCTCTGAGTACAACGGAAAGTTTTGCTTCTACGGGGCTGGGCGGGGGCTTTTGGTGCATGTTGCCAAGAGTTTAAGTTAGAGAAAGGCAGGCCAAACAAGCAGGCCTTGCAAGTGTAGCTCTAGGACGGGGTGAGGGACCCTTTTAGGGTCGAGGGCCTCTGACCCACAGAAAAAAAAATCAGTCGGGGGCCGCATACAAGTGAGAAGCAAAAATAAAGCCCTAAACCCGCCCTGAGGTGGCCCCCAGCTGAGGAGCAAGACAAGACCCTCCCCACGTTCCCGTCGCACTCCAGAGCCTGGGGGGCCAACCTAGCAGCTATTTTGTGCTCCTGCGGGTCTTCCATCCTTATCCTGTTCTGCTGGGGAGGAGCGAGCCCCAGCTGGGCTCTCCGTGATGAGGACACCTGCCCGTCAGGAACAAGCCCTCCCGGTCGTTTCACCCAAGGGCCACAGAACCGGTGCCGGGGCCGGGCCATGGCTCACGGCACGCCTGGACTTCCCACGCACCAGCTGCCCGGCAGCGAGAGGAAAACCATTCCAGATTCGCCTTTCTGGCGGTGGCGCGAAAGCGGTGAAAGGACAGACATGCAAACCTCTACACTGAGAAATCCAAGTCCCCTTCCCCCCCCACCCCCGTGCGCAGATGTGCCGGGTCTGCTCCCAACACTGGTGTAAACAGGGTGTGATTGCTGAAAACGCACAGACACCAGAGTACAACTCCTCGGAGCTCACAACCGCGCCCTGCCAGAGACGTCAGTCCAGCGTCTGCCTGGTTTGGTTCTCAGGGGGTGGGTTGCAGGTGCCTGACAGGGAGCATGCGATGGGGTCTTGCCCAGCGTCGACAGACACAGAGGGTGCAGCAACACTGCATCTGTAGCTCAAAATAGCCTGCGCAATTCGAGCTATGCACATTGCGTAGCTTATTTTGAGTGTATTTCAAAATAGCTTATTTTGTAATTTGGTGCTGTCTACACAATGCCAAATTTCAAAATAAACCTCTGTCCCAAAATGCCCCTTAATCCTTGTGGAACAAGGTTTACAGGATGTTGGAATAGTGCACCAAACGGCAGCTTGCACCACTTGCTCCCCCGCGGCGGCCTGGCTGAGCGGCGCAGAAGTCAGCCGAGGGCCATGGCGGGAGGTGAAGGGAGGCAGGAGGGGAAGGAGAAGAGAGAGAGACAGAGAGAGAGGCAGTGGGAGGAGGAGGAGGAAGAGAGAGACGGAGCGAGAGACCAGCGGCTGAGGAGAGAAGACCGACATGGAGGAGAGACCTGAAAATCCCGTTTTATGACGGGCTAATTGGCTAGTTTCAAAATAGCTTTCGAAATAACGGGCGTGCTGATAAGATACAGAATACGCTATTTCGGGAATAGGGCAGTGTAGACGTGCCCTCAGGATACGGACCCAGCAACGTTATTTCGAAATAACTAGTGTTATTCTGAAACGACGTCTGCGTCTGCACAGCCGGCAGTTCTTTCGAAATAACGTCGAAATGCTGCCAAGCTGGAGGACTGCTTACTCCGACTCCTGTACGAGGAGGGAGGGACGGTGGAGGAAGAGCGCTCTACTTCGAAATACGTGCTGCGTAGCCGCTCCCCATTCCGAAATAAGCTACGCCATTGGCGCAGCTCAGGGTTGTAGCTTATTTCCACTTCAGCCCGCAGTGCCGGGCTCAGCGCCGGCTGCCCACCCATCGCAGTCAGGAGGTCTGGCCTACACCGTGGCTGCCCGGGGCAGATGCTGCCGGCCGAGCGGCTTGGAGGGGAATTGGAGCCCTCGGGGACATGCCGGGGAACACTCCCTGGTTCTGGGCACTCACCATTGAAATCGCTCAGTTTCTGAAGGTCCTCCCCCAGCTCCGCCGTGACCGTCAGCGCCTGCTTCACTTTCAGGTTGGTTTCCCTGCAAGAAACGCCCGCGTCAAACTCCAACACGGCCAGTCCCTTCTGCTCCCGGAGCGGATCTCGCGCCTTGGGGCCCAGACCGAGCCCGCAGGCTCTGCCGCCTGCATCTCGTTACCAAGAGTCAGATCGGGGCTCTTTTTACACGGCAACGCGCAGAGCCGCTCCCATCAGCGCCCCGAGCGCGACCCGGCCGGCGCGCCCCCCGAACCGCCAGCGGCGCCCCGAGGGCGACCCGGCCGGCGCGCCCCCCGAACCGCCAGCGGCGCCCCGAGGGCGACCCGGCCGGCGCGCCCCCCGAACCGCCAGCGGCGCCCCGAGGGCGACCCGGCCGGCGCGCCCCCCGAACCCCAGCGGCGCCCCGAGGGCGACCCGGCCGGCGCGCCCCCCGAACCGCCAGCGGCGCCCCGAGGGCGACCCGGCCGGCGCGCCCCCCGAACCGCCAGCGGCGCCCCGAGAGCGACCCGGCCGGAGCGCCCCCCGAACCCCAGCGGCGCCCCGAGAGCGACCCGGCCGGAGCGCCCCCCGAACCGCCAGCGGCGCCCCGAGAGCGACCCGGCCGGAGCGCCCCCCGAACCGCCAGCGGCGCCCCGAGAGCGACCCGGCCGGAGCGCCCCCCGAACCGCAGCGGCGCCCCGAGAGCGACCCGGCCGGAGCGTCCCCCGAACCGCCAGCGGCGCCCCGAGGGCGACCCGGCCGGAGCGCCCCCCGAACCCCAGCGGCGCCCCGAGCGCGACCCGGCCGGAGCGCCCCCCGAACCGCCAGCGGCGCCCCGAGCGCGACCCGGCCGGAGCGCCCCCCGAACCCCAGCGGCGCCCCGAGAGCGACCCGGCCGGAGCGTCCCCCGAACCGCCAGCGGCGCCCCGAGGGCGACCCGGCCGGAGCGCCCCCCGAACCCCAGCGGCGCCCCGAGCGCGACCCGGCCGGAGCGCCCCCCGAACCGCCAGCGGCGCCCCGAGCGCGACCCGGCCGGAGCGCCCCCCGAACCGCCAGCGGCGCCCCGAGCGCGACCCGGCCGGAGCGCCCCCCGAACCGCCAGCGGCGCCCCGAGCGCGACCCGGCCGGAGCGCCCCCCGAACCGCCAGCGGCGCCCCGAGCGCGACCCGGCCGGAGCGCCCCCCGAACCCCAGCGGCGCCCCGAGCGCGACCCGGCCGGAGCGCCCCCCGAACCCCAGCGGCGCCCCGAGAGCGACCCGGCCGGAGCGCCCCCCGAACCCCAGCAGAAGCACAAGGCCCGGGCCTCTCCGCGTGGGAGGCTCCTGCAGCCGGCGGGGTGGGGCTGGGAAGCCGGTCCTGGCGCGCTGCCCGTGACGCGCCCCAGACAATCCCTCGTTCTGGACGGAAACCTGCCTCCCTCCTCAGCCGGCCGGGCAGGGGGACAAGCAGCCGCCTGGGCTGTTGGGTGCGGCTTTGCCCAGGGCAAGGGGAAGGTGAGCGAAGCCCCCTCCAGGCACGGGCGGCGGGTGGAGGGAAGGGGCGTCATCGCCTCCCCACGCGGCACGGCTGGGGCCCCGCCATGCAGCAACCCCGGCCCTCAGCTGGGTTGGGCGGGGCTTAGCTGGGGGGGAGGTTGTTGAAGGGGCAGGGTCTCAGGGAAGGGGTGGGGCTTCAGGCAGAAGGGGCGGGGTTTGGGCTTGTCCTCCCAGCTGAACCTTCACCTACTGCCTTACGCCCACAGTGCTCGAATGGAGGCGTGGCCCCGTGGGAACGCCGGGGGGGGCACCAGAGGCAGACCCCCCTCTCGACGCTCAGTGCTCTCCGGGCAGACGCGGGAGCCGTGCATGCTGGAGGCGGAGCTAAAGGAACATGGGTGGCCGAGGCAGCGCGGAGAACACGCAAACAACCGGGCCCGCCGGCCTCACGATTCACCTGCAGCCCCGGGGCCGGGCTCACTCACCCGTCCAGCTCCGCCGTCTCGATGTACGTCAGGCTGTGCGGCTCGCTGCTGGAGAGCAACAGCAAATCGGCCTGGGCACAAACAGAACCGGGGCGGTGTGAGCTCGTGGACACAACAGCCGCCCCCGCGCCATCCCGTCCCCAGCACGGAGCACCCGGCCACACGCCGCAGGCTGCCGAGCGCCGGGCCGGGTCTGCAAAGCTGCGAGCGCGTTCCCGCCAGACTGGCCGACTCGCGAGAGGAGCCCGGGGCAGGCTGCACAAAGCGCACTCACCGTCACAAAGTTGTTGTTCTCCAGTTTGATGACGTCGCCCACCTGGATGTTCATCCACTTGTCGGCCTTCAACCTGCAAGAGAAGGTTCCCGTTCGTAGGGGCAGAGCGTGGAGCCCTTGGGCCCCGGCTCAGCAGGGCGCGCGTCATTCTGGGCCGTGTCTGTCCAGACACGGTCTCTCCCTTCTCTTCTGCCCCCAGTCCAAGCCCTGGGGTCCTTGGGCAGAGACCTGCAGTCCTGGGCGCTGGGGATGTGAAACCCCCTTGAGTAAAGCACCTAACACGCTGTGGGATCCCGTACGGTAACACAACAACACAACTGCGGCTGCCTCCGTTCTACTTCCACAAAGCACAGAACTTGAGTTGTCACATTGCTGCATCTGTCGGGATTTTCCATCTTGTGCAGAAGTGCCCCCCACAGACAAACCTTCAGCGAAGAACCGAGACTTACCTGCCATTGACCAGCACCTGGACGGGACGGTTATTGACGTGATTGTCGCTTTTGTGTCGATTCTGGAAAAAACCACGAAAGGCGACCAGGGCGTTAGCAGACACGCTGCAGAGGCCACGCGAAGGCAGGGCAGGGTCCCTGGCCGGCCGGGGGAACGCGAGGGGCCGGCGTGCGAGGACAGGGCAGCGCCGTCACTGTCTATGCTCGTCACCCTCCCCTTCCGGGGAACCTCGGTCGGCTAAATCAGAAATCAAAATGACCCAAAGCCAGGAGAGGGGAAAGCCCAGAGTAGATACCAGGGCCCTGCCGGCACAGGGGCGGCTGCCTCCCCCCAGCACGCTGGAGACCCCGTTCCGTGGTGCTCCCCAGCGTCCTGCGCCCATGGCCCCAGGACTGCACCCCCCGGGTCTCTCCATCCGGCGCTGCGCACGGGGAGTCCGGCCGCACTTTGGGCCGGAGAGTGGAGTCCACATTGAACTGGGCAGGGGCTGGTCACGGGGCTGGCTGGGAGCAGACTGGCAGGCAAGGGGGGCCCTGAGGTGGACGGGCCCCCGCTGAGGGGAAAGATGAGTCATTTAACCCCGAGTCCCACAAACCCCGGCCTGGCCTGGCCTGCAGAGAAGGTGCCTGGAGGGACCCAGTTGCTGCTGCCGTGGCCACCGGTATCTGCAAAAGCAGCAGCAGCTGCGCCCTGCGCCGGGCCCATTCACGTAAGAGGGCGCGGCTGGTGCGCCCGACTCCTGACAATCAGGGGCTGCAGCATGGCTGGCCCCGCGCCCTGCACCGGCCAGAGACCAGCTCCCCCCCTTGCTCTGTGTAGGGGGAGGTTTCCCTCTCGGCCTGGCACTGGGGAACGGCAGCCGCCCGCCAAGCTAAGCGCAGGAACCCCCCGCAGCTTACGAAGTCGTCGATGGCATCCTTCGCGCCCGACACGGCCAGCACCAGCACCAGCGGCACCACCGTGGTGAACCAGGACAGGGAGGACACCTGCGGGATGAGCTGCGGAGGAGAGAAGAGAAGCGGGGTGGGAACGTGCACGGCCCAGGCGACACGCGGAGACCCACGAGCCGCTGGCGCCTGCGGAGGCTGCTCCCCGCTGCCCTGCGCACAAACCCCAGAGAGGGGCGTGCCGCGCTCGTTCCACACCCGCCACAAAGGGCACCGGGGCCTGCGCCCCTGGACGCACAAGGGCTGGGGGGCACGGGGAAAGGAGGGGGGTTCCCTCCCGCTAGGTTGTGGTACATTAGCAGCAGCAGATCCCAACTTCTGGCTTCTTTCTGGAGGACTTGGGCACGGGCTGTCGGAGGCCTGGTGGGGCGGCACGTCAGCGGCTGGAACGTGGCCTGCGTCTCCCCCAGCCCTGCGTCGCCGAGGACGGGAGGCCGAGCTGTAGCCAGGCCCACCAGTGACTCAGTGGGGAGGGGAGGTATTTTACCAGTAAAATGCCTAGAGTGGACATAGCCACAGCGGGGTAAAGGGGCCTTTCCTGGGTGTAATTACTCCCCTTCTCCCGGGATACCTCCCCCGGCAGCAGCTCCTTTCTATGCAGAGCGCGGCGTCCAGCGAGGGGTTGGGTAGCACGTCCCACCGGTGACAGCCGCGCCATTCCCTAGCGCAGAGCAGCCGTCCACGTGGGAACCCACTGCCCCGTGCCACGCAGGACGGGCACAGGAGAGGAGATGTGCACGGGGCAGGGGTGGCAGTGGACACGAGGGGGGGGAAGAGTGCATGGGGCGGGGGCAGCAGTGGACACGGGGAGAGAGTGCACGGGGTGGGGGTGGCAGTGGACCTGGGGGGCGGGGGGGGTGCACGGGGAGGGGGCGGCAGTGGACGGGGGCGGGGAGGAGGAAGAAACAGGAAGGGAGAAGACCAGTGTCCCCCTCTGTGCGCCCGTCCTGAGCAAGGTGGGGGCAAAGCACAAAGGTTTTGTCCTTACAGGTCGCCATTCGTGGCTCAGCAAGCGCCACTGCTGAACAGCATAGCGGGACCAGTCCTGGAATCCACGAGGGGCAGGTCTACACTACAGAGTTCTGTCGGAAAAACAGCCGTTTTCCCAACAAAACCTGAGTTCCGGCCACACTGCCATCGCGTCCTCCCGAAAGCCAGTGGAAAGCGCAGAGGGTTTCCGGCGTTGGTCACCCTCTTTCTACGAGGAAGAAGCCTTTTTGCCAAAGAGCTTTCGGGAAGAGGCGTGTGTGGACGGGGAGGAGCGAGTGCTTTTCATAGAAGGGGAAAGAGGAAGAAGCGCGGGTCCCCAGGGGCCACTCCGCCCACAGCAATCCCAGCTGAATGTGAGACGCTTTCGGAAGACGTTTTTGCGGAAGATCTGTTCTGAAAAAAGGTTCTTCTAGACGCAGCCCTACAGCGTGAAAACCAAGGAACCAGGCCGGAGCTCCGGCCAAGGGGGCACGTTCCCCACAAGCCCGGCTTTTAGGATCTTACGATTTCCAGAAGCATGTGGCGGGAGCTGGGATTTCCCGGCTCGCCCAGCGCTCCGGAGGGGGTTTACGCTCAGGGAAACGGAGTAGGGGGGAGTCTAAGGGTCTTGCTCCAGCTGGGTTGTGCCTGGACGGCTCTAAACAGACTGAACCCAAAAGTATCCAACTTGCTGTAGGAACAGCCCTGCCCAGGGCCAGGCTCGCTAACAGGGTCCCGAGAGGGGGCGTGGCAGGGACAAGGGTTAGGGTTTATCGCCCGTGAGCCACGGACAAACCCAGAGATGCTGACACAGGCTCAGGGCAGCCCCATTACCACCCGGAACGGGAAAACTTCAGCCCAGGGCCCCATAGGAGCAAACCGGGCAGGGAGCAAACCGCTCCGGTGCGTGTGAATTCACGGCCTGCGTCTTGCCGGGACACTCGGTCTCCTGGGGACGCTAGCGTGGGCGAAGCCAGCGGCCCCCAGGTGGAGAGCAGCCTCGTGTCTTTGCATTGGCTGCAGGAGGAGGGCGCCATCCCGGGGACCCAACAGCCGGCAGCAGCACCTCCCTGCAGCACAGGAGACGCAGAGCAGGCCAAACACCCTGTAACCATGAGCTAACCCATCCCTGGGCTCCAGCCAGTGCGTCCGACCGGCCCCCCGCCAGAGGGGCTCTCCCATGGTCGCCGGAGCTCAGCCGGACGAGTTTCCTTCCACGCCCTGTTTGCGTCTCTGCTTTGGGCGTTAATAAGACGCCAATTCACGCTCCAGGCGCAGCTCGTGTGGGCTCCGCGCCGGCCCGCAGCCAGGCACTAGGGCAGAGTCCATACCTGCAGGATCAGCAGGAACAGGAAGTAGGCATTGGCTATTCGCTGGAACTGCTCAAACAGGTTGAGAGGCAGGAAGGTGAAGAAATTGTATTTCGAGGTTCTAATCGAATTATTCTGGGGGAACAGAAAGCAGACGGAGGGTCGGTGAGACAGGACAAGAAATTGCAGCACGGCCCCTTGCAGCCGAGTTCGACGGGTCTAAATTTAGCAACAACATTGTTCACAGCAGCCTCGCACAACATTTCCTTTTCCCCGAGTCACCCACGCCAAATTCTGATAAACACACAGATTTCTGGGTGGGGAGGGTGTAATTACTGGAAGTGTGTGACACAGCAGCGCCAGGGGTATATGCAACACACACACACACACACACACACACACTCACACACACACACACACACACACACACACACACCCCTTTCCTCTATTGTGGGAGATGCATTTTGGATTCTCTTTGTAACTGGCGCAGCGAAGCGAGTATCGTATCGCGTTTTGCTTGTTTCTGGCAGCATCCACTGCATGCTCGCGCTTCCCAAACAGCAGACAGGGATCAGCTGCTCCGCTGCGGGACTGTCATGATTCTGAGGGTTAGCCAGCTGCCTGGGGATTAAGGGGTTAACTACACCTAGCCAGGTGGAGTGGCCAGTAGGAATGTAGGTGGGACTTTCAAACTGGGACAAAGGAATTTGGGTTTTTTTCCCTCCTTTGTCTCTCCGGGTGAGTCCTCTGCAGCTACAGGGAGGGACAAGCATGTCTCTCTCTCTCTCTCTCTCTCCAAGAAACAATTCTTCACTTTCTGTAAGTAGGGTAACGTTCAGGTAGCTTCGTTAGGCTTCATTGTTTTAAGGGTTGGGTCTGGGATCTGAGATCTGGCACTGCTTACGAGATGTTTGGCTTTTCTTTTTAACTACGTTCTAGGCCATGGTGTAATTCCTCCATGAGTATATTTTGTTACCTTTCCATCCGATCCTTATGCTTGCAACAGGAATATTGTTGTAATAATAAAAGTTTTCTCTTTTCTTTTTAGTAACCTGGCATTGGTTAGTTGTGTGTCCTGATTTTTATAATAGGGGTGAGATTTCCCAAATGATCTTCCCCCTAATCTCGTTATTAATATTTGGGTGGTGGCAGCGGAAGTTTTATTCCCAAAATCTAGGTTTTTAAGATTTTGGGGGAAGTTTTATACCAACGCCTGGTAGATAAGGCTTTGGGGTACACTTGCTGGCCCCCACTTCTGCATTTATCATGCCAGAGAGGGGAAGGAGCCATGCCAGGGACTGACTGGGTTAACAGTGTTAAAATACAGACACTCCCTAACCTACCACAGTTATCCCCAGCAGAGCTCACTGGGGTCTCTTCTAGCCAGCGTGGCAGGAGGGAGTTTTGGGGGGATTTGGCAGAGCAGAGGGCCTTGCGCCACCAGAGTCCGGTGCTCGGGGACCTGGGAGGGGCCACAGAGGCCTGGGCTGGCCCCGTTCTGGGGGAGGAGGCTGGCAGAGTGGAAGAGCACGGGAAGGCCAGAGACGGGGCAATGGAGAACTGGCAAACGCCAAGCCGACTGAAGCCTGCCAGGCTCGGCGGTCCCGGGGGCCCGGCCCAGGCCTGGCACTGAGCCGGTCCCTCCGGCTGTGGGCGTTTGTTTCCTGGCGCGGGAGCTGGAATCGTCCATCCACCCTCACCGGGCTCCAACCCCCCCCCGGCCTTTCACCCAGCCTGGAACACGCGGGTCCGAAAAGGCTCCTGGGGCCGATGCAGCTACACAGCTGGCTCGGAACAGGCCCCTAAGCAGCCGGCCGCCAACACAGAAAGACAACCGGCATTTGTTACTGCCCTGGGCTTGCACCCCGCCCCCATCTCTGGATCCCAGGCCTTCCATGCAGCCCCCCCACCTCTCCCTCTTCAAACGAGGGAGGGGCCCATGCTACTTAGCATAGAGCTCAACTATCCGAGCGCCCTGGGCTTGGCTGCCCTTGCAGCTGGTTTGTGACTTCCAAGTGCCTCATCTCTAAGTTACGCGCATGAGCAGGCTCCCTCCACACTGCGGGTTGAGCTGGGGAATAACGTCGCCCCCATCACCTAGGTGATAACCCAAGCCGCACTGAGGTTAAATGACCCGCCCAAGGCCAACCAGTGAGGCAGTGCCAGGGCAGGTTCTTGGTGCCAGTTCTGAGCCCGTGTAACCCACACACCTAGGCTGTGTCTACACTGGCGGATTTTTGCGCCAGAAATATGCAAATGAGGCTAAGCGTAGAATATCACAGCCTCATTTGCATACCTAATGAGCCTCCATTTTTGCAGAAGAGGCTCTTGCGCCAGAAGCAGCTGTCTACACGGCCCCTTCTTGCGCAAGAAAAGCCCTCTTGCGCAACGCCCCTACGCGGATTATTTTCAGGAATAACGGCGTTACGCAAGAGGGTTTTTCTTGCGCAAGGAGGGGCCGTGTAGTCAGCGCCTTCTGGCGCAAGAGCCTCTTCCGCAAAAATGGCTGCTTATTAGGTATGCAAATGAGGCTCGGCGATATTCCACGCTTTTTTCTGGCGCAAGAACCCACCAGAGTAGACATAGCCCTAGTGTGGTTACTGAGCAATGCAAGTGGTACCTAGACCACAGCAACAGTTAAGACCAAGAGACCTCTACGGTGTGGGCTGGGAGCCAGCTGGCTTTTAGCTCAGAGGGTGGAGGCGCCTACACTCTGCTCCCGAGGTCCCAGGTTCAAATCCGCCTGGTGGTGGTTAAATGTGCACCACCGAAGCATCGTTCTTTAGGCTCCACACGGCTTTCACAGCGGCTACAGAGGAGTAGTGGGGCAGTGGGGCCCAACCTCGTGGGGCAGGTTTGAGAGCTGGCTGCAGCACTGCATGGGAACATGCCCATTCTGGGAGCGCCTGCCAGAACTCGGGTGGTACGTCCAGAGGGCTTGGCCAGGGAGCTCTCAGGGGCCCGTGAGAGCAAGGCTGGCTCCCTTCAACTCCTGCTTGTAAATGAAGCCAAAAAACTCAGGCGTGTACCAGAGCCACCAGCCCACGCCCTGGTACTGCCCAGGCAGCTCGGCGCCCAGGGCATGCGGCAATCTAACACATACACTGCCCCGAGAACAGACCAATAATCTAGCATTCCTCTGCGCCATCTCCCACGAGAGCCTATCGCAAAGCACTAAGCCCCCAAGCAGGGACAGGAGCCAGGCTAGGAGACGGTGTGTGTGGAATCAGATCATTGCTAGAAAGTTCAGTTTACACAACCGTTCACTGACCCAGCCACGGAAACGGAAGACCCCGAGCAGCTACCAACGCAGCGTGATCCATCGGGACGGGACACCCGCCCCTCAGAATTCCTGGGTTCATCCCCACTCACACACAGCACTGTCTGGGGCGAGTCACTGTTCCGGTTTGTGCCTCAGTTTCCCTGGAGGTTGAACGGGGATAGCAGCAGCTACCCACCTCTGTAAAGTGCTTTGAGACCCACAGGTGAGTGTAACAGACCGGGCTGTGTCTGGGCACAGCTGAGGGCGTCCGCTCAGGGCGAACTGCTCAACTTCAGGGCTCCTTACGGCCCCCAGACTGGTGACCTCTCCAAACAGGCCACAAACCAGTCCCACAGAGCGCTTCAGCTGCCTGCCTGAAGCCTCCCAAGCAAAACCCCTCCGACACCCCAGCAATATCCGTGCCCCAGATGGCCCCGGGCCTCATACACAGGTGGGGGGTCCTAGCACCCAATCCCACCTACCCCGAACAAGTTCTGTCCGGTTCCAAGAAACCAGCCACAGATCCCTGGTCAATTTACCCTCTGGACCTTACCCTCAAATCACGCTGGGCCAATCCTTTAGCATCTAACTACTAAAGGTTTATTGCCACAAGAAAGAAAAGCCTGAGAGTAAGGTTGCTAAAGTATCATATATTACATGCATCGAGTCTCCCAGTCCTCGATGCAGGCTCTAGCAAAGATGTTACAGCTGCTGGCTTAAAAGTTCTTGTTGGGCATCCTAGATCAGGATGGGTCCACAGTTCTTCCTGGCTCTTCGATCCCTGCAGTGCTGCCTCTGGGATGAAGTGCTGAGCTGAGAACCAAGATGGAGTCGGCCACATGGACTCTTCATACATCCTTCCTGGTCTCTTCTTGGCTGCAGCAGGTCACCTGGCCAGCGGCCTATCCCTGTGTTCCCTGCTGGTAGCCCTTAGGTGTCAGTCACCATTCCCGAGAAACAAAAAACAGGACTATATAGCACTTTAAAGACTAACAAGATGGTTTATTAGGTGATGAGCTTTCGTGGGCCAGACCCACTTCCTCAGATCAAATAGTGGAAGAAAATTGTCATAACCATATATACCAAAGGATACAATCAAAAAATGAACACATATGAAAAGGACAAATCACATTTCAGAACAGAAGGGGGATGGGATGTGGGAGGTAAATGTCTGTGAGCTATTGATATTAGAGGTGATAATTGGGGAAGCTATCTTTGTAATGGGTAAGATCATCACAAAGAAAAAAAAGTTTCTCGCCATTTCAACCAGAAAGGACATTGTCTTGACGACTTGATTACCTGCATCCTGCTTCAAAGGCCTTTTAAGACTGCACTTGAAAGAGAATCCTCTGAACTGTCATTCATGCTTAAATTCAACACTTTACGCCTAAGTTTGAATAAAGACTCTGATTACCTTACCCATTACAAAGATAGCTTCCCCAGTTATCACCTCTAATACCATTAGCTCACAGACATTTACCTCCCTCCCCCCATGCCCCTTCTGTTCTGAAATGTGATTTGTCCTTTTCATATTTGTTCATTTTTTTAATTGTATCCTTTGGTATATATGGTTGTGACTATTTTCTTCCACTATTTGATCTGAGGAAGTGGGTCTGGCCCACGAAAGCTCATCACCTAATAAACCATCTTGTTAGTCTTTAAAGTGCTACCTAGACCTGTTTTTTGTTTCAGCTACACCAGACTAACACGGCTACATTTCTATCACCAATCCCCAGGTGTGTCCTTGGCCCATTGAGTGCCATTGTCCCACAGGGCCTCGCTAATTAGCATGTCCATAGGCCGGGCTCTGCCCAATGCTCAGCCACATGCAGAGAGACTTCCAGTCTCCATACAGGTTACAGATCCCTAACTCCACACCCAGACATTGTACAGAGATATGAAGAGCAGATACAGAACCAGAGGAAAGTAGCTTTTGTTTGACCCCTCACATGGCCCCTTTGTACCACTTTGGGGCGAACCCCCCCTATGGGTGCAGCAGTGACCCGGCTGCTCCCCTCACAATCCAATAACGTGGCAGTGAGCAGCCTGACAGATCCCCTTCTGCACTTGGCTAGAGTCAGGCCTAAGGAGATGGGGCACGAGGCCCTGACACCAACCCAGAACCCAAAACGCAAACAGCCCCTCAGGCACGTGCTGGCCCTAGAGCCAGCCCAGCAGGGCCATGGGGAAACGACGCGGCCGTTACAGCCAGCGTTCAGAACCCGGCTGCCCGCGACGTCCGGCCCTCGGCAGCAGGAGGCTCCGGACAAACGCGCCGGCCGCCTTGCCACAGACGTGCCTGGGACAGGAGCCGCGCTCTGCAGCCGGGACGGCTCTGGGGAAGGACGGGAGGGCGGATCCCAGAAAGCGCAGGGCGAGCGGCAGTCAGAGGGGCGACTCGCCTGCACCTCCGCTCCCGGCACTGAGCTCCCTTCCCAGCCCTGGGCAACACTGAGTCTGGCCAGCCGCTGTAGCCGGGGGCTGCCCCAGGACCGGCAGGCTCACAAGGCCCAGGCATCAGCGCCCGGCATGACCTTCCCCAGGCGCTGATGGGAAACGGCCAGGCCGTTGGAGACCGACGCCTGTCTCTAGCTCGTAGCTGCAGTAACGCAGGAGAGCGGCTGTGCCGTGGGGGGGGCTGTCTGCTCTGTGACCCTGCGCTGTGAGGGGTGATTCCCACTGACTCACCCACATGGGGATTGGCCCAGACAAGGCTCTTCCCAGGGGGAGAGACAAAGGGGGGGGAGACAGCTGGGGGCAGGGCCTGGGAGCTGGGCAGTTTCTGGCTAGGACACATGAAGGGAACAGACTAAGCTGGGTGCTGAGGTTGAGGGGGCGATGGGCCCCCTAACCCAAGGGGTCTGAGGCATCCTGGCCCTGACTCCTGTAGCCACCTCCCATCTGTGCTGGGCTGTATCCCGGAGAAGCAATAAACCCCCTGTTCTACTGGCTGGTGGAGCCTGTTCTTGCTGCTACGGGGGTGCAGGGTCGGGGGAACCCCAACGCGCCGTCACACAGGCGTGGGGCCGGCCCCCACAGAATGCCCACCCCGACCCCGTGACTGCAGGCCTAACAAGCAGAGCATCCAGCGCATGCCATGCACTCTGGACGACTAGGATCCAGGAAGAGCACAAGGACTGGCAGGCCGAGCCGACCCAAGGTCCACGGAGGCCAGCCCTGGAGAACGTCCAGCAGCAGCCACAACACAGGAAGGCTCGAGAAAGGATCATCGCTCCCCCCCATCCCCCGAGGAAGGTGGCATCCTGGTTCCTAACAGAGATTGGCCTAAACCCTGAAGCAGTCGGTTTTATCTCCCTCCAAACCATCTGTTAGCATTTCATAACTCTGGGAATCTGTGTCAGGATGTAGCCATCCAGCCCCTCTTTCAATGTCCCTCAGTTCTTGGCCTCACGGACGTCCTGTGGCAATGAGTTCCACAGTCTAATCACAGGCAACTCCTCAGGAAAACGTATTCCCCATACTTTGTAATTATACAGTACCAGTCACCCAAGGGTCATGGCGTGCTTTGCAAGCACTATTTGATCTCTGCATCATCCTAACGTGGGGAAGGTGACGATGATCTTCATTTTACAGATGGGGAAACTGAGGCACAAAGGGGTGCTGCTTGTCAGAGGTCACAAGGCCAGGAGTAGCATGCAGGAGCCTCGTCTCCCAATCACCCAATGCTGAGGCCACATGTCTCCCTCCTCCCCTGGCACCACAAACAAGTCCCAAGAGTCCCCATTGACTAGGCTCCTGCTGTGACAACTGGACTCCCGCCCGGAGGAGGGAAGGGCTGTCACCGCTCTGCTGTGGCCGCTCGCAGCCTGCCCTTCCAGAGAGGCGTGAGCCAGAAGCTACCAACCACTTTCCGCACTGCGCGGGGGCTCGGGAAGCCACAGCTCCAGCGCCCAACCTCTGCCGCATTCCCTGGCTCGGCCGGACCCAAGGCACGAGGTGCATGCACCGACTGTGGCCCGCGTGTCCAGGCCGTTACACGGCTCCCCGAGACTTCTCTGGGGGCCTCATAGGGCTGGGCAGAAAAACTAACCTGGACCCAGGGAGACCCAGGGGCAGACACGGGCCGCTGGGTGCCTTGTTCATTCCCGCCCTGACATTCGAGTGAGCCAGGCCTGGGCCTCAGGGCCCTGCAGTTCCTTTCTTGCTCCCGGACAGCCAATTTTAGAGCTGGTCTTGCAGCCCCCCCCCCCCCCCCCCCGCCGCCTCCGCACAGCTGGGCCGCGTTCCTAAGTGATGCTGCAGGACTGGGAGGAGAATCGGCGTCCGAGCCAACACGAAAACCCAGATTTCCTCCTCCGCTCGCCCTGCTCCACCAAGCCACAGCAGCCGGACGGTGGCCAGCCGCAGGACCGGCCCCTGGAAGGGCCACGTGGCCACCGTGGGCCTGGCTGTGCTGCACAGGCCTGCTGCCCCACCCTCAGGGATTCTCCACGAGGACGAGGTGCCCTGCCCCTCCCCACCCCCCGCCTTTGGCCTGGGGAGAGGTCAGGTGGGAACAAACCATTTGCTCTGGTGAAGGGCTTGAACCCGCGGACCGCCAGCTGCTCCCATTTCCCGGGGGGGGGGGTGTCTAGAACACACCAGCCCCTCAGATCCACATCTGTGTAGCTCCTCCTCAACCGTCTCCCAATGCCCGGCCTCAGGGAACCGCCACAGGCTGGCTGGCAGCGCTCCCAGGCCAGACACAGAGCCCCCTCGCCCTGCAACGCATGGCCCTGGAAAGCCGTCAGTCCGACCGACCTGGCTGCCTGCTGCAGCCGCAAGGAGGGAGCTACGACCCCCCGCAGCGCTTCGTGGTTACCAGGGTTCGCAGAACCCCGGGGCGGGCGGAGACCTCAGGAGGTACCGAGCCTGGCCCCCTGCCCAGAGCAGGACCAGCCCCGACTCCATCAGCCCAGCCAGGGCTTGGCCAAGTCAGGTCAGACACCTCTAGGGATGGACACTCCCCGCCCCCCTCGGGAACCCAGCCCAGCGCTTCCCCACCCGCCTAGGGAAATAGTTTTTCCTAATCTCCAACCTAGACCTCCCCCACTGTAACTTGAGCCCATTGCTCCTTGTTCTGCACCTGCCCCCACTGAGAACAGCCTCTCGCCAGCCTCTCTGGACCCCCCTGCAGGGAGTTGCAGGCTGCTCTCAAATCCCCTCCCCCCCCTCACTCTTCTCTTCTGCAGACTAAACAGACCCAAGTCCCTCAGCCTCCCCTCGTAGGTCATGTGCTCCAGCCCCCCAATCATTTTGGTCGCCTCCGCTGGACCCTCTCCAATGGGTCCACATCCTTTCTATAGTGGGGGGAGAGGGGAAGAACTGGACACAATACTCCAGATGTGGCCTCACCAAAGCTGAATAAAGGGGAATAATCACTTCTCTGGATCTGCTGGCAACGCTCCTCCTAATGCAGCCCAATATGCCATTAGCCTTCTTGGCTTCAAGGGCCCCTGTTGACTCATCTCCAGCTTCTCATCCACTGTAACCCCCAGGGCCTTTTCTGCTGAACTGCTGCTTGGCCAGTCGGTCCCCAGCCTGTACCAATACTTGGGATTCTTCCCTCCCAAGGGCAGGACCCTGCACTTGTCCTTGTTGAACCTCATCAGATTTCTTGTGGCTCAATCCTCTGATCTGTCCAGGTCACTCTGGACCCTTCCTGCTCTCCAGCGTATCCACCTCTCCCCCAGTTTCATTCCAGTCTCTCTCCTTGCCGGCCCTGCCACGGCGCGGGAGCTACCAGCGCTTCCTTCCTTCCATCCTGCTCCTAGGCATGCGGGCCCATGTGGGCCACAGGGAGGAAGGGCCCACGTCGGCCGTGGAGTCTACTAGCGCTGAACAGCCGAGTGGCAGCGCCGCTCCCGCCCCGCCCCTCCTAAGCAGATCCCACGGGGCACGGGCCACAGCCACGGGCTGGCTGCATGCGCTGTGTCCAGTGGCGGCAGCAGCCGAGGGGCCTCTCTCACCCCGGCCCCACGGAGCCCCGCGGCCTCAGGCAATGCTGCGCAGCAGGTGGGGTCGCCAGGCTCACCCCTCGTGCTGCACCAGGCGGCTGCAGTTGCCCTGCGCTCAGGGCCATCAGAGGGCAGGGCCCGGCTCGCTGCGTGGATCACAGGCGCAGCTCTAGCCCCTAGGCACGGAACGGTTAGCGGCCCCCTAAGGCCACCAGGCTGCTCAGGGGCCGCTTCACCCCGACTGGTGCCCTCGAAAACGCAGTCACTGCACCTGCCAAGGCCCCTGCACCCCGTCGCGCCCTGCCAGCGAGTTCTGTGCAGCAGCAGTCGGCCCAGCGAAAGAGATGGCTCCCCCCTTGCGTCTGACCTCCCGGGTCCCACGCGGCCGCAGCCCCGCTCCAGACAACGTTAGGGGAGTCCTGGACGGGTGGGAAGGAGCCAGGAACCTCTCGGCTTCCTCCGGGGTTCCAGCCACACCCGAAGTGCGGCTCAGCACAGGGCTGGCAGCCCCCTTGGGCGAGGCCGGCTCCTTTCCACGCGGCCTGCCCGTCTGGATTTCATTAACCGAAGCTCACCAGGACTCCTTTGGGAACAGGAGCCCCGGGCCAGGCAGACTGGCTGGCAGCCGTGTCAGAGCAGCTTTCTGCTTTCCCACCGCTCTGCCGTGCCCCGGGGCATGGGCTGCCGCGACGGACGTCCGCCGGGAATTTCTGACCTTCCCACGGTGCTGAGCAGCGCAGAGATGGGGTCACGTGGCAGGGCAGGCTCGCGCCTGGGGCGGGCCCTCAGCAACTCACTGCCCCCTTTCAACAGCTGGGGGGCAGCCACCCGCTGAGCACAACGCACTGCCACCCCCCACACTGCCACCCCCCACACTGCCACCCCCCACACGCACGCATCTCTGCACTTGGGGAAGGGGTGGAGGAAAGAGGCACAGGCTGGCCACGGCCATCAGGACAGGCCAGGCTCCCCCTCCCGCCTACATCCTCATCCCAGCCCCGTGAGCACCGAGCGCCCCTCTCAGCCCTGCGTCCTCACAGCCCAGGGTGGCCAAGCCTTGCACGCTGGGAACGCGCCTCCCCTCCTGCATTGCCAGGCCCCCACGTGCACGGAACGGACCTTCCCAATCCCCTATCGCCAAGGGGTGCAACGGCCTTGCACCAGCCTCGTGCACATTTCACCATGGGCACACACTGTGCGTCCCACGCGCACGCAGCCGTCGTGCCCCACAGGCATTGCCCGGGTGTTCGGGCTGGTCCAGGCATGGAAAAGGAACGTTGAAAAAACACCCAGTTTGTGCCACAGGGGCAAGACTCATGGTCAAGTCTTGGGGCCCTGGCACACGAGGATCTTCCCGTGAGCGTGCCCAGTGAGCCTCGTGAGCAGTCACTGGGTCTGGCTTTTCAGGATCGGGCCCCCTATTAGTGACCGGAAGCCAGAGATGAAACAAGCAGGTTCCTCTGGGCATCCGGGCGCTGTTGCCGAGAGGCACAGGCCACGAGCAGCCTCATTTCCAGCTTCTGGCAAGGTCCCGGGAATTGTTTTGTATTGTCAGAGCCGACTTGGGCACTTTGTTTAGAGAGGGTTCCCCGGCACGCCCCTGAGCCAGCCTGCCAACATGGGGGGCCAAGGGGGCAACGCCCTGGGGCCTGGTGAACTAAGGGCCAGCAGCTCCTGGCTGCCACCACCGCTACCACGGCAACAATGGCAGTCGGAGCCTGGACCCTTTAAATCTCCGCCGGAGCACCTTGCGGCGCGCTCCGGGCAGCACGGAGGGCTGGGAGATGCCATGTTCTCCTGGCGACACCGAGGGCTGCCTCGCCCCTTCCACCACCGGCCGTGCCCTTTCCGGGGGCATGGAGCAGCCCCCCCCACCTTGCCCAGGGGCCGGGCGAGGCTGTCGGCCTGACCCTGTCCTAACAAGCCCACACAACACACTTCTGACTGGAAGGAAACTTGCACGGGCGCGGCCATCCCTGGAGCCAGGCCTGGCCCCTGCGCGGCACGAAACAACGCCCGAGCGTCACTTACCGCATATTCGAAGGGCACGTTGAAGTCCCGGTTGTTGGCCGCAAGGTGCCTCTCTTCCTCTGCAGAGAAGAACACGTGTTAGACTGGGGCAAAGGAGAGCTGGCCAGCCCCCCGCAGTGGTGGGAAAGGGAGGAGAAAACCGTCAGGGAGACCCGGCTGGACCCGCCAGGCAGGGCCGCAGGACGTTGGAGGGGGAGCGGCGTGGTGGCGCTGCTGCAGAGTGCTTTACAGAGGGCCCTTCGGCAGCGTGGCCGTTGGCCTTGGACGGGCCCAGCCTGGCAATCGCTTCTTGCCCAGACGCCAAACCGGCCCCTACCCGCCCTCGTTCCCTGCTGCTCCGTGCGAGGGTGTGGCGAGGCGGGGAGCAGCCCAGAGCGTGAGGGGCACTGGCTGCCATCCCCACCACGGACCCCTCGGCTAGGAACAGGCCCATTCAGAGCCGGGAGCATCGCACAAACGGACCCCACTGACGTCTCCAAGAGCTCCCCGGCCCCGGACTCCTCTCCCCTTCCCCTGCCTGGCGCCGGCCGAGGGGGGGAAGGGGCCAGTTCTGCAGAAGGCCAGTTGGGGGCACGGAGAGGGGGCTCCTTCGTGCTTTCACTGGCTCATGATCACGGCACCACGAAGAAGCCGGGTGGCACCCTTCCTCTGCCAGCCTGGCCACGCTCACCGCCACCAGGCCTGCGGGCACTCCCCTCTGGGGACAGAAGCCGGGTGGCACCCTTCCTCTGCCAGCCTGGCCACGCTCACTGCCACCAGGCCTGCGGGCACTCCCCTCTGGGGACAGAAGCCGGGTGGCATCCTTCCTCTGCCAGCCTGGCCACGCTCACTGCCACCAGGCCTGCGGGCACTCCCCTCTGGGGACAGAAGCCAGGTGGCATCCTTCCTCTGCCAGCCTGGCCACGCTCACTGCCACCAGGCCTGCGGGCACTCCCCTCTGGGGACAGAAGCCGGGTGGCATCCTTCCTCTGCCAGCCTGGCCACGCTCACTGCCACCAGGCCTGCGGGCACTCCCCTCTGGGGACAGAAGCCAGGTGGCATCCTTCCTCTGCCAGCCTGGCCACGCTCACTGCCACCAGGCCTGCGGGCACTCCCCTCTGGGGACAGAAGCCGGGTGGCATCCTTCCTCTGCCAGCCTGGCCACGCTCATCGCCACCAGGCCTGCGGGCACTCCCCTCTGGGGACAGAAGCCGGGTGGCATCCTTCCTCTGCCAGCCTGGCCCCCCTCAGCGCCACCAGGCCTGCGGGCACTCCCCTCTGGGGATCAAGGCCCGAAAGGGAGATGCTCCCTACCGAGGTGGTCTGGACTCCGTGCCTGCAGGCAAAGCAGGGAGTGAATCGTGTGTGCACAGAGCCTGGTGCCTCATGGGGTGAGGCAGAAACTAGCAGGGCCCAGGAAAGCTCCCCAGGAGACAACGGCCGTTCCCGCCAGCCCCTCTGGCAGGACAGCTGGGTCCAGCCCCTCCCACACTCCGGCTGTTCCAGGAGCAGGCGGGGCCCACAGCAGACAGAGCTCCCGGCTTGCCCCAGGAACGTTAGCCCTGCACATCCTGCCTGCTGCCGGCAGCCACGACTGACCCGTGTTCGGGTCTGGGGACCCCGAGATGTCGCTCCCCAAACCGGATGCAGCACTTGGGACAAGAGCCCCAGCCGGTCCAGTCTCCGAGGAGTGGGGTGGAGGCGCAGACACGGCAGGCACAGACGCAAAAGAGTTAAAGGGCAAATAAGCACCTCGCCCATCTCTACCGTTTCCTCCGAAAGCCTCCCCCCCGGAGCAGAGAGAATCTCCATTAGCTATGTGGGGCCTATGACACACAGGTGACCCGCCCAGGGCAGCCATCCACACCAGCCAGTGTCCCCAGCGTGGGCTGTTGGTAAGCACCCCACACCGGCTGGCACAAGGCTAGAGGGTGCAATCTTTGGGGTGGCTCCTAGCGCAAGCTAGCCGCAGCTTTCCCAGCAATGGCCTTGCCCCAGGCTGGCCCAGTGCTTGAGGGAACAGGGACCCTCCTCCACATTCCTCCCTTGGGGCCTCCTGACGCGCCCCCACTTCCCACAGCGACCGGTGGCCCTCGGCCTCAGCCCTCCGCTGCCCCTTTCCCCGCCGAGTCCTCCCCGCTAGCGCTGGGCCCCGGGCCCTTGGCTCCCTCCAGCCCCCCACCATGAGCCTGGTCTAACCTCACTTGCTGGGAGCAGCCAGGGACTGGCACCACCGCAGCCTCGTCATGCCCCCTGCAACCAGGAGCTGCCAGCTCCCCGCTGGCCCGTGTCTCAGGGCGACGCTCTCAGGGCCCCTCTGCCCCAGCAAATGCAGCCCCAAGCGCTGGCTGGAGAGCAGGCCCCCCAGGCTGCCCCTCGGCTCCCAGCCAGACGTGACCTGTAAGGCCATGCGGCCCGTCGAGCGGGGCCTGGCACTTCCAGCCGGCCTCTCTCCGTAGGGCTGGAGGAGCCACCTTGCTGCCCTCTTCCTGGGTAGTAGGACCGCAGGGGCCACGCAGCGCCCCCCCACCTTCCCCCATGGACCTGGCCCTAGGCAGAGCTGGCTGCAGAGCTGAGCCCGGCTGCGCAGGCTGACGTGGGCTCTGGAGAGGCGGTGGGGGGCTGGCGCCTGGGTGGGGGTTCTACCCCGGGAAGCGGCGTGTTCCCGTGGGCAGAACGTTGGCTATGGCAGCGCCGGGCACTGGAAAGGCGGCCGGGCAGCCAGTGCTGGGTCTGTGCTGCCAGCGACCATGTCCCTGCCGCGGAAAACAACTTCCAAGACAACCCTCCCCGGCCCGTTCACTGGAAAGCAGCCACACGGAGCCATGGCCCGGCGCCCGGCCCCTGCTCTCCACCACCCCGAGTCCCTGGGAACGGGGCTGCCTTGCAGGGAGCGGAGCCGCAGCACATCTGGCGCGAGTAACGTTCCCCTCGTGCCCGACCGTGGCTCTCGCCCCGGCTGCGGGGGCTGGGACGTGCTCTGAGGCGCACACAAGCACAGGGACCTTCGCCGGCAACTGGCGGAGCCGGTGGATGGGCGTTTCCGTGGCTGCAGGGGTGGGGGGGCGAGGGGTGGGGAGCTACACCGTTTGGCCAGTTTTGGCAGAGATTGAGGCCTGACGCTGGAGGCCTGGAGCCGCAGCTCAGCCCTAGCAGTGAGGCCCCAGCCGAGGGTGCCAGCAGCACGCAGGCTATCCGGGAATCTGGGCTCTCCCATGCAAGAAAGCTCGGGACCGGGCCGGCTGCAGCCCCCACGTCACAGGGCCAGATGGCCTCTTGCAATCTGCGGAGAGGGGACTCTGCCAATGTCCGGATAGGAGGGGCCAGCCGCCCGGCCCAGGGCCCCCCCAGCTCTGCAGGAATATCCCGGGCAGGGGGGCGGAGGTGGGGGGGGGGGGCAGCTGTGGCAGGAGCCGGCTGGGAGCGAAGAGCTAGCAGGGCGGGCCCCAGGCTGCAGTGCACAGACCAGTACAAAACAGCAAGTCCCTTTCACCGCCGCACACTGCCAAGGGGCAGCATTCCCCCCCCTCCCCAAGAGCCGCCGGGCTCCGCAGTAGAGGCCCACGGCTGCCCAGCCCCCAAGGACGGGGGCTAACGAGGGCCCCGTGCCCCGCTGGCAGGAGGGGATGAACAGCAATAAACACGCACTGAGCGGGATGAATTGGTCACTGTTTGCTCCCCAAGCCCCCAGCCGTGCAAGGCGTCTGGCTCAGGTGAGAAAGGGGGTGATGAAACCCCACAAGAAACACTGGTGCCTGTGACGTGCGGGGGGGGGGGGCTGTCTGCTCTGTGACCCGGGGTCCCCTGCACTGGGCTGTGCGATTCCCACTGACCCACCCGCATGTGCATTGGCCCAGACACCCAGCCCCAGCCTGGGCAGGGAACAAGGCTCTTCCCAGGGGGGGAGACAAAGGAAGGGAGGGGGAGACGGACACCTGGCTGGGGGCAGGGCCTGGGAGCTGGGCAGTTTTCTGGCTGGGAAACATGAAGGGAACAGACTGAGGGTTGGGGAGGGGGCCGATGGATCCCTACCCCCAGGGGTCTGCGGCTGCCTGGCCCTGACTCCTGTAGCCACGTCACGTCTGTGCTGGGCTGTACCCTGGAGCAGCAATAACCCCCCTGTTCTACTGGCTGGCGGAGTCTCAGCTTGCTGCGGATGGGGGTACGGGATCGGGGTCCCCAACACGCTGCCACAGCCTGCTCCCCCGGCCTACCCCACCCCCTGGGGCCAGGATGCTCTGAGCTGCGGGTTCCATCACAGCGAGCCTGCGCCCAACTCATCCAGACCTTGGCCAAGAGGCCACCCCTGCTACCACGGGTAGGGAAATCACCGAACCACGGAACACCAGCGCTGGCAGGGACCTCGAGAGGCATCGAGTCCAGTCCCCGGCCCTCCCGGCAGGACCAAGCACCATCTTTACCATCCCTGACCGGTGTGTGTCCGACTTGCTCTTCAGTATCCCCAGGGATGGAGATTCCACAACCGCCCCAGGCAACTTATTCCCGTGTTTAACCGCCCCGACAGGCAGGGAGTTTTCCCAAACGTCCAACTTCAACCTCCCTGGCTGCAGTTTAGGCCCATTGCTCCTTGTCCTGCCCTCAGAGGCCAAGGAGAACGATTTTTCTCCCTTCTTCTTGTGACACCCTTTGAGATACCGGAAAGCTGCCCTCTCAGTCTGCTCCTTTCCAGACTAAACAAGCCCAATGCCTTCAGTCTTCCCTCTGTGATGCAGTGGGGGGTACCTTACTGGTTGCTAGGCTGGGCAGTGGGCTGTGGGTGACCTCCGCTGTCTGCAGCATGGCCCAGCAGGGCAGGGGATGAGTCGTCATGCAAGGGGGCTCCGAACCTGTCCGACCAGTTATCTCCCAGGGAACGGAACAATGGGAAGAAGGGGAGTGGAGCCCTGGCGGGGAGGCAGGGCTGGAAGAGAGGGGTAGTTTCGGTCTGGGAAGCAGGGGAGAAGGAGCTAGGGAGGGGGCTGGGATTGTAGGGCCCAGCCACCCCCCATCTCAAGGGGGGCACTGAGGCCTCCTAGCCCCAGTTCCTGTAACCAGATGACATCTGTGCTGGGCTGTATCCTGGAGGAGCAATAAACTCCCTCTATTCTACTGGCTGGTGGGGGTCTGTCCATGCCACTACGGGGGTGCAGGGAGGGAAACCCCAACGCGTCATCACACCCTCCCAGCTCATGTTCTCCAGCCCTTGGATCATTGTTATTCAGCGAATCCCAAGCCCTAGCGCACGCCGCGGCGGGGATGCAGCTACCTCTGGGTGCGTGTCTGAGCTGCGCCCTGCTCGGGGCCTCGCACTAGCCAGTGTCATCCCGGAAGCAGCAGACAAATCAGCGCCGCAGGCAGGGCAGCTCCAGGGCTCATCAGGAAACAGCCACACTCTTGGGGGAGGGGAGAGAGCGGAGTAGTCGCCGGCACAGAGGTTGTTACCACAAACCAAGGGGCAAAAGTCCCCGGGCGCAAGAGCAGCGCCTCCAGCTCTCCCCGAGGGAGTCGCCCCATTCTGTAAGGGCCAGGGCCAAGGAAGCCAGGCCACGTGTCTGCCGGCGTGTCTGCTAACGGCAGCATCTCCGGGGCAGCCGAGGAGAGCAGAGCAGCTCTGGTGGCCACAGGCCACGGGGATCTAGGCCTGGCATGGCGGCAGCACCCACAGAGACCCCTGCACAACCCCTGGGCGTGCAGCCCCCTACCCCAAGGAGCTCACCGCCCCGATCGGCTGAGCCGAACTTCAGCGAGTGGGAGTAACCAGCAGTGGGGAGGGGCCCGGGCCAGAGAAAGGCCAAGCCATGAGCAGCTGGACGGAGGCACAGCAGCCTGGCACACGCTGCCGTAGGACTCAGAACGCCTCCCTTCTCGGGGCGGGGGGCGCGGACTGAAGGGCAGCGGCTGCGGAGTCCAGTGAACACTCGGTAGATTTCCTTGGCATCGTTGACGTGCCGAATGAGGGACAAGCCTCCCGGCGGTGGTGAAAGCCTGGGGGCCGCCCTACCTGCAGGTTCCTCAGGTCTGGAGGCCAGCCCCACCGTGTCTTAGGGTCTCCCTTAATTCACCAGAGCAAGGCCGAGTCCTGCGAGGGACCCGGATATCCCCTCCCACCCCCGGGAAGTCAGGGAACACAGACACGCCGTAAGAGGTGAGCTTTGGTCGCCGGCCGTTTTGTGCCTGGTACCGAATCGAGTGGCACATCAGCCCGGAGGAGCCCCGTGGGGAACGGCAGATGCGTGGGTAAGCCAGGAGACACGCCAGGGCGGAGTACTGAGGGAGGCGCCAGGAAATTCTGCCAGCATGAACTGCCTTGGTGTCCAAGTCCAGGCCCGCGGACTCTCTGAAGAGCAGGGCTGCAGACTCCAAAGTCTGCGCTCGGGGCCTGCCAGGGGAACGGGGAGGATTTCCTTCTTGGGATCAATGTTTAACTCCAAGAGCTGCGTTCGGCCCTGCCCTCGCCTCAAGCCGATTTCCACATTCTCCTCCCGGCAGGGAGAGGTGGCTGGGGGGGAGGTGGGGAGTCGAAACGGGTGCCTAAGCCGTGTGGGCACCTGGGGTCGAGCCGGGCTCGCCAGCGCAACCAAGGGGCCGCTCTGACTTCCATACTCAGCGATGGCGCGGCAGGGCCCCCGCGGCCACGGAAAGGCGCTGGAAGTCGGGGCTTTCGTACAGTTCGGTGCGAGAGTCACTGACGGGCCCCAGGGATTTCCCAGTTTCACTACGTGACACCTGGGAGCCCGCTGAGAAACGAGCTCCATCCAGAGACGAGCATGGAGCCGGGGCCGAGGCTAGGAGGCCACCAGCCCCACGGCAGGAGGGGACAAGGGCCAGGGTGCGACATTCTGCTCGGTTCCAGGGCCTGGCTATCAGCGCTCCCATGAGCGGCAGCGGGGGACAGAGAGAGGGGGGCACAGTGTCCCACAGATGCCTCTTACGGGTTTACTTGCTCTTTCCTCTTGGAGAGGACGCTTGTAGAGGGACCCCCAACCCTGCACCAACCTGGGATCTTCTCACCCTATGCTTACTGACCCCAGTGGAGTTCCAGTGGGGGTAGCGGCGGGAGAGTCAGCCCCTGCTGCTTACAAAGTAACGGCTGTGTTTAAATATTCCCTTTTCTCCTTCGGAAGCCATTGTTCAAGCAGGATGAACGCTGGTCTCCAATCTCTGACCAGAGGCTTTCTTATTGCCCATTGCCAGCTAAACTTTCCAGCAACAAGAGGCTCAAAAACCTCACTGGTGAGTCACAGGAGACGCACTGCTGACAAGACGATCCCTCACTTTCTGAGCTTCTCGGGCGGGGGATGGACATTCGAGGCGGGAGGCGGCGGATGGAGTTTTCCGCTGGCCCCAGCAGTAACCTTTAACGTCGGTTCTTTTTCCAGTAACAGTGAACACGCCTCATTCTCTTGAAAGCTTTAGTATCGCTCTGTCTTTCCCATCAGTTTGGTGAGAACCAGGCATGAATCAAAACAGGAAGCCGTAAAGAAACAAACCCCATTTATTCTAAGGAGTCGCACAGGAACTTTCAGGAAGTTGTTGAACCTCTTCTGAACTGAGAGGTCTAAATTTGGGAATCCGATTTGCCTCTAAGCCAAAGAGCAAAAAAAGCAACTCAGGCAGCTTTTTGGCTTTCTGCGCGTCCATTGTACGAAGCCTTCAAAACGTGGCAATAAATCCGCTTTCCCCATTGACTCGGCTCGCTCAAGCTGACAGGGTCTGATTTGTCCTCCAGCGTTGTGCAGAACACAAGCCGAGACAGACTGTCCCTTTGAGGGCTGGACACAGGAGAGAGACTCCTCAGCGTGGATCAAAGCCTCGGTAGCCGCCCATTCGGCCGGAGCCGCGCAGTGATCTTTCCCCAGGCGCCCCCCGGGGACAGCGAGACCACAGACTGCATCGTAGGACGCAGCACCAGCTCTTCGTCCGCGCCTGCCCGTGGCCCCCAGGCCTGCCGGCAGCAGTTCAGGGCCCAGGGCAGACCAATCCGTGGGCTCCCCCACACGCGCGAGTGGCAGCCTGGGGCAAAGGGATGCAGGGAGCAGGCTTTGGGAGGGAGTTTGGGGGTTCTGGGTAGGGGCAGAGGTCTGGAGTACGGGGCACAGAGGTCTGGGAGGGATCTTCGGGTGTGGGCTGGGGCAGAGGTCTGGGGTGTGGGGTCTGGGGAATAAGAGGGAGTTTAGGGAGTGCAGAGTCTGGGGTGCAGAGAGCAGGCTTTGGGAGAGAGTTTGAGGAGTGCAGGGTCTGGGCCGGGGCAGAGGTCTGGGAGGAAGTACGCAGGCTGTGGGGTCTACGCTGGGGCAGAGGGTTTGGGTTCAGGAAGGAGTCGGGGGCAGCACTTGCTCCGGGCGGCTCCCAAAAGCAAGTAGCACGTCCCTCTGGCAGTGGCTCCTAGGTGGGGGGAGGTGAGGGAGTCTCCATACTCCACTGCCTGCAGGCACCGCCCCTTCGGCTCCCATTGGCCACAGTTCCTGGCCAATGGGAGCTATGGAGCTGGTGCTCGGGGCAGGGGCAGTGCACAGACTCCCCCCACCTCCGGGGGTCACTGGGATGGTGCCAGCTGCTTCTGGGAGCAGAGCCGAGTGAGGGCCAGCATTAAGCCGGACGGAGGAACCCTGCGCTGCCAGCAGCCGGGGCTCAAAACCATCTGGGCCCCTTTCCCCAACCAGCAGGCCTGGGACCCCCTCCTCAGAGCTGGACCCCAGTGCCTAGGTGGGCAGGACGGCAGCTGGGGGCTTGCAAGGGAACGATGCTGGGGAGGGACCAATCCGGGCTCTCTCCGAGCTGGAGCGCGCCTGCCCCACCGCCTGCCCCAGACACGACCTGTCACTTGAAACCTCCCACTGGATGGAGGAGAAAGCTCCAGAAAGAGGCTGTGCGGGCCAGTCCACTGCTTGCTTTCCCCTCCGCCCTTGCTGCCTCTGTGTCAGAGGCAGCAAGCGGGGAGGAAGCAGGGGCCGGTGTGGCGGGGGAGGGAAGGCGGGGCCGGTGTGGCGGGGGAGGGAAGGCGGGGCCGGTGTGGCGGGGGAGGGAAGGCGGGGCCGGTGTGGCGGGGGAGGGAAGGCGGGGCCGGTGTGGCGGGGGAGGGAAGGCGGGGCCGGTGTGGCGGGGGAGGGAAGGCAGGGCCGGTGTGGTGGGGGAGGGAAGGCAGGGCCAGTGTGGTGAGGGAGGGAAGGCGGGGCCGGTGTGGCGGGGGAGGGAAGGCGGGGCCGGTGTGGCGGGGGAGGGAAGGCGGGGCCGGTGTGGCGGGGGAGGGAAGGCGGGGCCGGTGTGGTGGGGGAGGGAAGGCGGGGCCAGTGTGGTGAGGGAGGGAAGGCAGGGCCGGTGTGGCGGGGGAGGGAAGGCGGGGCCGGTGTGGCAGGGGAGGGAAGGCGGGGCCGGTGTGGCGGGGGAGGGAAGGCGGGGCCGGTGTGGTGGGGGAGGGAAGGCGGGGCCAGTGTGGTGAGGGAGGGAAGGCGGGGCCGGTGTGGCGGGGGAGGGAAGGCGGGGCCGGTGTGGCAGGGGAGGGAAGGCGGGGCCGGTGTGGCGGGGGAGGGAAGGCGGGGCCGGTGTGGCGGGGGAGGGAAGGCGGGGCCGGTGTGGTGGGGGAGGGAAGGCGGGGCCAGTGTGGTGAGGGAGGGAAGGCGGGGCCGGTGTGGCGGGGGAGGGAAGGCGGGGCCGCAGTGGTCCTGGAGCCGGTGCGAGCCTGCAGGTACCGATTAGTCCTGGCTCATGCCAGCCCCGGGAGCTAACCCCGCTGCAGCTCTGTGGTTTAAATGCAGGAGGAGCCAAGCCAGGCTGCCTGTGTGCCCAGCTCCTACATTCCATCTTCAGAGCCGGAGCGGGGGTAGTGAGCCCCCCCAATGGAAATTCCATCGGCTACTCGACTAGCTAGTTAATTGCAAATTTACATCCATAGTCTGGACACACAGCGCCCCCCGCAGACTGGGCCCAGACGCACGCTCCCCCACCCCCACGCAAACCAGGCCCCGACGCATGGCAGCCCCCCCCCACGCAGGCCGGGCCCAGATGCACACTCCCCCCTCCTCCCCCACACACACACGCAGGCTGGGCCCGGGCATAAATACCAACTTGTCAAAACCAAACCCGGAGGAGAAGCCCCACCCGCCAGACAGCCTTCGCTACCAGAGGCCACAGCCGCTTCCTGTGTGAGTCTGTGGAGGCGCCCTGCTCTTTCACTAAATGCCCAGCGCCCAGCCGTACTGCCCAGGTGAGGGGAAACGGCAGCACGGATCGAAAACCACCTTGCCGAGGAACTGCCTTGGCCTTCCCGCACCCCGCCGAGGGAACCAAAGCCCAGTTCTCAGTCGTGTTAAAATACAAGCCGGAGTAGTCCCCATGTTAGTCCCAATCACATCACATGAAGGCAAACAACTAATTAGTGCCAAATTGGGTCCGTGCTTGTATGCAAATGCGAGCAGCCTAAATACTCAGCAGGCTGGACTTCAGTGCCTGGTATTAAATGCAACGGGCCTCGCAGACAGGTGAGAACATGACGCCAGCAATGCCCAAGAGGGACAGGCATGGCAGAGCAGGTCGTGCTGGCGGGGGAGTGGCACTAACTGAGGAGGAAAGCACAGCGTGCAACGGAGGAGAAATCGCACGTGACTCACCGTGCCACAGAAGCTGTGTGGGAAACGGCCTGTTTGAGCACTGCCAGTATAACAGTAGGGCGTGATGGCGACTGAACTGCGCAGGGAGATGAGAGAGGCTGCAAGAGGAGAACACTCAAAGTAATGACGGGGGGATTTCAATACGATCCCCGTATTGACCAGACCGTGTGCCCTCCGGACAGGAAGCAGAGGTAACATTTCTAGACCTGACTCACGACTGCTCCCTGGAGCAGCTGGCCCTGGCTCCCACAAGGGAAGCAGCAATTCGCGATTTAGTCCTAAGTGGAGCAGAGGATCCGGCCCAAGAGGGGATTATAACTGAACTGCTCAGCAGTAACACCAATACCCTAATGAAATGAAACGTCCTTGCAGAAGGGATGCCAAAGAAACCCACCACAGTGGCATTTAACTTCCAAACGGAGAACTGCACGAAAACGAGGAGGCGAGTTAAATGGAAACGAAAAGGAGCCCTGACAAGACTGAAATGCCTGCAACCAGCTTGAAACTTTAAAAACATCATAACAGAGGCTCAAACGGAATCACAGAATCGTAGAAACCTAGGACGGGAAGGACCTCGAGAGCCATCAAGTCCAGTCCCCGGCCTTCACGGCAGGACCCAGCACCGTCTAGACCATCTCTGACAGGTGTCTGTCCAGCCTGCTCTTCAATATCTCCAAGGATGGAGATTCCACAACCTCCCTGGGCAATTTATTCCAGTGTTTAACCACCCTGACAGGCAGGAAGTTTTTCCTAATGTCCAACCTAAACCTCCCTTGCTGCAGTTTAAGCCCATTGCTTCTTGTCCTGTCCTCAGAGATTAAGGAGAATAATGTTTCTCCCTCCTCCTTGTGACGCCCTTTTAGGTACTTTGAAAACTGTTATGTCCCCTCTCCGTCTTCTCTGCTCCAGAAAACAAGCACAATCCTTTCACTACTAGGCCAGGCCTTCAACCATTTCTGTTGCTCATCTCTGGATCTCTTCCAATTTCTCCACCTCTTTCTTGAAATGTGGTATCTAGAACTCAACACAATACTCCAGCTGAGGCCTAAGCAGCGCAGAGCAGAGCGGAAGCATGACTTCTCGTGTCTTGCTCACAACATTCCTGTTTATACATCCCAGAATGATGTTTGGGGTTTTTGTATTTTTGCAACAGTGTCACACTGTTGACTCATGTTTAGCTTGTGGTCCACCATGACCCCTAGATCCCTTTCTGAAGTTCTTCTTCCTAGACAGTCACTTCCCATTTTGTGTGTGTGACACTGATTGTTCCTTCCTAAGTGGAGAACTTTGCATTTTCCTTATTAAACGTCATCCTGTTTACCTCAGACCATTTCTCCGGTTTGTCCAGATCACTTGGAATGATGACCCTATCCTCCAAAGCAGTTGCAACCCCTCCCATCTTGGTATCATCTGCAAACTTAATAAGCGTACTTTCTATGCCATCATCTAAATCATCAATGAAGATATTAAACAGAACCGGTCCCAGAACAGAATCCTACTTATTATGCCCTCCCAGCATGACGTACTCTCTAGGAACAGCTATTGAACCAGTTATGCACCCGCCTGGTAGGTTGTATTGATAAGAAGGTCACTTGAGACCAAATCAAATGCTTTACCAAAGTCTAGCTGTACCACGTCTATCACTTCCCCCTTATCCACAAGGCTTGTTATTCTACCCAAGAAGGCTATCCGATTGGTTTGACATGATTAGTTCTTTACAAATCCATGCTGGCTGTTACCTATCACCTTATCTTCCAGAATTCCTTAATTATTTGCTCCATTATCTTCCCTGGCACCAAAGTTCAACTGACTGGTCTGTAGTTTCCTGGGATGTTCTTATTTCCCTTTTTAAAATGGGCCCTAGATTTGCCCTTTTCCAGTTCTGGAATCCCTCTTCTCTTCCAGGACTTTTCAAAGATGAGAGCTAATGACTCCGAAATCTTCTCAGTTGGCTCTTTGAGTATCCTGGGATGCATTTCATCAGGCCCAGGTAACTTGAAGACAGCTAACTTGGCTAAGTAATCTTTAGCTTGCTTTAGCTTGCTCTTTTCCTATTTTAACTTCTGAATCTGCCTTATTTTCACCAGTATTCACTACGTTAGGTATCCGATCACCATCAAACTTCTTGGTGAAGACTGAAACAAAGAAGTCATGAAGCACTTCTGATATTCCTACATTTGTTATCGTTTTTCCCTCTTCATTAAGTAATGGGCCTACCCTGTCCATCATCATCGTCTTGCTTTTAATATATCTGTAGAATGACTTCTTGTAACTCTTTATGTAACCTCTTGTAACTCTAACTTCTAGGTTGAGCTGGTTTTGTGCCTTTACCTTTCTAATTTTGCCAGGACATACTTTTGCAATTTGTTTATGTTAATCTTTTGTAATTTGACCTAGCTTCCACTTTTTGTAGGACGCTCTTTTGATTTTTAGATCGTTCACGATCTCCTGATTAAGCCTCAAATAAAAATAAATATTAAGACAACCAAAAAATGCCACCATGGCTAAACAACGGAGTGAAGGAGGTAGTAAAAAAAACCAGCTGTTAAAACTGGAAAGCAAATCCTACTGAGAAAAATAGAAAGGAGCATAAACTCTGGCAAGTCAAGTGGAAAAGCTTCATTAGCCAAGCCAAAAAATGACGCGAAGAGCAGCAAAGCAAAAAAAACCACCAAAACGAACCATTGTTTTTCAGAACATCTGGTTGATGGAGGTGCTAAGAGAGCACTCAAGGCAGGAAAGGCTTTTGTGGAGAAGTTAACATCATTCTTTTCATCAGTCTTCCCTGCAGACGATCGGAAAGATTCCCGTACCTGAGCCCTTCCTTTTAGGTGACACGTCTCAAGAATTCCCCCAGATTGAGGTGTCGTTAAAGGGAGTTTTGGAACAAATAGGCAAACTGAACACTAACACGTCACCAGACCCAGACGGCATTCACTTAAGAGACTCTCATATGAAATTTCAGAAGGACTAACTGATATGTGATAGAAATGTAGCTGTGTTAGTCTGGTGTAGCTGAAGCAAAATGCAGGACAATGTAGCACTTTAAAGACTAACAAGATGGTTTATTAGATGATGAGCTTTCGTGGGCCAGACCCACTTCCTCAGATCAAATAGTGGAAGAAAGTAGTCACAACCATATATATGCAATCTGTTCTCTAGACAGCTTTTGTACCAGATGACTGGTGGTAATTCATGGAACTCTGATTTTTAAAGAAGCCTCCAATCTTGGAAATTACAGGTCAGTAAGCCTAACTTTAGTTTCAACCAATTTCACGGGCAACATAGTAAAGAACAGAACAGTCTGACGTGCAAATATACACAATTTGTTGGGAGAGTCAGCATAGCTTCTCAATAGGGAAATCCTGCCTCACCACTTCATTAGAATTCTTTGAGGGGGTCCATACACACATGAACTAGGGCGATGCAGGGCATATAATGTGCGTAGACTTTGAGAAAGCCTTTGACAAGGTCCCTTGTGAAAGGCTCTTAAGCAAAGGAAACAGACATGGAATGAGAGAGAAAGTGCTGTCATGGATCAGTAACTGGCTAAGAGACAGGGGAAAGGGTAGGTATAAATAGGCAGTTTTCACAGCAGACGGGTAAATAATAGGGCCCTCCAAAGATCTGTATGGGCATCAGAGTGGTTCAACACATTCATACATGATCGAGAAAAAGGAGCAAACAATAAGGTGATAAATAATTGCATATAGTTTGAAAATTGGAAGGTACTTAAGTTCCATTCAGACAGTGAAGCATTGCAAAGCAATCTAGAAGACCGGCAACAAAATGGCAGATGAAATTCAATGCTGACAAGTGAAAAGGAATGCACTTTAGGAAACATAATCCCAACTACATAAACAAAATGAGGGGGCTACATTCGCTGGTACCCCCTTCCCCCCCCCCCCCCCCCCCCCCCCCCCAAGAAAGATTCCGGTGCCATCTTGCATCGTTCTCGGAAAACAGCCACCCAACGTGCGAGTCAAAAAAACCGACAGGAAAGGGACAGGTGAAAAGACGGGACATATCCTAGTGACACGATATCCATCCTGCACCTTGACTGCTGTGCCATTCGCTGGCCCCTTCTCAGAAAAGATGGAAAAGTAGAGAGAAGGGCAGCACAGATGATCAGAGAACAGAACAACTTCTGTATGGAGACACGTTAAATTGTCGGGGATGTTTTGTCTTAGAAGGGAGGCAGCCAAGGGGGTTTTGGGCAGGGGACTGGTCTCTGCCAGCCCTAGGGTTCTAGGGTATGACAGAGGCCCATCAAATCATGACTGGTGTGGAGACACTGAATAAAGAAGCGTCATTTACCCCTTCACATAACACAAGAACAAAGTGCTCCCCAAACCCAACGGCTAGGGAGTAGGTTTACACCAAACATACCAAAGTACCTTCTTCGCACCACACACGGGGACCCTCTAGAATTTGTTGCCCAAGGATGCTGAGAGGTATAACCGAGTTCAGAAAGTTCCTGGAGGATGCTCCGTTAGCCACGCTGGCCAGGGACAACCCCCATTGGGTGTCCCTGAACCTCATGTTGCCAGAAACTGGGACCGGCTGACAGAGGATCAATCCCGTGACAATGACCCTGCTCGGCTCATCCCCCCAAAGCACCTGGACTGGCCACCGTCGAGGGCTAGATGGACGACTGGTCAGACCCTGTAAGGCCGCGCTTCTATACGTACACCCGGCCAGGCAGAGAGAAACAGACTCCCTGGCTGGGCAACAGGAAATCCCTCCTGCCCAGGGACGGCCTTGCCATGAGGTGAACTGAGGCGGTCGTCTCAGGAGAAAAGGTGAGAGGGAATAACAGAAAGCAGCAGGAGCTGAGGGGAGAGAGAGGAGGAGGAGCACCGTGAGAGGAGTAGAACAGGAAGGAGGCAGAATTGAGACCTTTCAAAGTTTTGGCCCCAGTGAGGGGCCACGGGGGCATCATTTGAGCTCCCTGCCTCAGGTGTCAAAATGTTGTGGGCCGGCCCTTCTCCTGCCCTAGCACAGAGAGCGAAGGAAATCCACGCAGAGCCTCTCGCGCGGATGAGGGAACACCGTGCTCCATAGCTTTGTGACGGGACTGCGACGTGCCGAGGGCAATCAAGAAGAAAGGCGTCAGTGAGAGCCGAGGGCCTATCTGGGCTTAAAATGCTGCAGTGACACAGCGGCACGAGTGCTTCGGCAGGAGGTTTCCATGAAGAGGCTGCCACATCGACGGGAGAGCTTCCCCATCCACGCAGTTACGTGCTACATCGGCAGGAGGAGCCCTCCCCCTCCCCCCTGTCTAGGGCGGTGGAACTGCAGGGGGTGGATTTCCACACCCCGGAGAGACGTCGGTCCTCCAGTGTAAGTTTACGGCATAGACTTGACCCCAGGGATTACAGAGGCATGACCGTAACACATCTGTATACCTTCCTCTTAGCCTCCCCTCCACCCTGCCCTCAGCGTGGCTACGTCGCCATCTTGGTATCCCGAAATCGCTATTCCGCGTCTTTTGGGCGCGCCCGTCGTTTCGGAATCTCACGGGCACGCTATTCCGACGTCCCTGCGCACCTCACTCCACGAGGGGGACGGGGCGCTTCGGAAGAGCGGGGTATTTCCTGCAGACCATGCCCCAGGATGCAATGAGCTATTTCCACCTGAGTGGATTTAAGCTCCGCAATGTGCGCTGCTCAGACACCGGAGCTGATTTCGAGCGCCGGGCGCAGTGCAGACGCACCCTGGGTGAGGTGGGCTCCCTTAGACTCCACCAGCCCCCGGACGGAGCTGTGCGCAGACAGGAAGTTACGAGTCAGCGAGCTCAGGAGGGCCCGAGGGAGTCGAAGTGGGCGCGAGGAGCCAGGCCGAGGATCTGAGGGAAGGTGCAAGTGACACTCCTGTGGATTTGCTTCCAAAAGCCCTGGCCACATTCACCTTCCCCCTCGGGCTCCTCCTCACCAGCTTAACTGGCCATCCCTGTCGGCAGCACCGTCCTCTGCCCTATGGGAAAGGGGAAAAGGCCCCAGGACTCCCCAAGGAACCAGACTCCCCGCGGAGGTCTGAACCTTCCTGGACCACCCAAGAACAAGGCCTCTTGGTCCTCAGCCCACACGTCAGCAGGCAGAGTCTCCGGATGCCAGGAACTCGATGGAAGGAGCCATGCTGGGATGCCAGCCCTCTCCCAGAAGAGCTGCCCTCGGCCTCATCTGTTCGGAGCCCTATCCCCCACCACAGCCGAGGCTGCAGGTGCAGAAGGGACGTGCCTGCTGCTCCAAGCAGCCTTATTTCTGCCTGGACACCCAGAGGAGACTCCACAGGGTCTTGAGAAGACCACACTGGGCAGAGCGGCTGCTCCTTATCTCCACTGCCTCTCCTCCCTGGCTCAGACCTGGAATCCCAGGCCGTGCCGGCGTTTTGGGGGTAGGGGGTCTCTGCAGGAGCAAGCAGCCCCTGGCTTTGTAGCTCTCAGCCCCTGGCTTTGTAGCTCCCACCCTGCCACTGTCCCTGCTCCTCCCTCGGCCTCCCAGCACCTGGGTCATTGCCATTAATTCCGAGACTTCCCACGGAGTGCGCGTTCCCCAGCTTGTCGCAGAGACACGGGCCGGCCGGGTGCTGCCTTACCTTGGAATTTCTTCTTTCCAAACTTCCACCCAAAGAACGGCATCCCAAGAGCTCCTTTCAGTGCAAGTCCATGAAGCGTCTGCAGGAAAAGAGACGGTTATTTGGCACCGGGAGTCCTGACACCGCGCAGGAAAGAACGTTCTGCAGCCGTCAAGTGGAAGAGCCAATTCCTAAGCCATCTGACCACCGGCTGCAGTTCTGTACATGGTGGGTTTCGTTACTTTGTCATCGCCAAATTATGCTGCAGAAACAAGGGTCACTCGTCTGGGATACCGGGAGCCAGCTGGTTCCTGATCCGACAAGGAACAGGTCAGGTGGAGACAGGGCCTTCCTCCCTTGGGCCACCAACCCTCACGGACAGTGCCTTGGGGGGCACAGGTCTAGCGTGAGGCTAGGACTCTTAGCCAGTTGCCTCCTTCAAGGGAGGACCAGGCTGGGTGAGCTCAGCTGAACTTCTTCTGCCCACGTGATGTTACGCTGCACCCCGTTTTTATGAACAGGGATTTTGAATATGAATACAGTAATTCCTCATTTAACACGTGCCCGCTTAACACGTTTTCGCGATAGCATGATTTTTTTTTTAGGGAACGTTTTTTGAATTACACGACCGTCCCTGGAATAACATGAGTTCCCCAGCTGGCCCATTGACGGCAGCTGCACGGGGGTTCCCCCGCCTCCCTGCAAAACGGTGGAGGGTTTGCCGCTCGCCCTGCTGTCCTCCAGCGACCCCCCCTCGCCAGACACAGTGTGGGTCCCGGCAGACCTGTCACAGGGGCATACTCCCAATCCTCTCCTCTCCTTCCCTTCCCCAGAGCCAAACACCTCCCCTCCCTGCTGTAACCCAGTCCCCTTTCTCCCCCAACCTTATGTCACTGTCCCAACAGACACCACCGCTTGAAATGCAACCCCCATTATTTCCAGTAGGCAAACTGACCCCGCATAACACGTTTTCACTTAACACAATCATAGACATCTGTCAGGGATGGTGTAGACGGAGCTTGGTCCTGCCTTGAGGGCGGGAGGCTGGACTCGATGACCTCTTGAGGTCCCTTCCAGTCCTATTATTCTATGATTTTCTATAGTGTTAAATGAGGAATTACTGTATGCATAACTCAATATTCTTATTCAATATTCATATTCATACTCAAGATATGCTTTATGCAAAACAAAGCAAGTAAACTAGCATTCAAGAGCTTGAAACCTCCCGAATGTGTATATTCTATTTGTGTGATTGTTCCATTCTTGTAGGTGAAGTTAGAAATATGAAATGGAAACTTGTTGTATTAATCTCAGGCTTCTAGCAAAAGCTATTTGTGGCACTTAAGGAATATAATGGCCCGGTGCTCAAGACAAGAATCTGTGAATCGTCTTGTTGATAATCGCACATCATCATCTAACCAAACAATGAAGGTGCCAATGGTTCTTGATGTCTGTGTAGTATCTGGTGTTAGTCCTCTTTCTTTCCTAGGGCAAACTAATGGCTCTTATCAGCCTCTTTTAACTATTTAGTCTTTAAGGTGCTACTAGACTGTTTGTTTGGGGTTTTTTTGTTTCATTTTTCCTGTTACAGACTAACTAGGCTATCCCTTTGAAACTTATCTACCCAATGTCCTCTTTCACCCCCCCCCCCCCTTCCCTTATTTATTCTTGGTTCTGGACCTCCAATACTCCAGTCATCTGAAGAAGCGAGCTGTGTGAAGCGTGCAGCGGCCGGTGGGCAGAAGCAGCCGGGGCGCGGAGGGAGCCATCTCGGGCTGGCATACAGAGCCAGGGCTTCCCTAGGCGGCTGCCAGGGTCAAAGGCCAAACGTTTCCAACGTGGGTGCCTAAGGCTGGACACCAGAGGCCCCGTTCAGACACTTGGTTGGCCGAGGCTGCTGAGAGCCGGGATGGCCACGGAAGCCCACGGGCAGGACGGGTTCTCAGCACTGCTGAGCTGGGATGGCAGCTTGGGGAGATGGGTGACTATTTCGAGGCGTCTCCGCTTCCCCGTGCGCTTGACGGGTTTTGCCGATGGCTCTCAGGAACCGAGCGAGCAGGACTGCCTGGGACTCCCCGTGTTGGCATGCAACCACCTTTTCTAGACAATGGCAACTAGGCAATAGCCACAAGCTCTCATGATTTAGCGCAGGGGTGGGGAACCTCAGGCTGGGGGGCTGGATGCGGCCCCCAAGGCTCAGGGCCTCTCCCCAACATTGGGGAGCCCCTGTGGGTGCTCCAGCCCTGCTGTTGCCTTCCTGGGGACTGGTGTGCCCCAGGTATACTAGCCTGCCCCCCCAGGCACTGGTGGGTGAGGAGAATGTGGGGAGGGTCTTTTTGCTGCTCAGCCGGGGGCCACAGCGAGGGATGTTTTCCTGCTTCTCACTCGTGTGCGGCCCCCGGCTGATTTTGCTGCAGGTCAGCGGCTCCTGACCCAGGCAAGTTCCCCAGCCCTGCTTTAACGGGAAATGAATCCTCCAGAGACAGGGTGAAATACACAGTCGCAGCACAAAGCCCATGACGGCCACTCTCCCTGCTGCAAGGGTCAGCACCTCCAGTCTCGGGACAACGCCCATTGCCCTAAGGTTTCCTGCGCGGTTCAGGTTTCCCTTTCGTTCGTAGTCAGAGCTGCCCTGCATCCCAGGAGCGACCCAAGGCCCTTTGCCCCCCTCCCCACGGTGCACATCCCGGCCAGTGCTGCGCCCGATCTGGGAAAGCCTCAGCTGGTAATTGGTCCCGGCTAAGCTCATGCTGAGACGGACGCCTGCCCTGATCAGACGCCTCGCCCGGAGCCAAGGCCTTGAGATACGGCCGCCCGGCCTTGCAGCCCTGCATCCCGACGCCAGCACTGCTCGCGAAGGACACGCCAGCAGCGGGGGCCTCAGAGAAACTTCTACGCGTATGAAGCTTGCCCAGAATTCTCCTCGCTCTCCCCACTGCTCAGTCTCTTGCAGGGAAATCTAACCGGTACCGGATTTAATACACGAACTAACGCTGCGTTCACAACACGGACCGGTACAGGAGAAAATGCAAAAACCGGGCTGAAACATTCCACATTCCAGCCACAGTCTAGTCCCCCCCAGTCCAGTGTGTGAGCCCCTCACAATCCTCACAGGCTCTCCAGGACGTGGCTCTCCCCTTGCACAGGCAGGGAAGCAGGGAGAGAAGAGACCAAGCGTCTCGCCTTTGGTCACATGGGAAGTTTGTGGCAAAAATGGAGAATTAAATCCGGACCTTCTGAGCCTCAGGCTAGCGACCCAACGACTGGCCCTCCCTTGCCGAGGCCGGGTTCAGTCTGGAATAGAGCCCAGGTGATGAATTCTGCTCATAGGGCTCTTGCTGGAAGTAGCGACCCAACCTGAGCACTAGTCGCACCCACTGGCACCTTGAAATATTTCCTGGAAGCCCAACGAGTTTTCCTCGGAATAAAAAAGCTGGCAGCCAGACAGCTCTGCTGAGGCTCCGAGAGGGGCCAGCCCCTTCAGCGGTTACGTTTTGAGGAGCACTTCGCAGCCGAAGGTTTTCACTGATCCCTTCTAGCAGGGGACTCTTCTCCGGCCTCGCACGAGCCGTGGGACTAACCGGACTCCCTGTGAGAGACAGGCCTCTCGCACCGCTCTCCGCTTGTGTGAGCTAGAGCAGACCTTAGCCTGGAGGTGAAAGACCTTCACTGCTAGAAATCTGAACCTTCTCTCCAGGCTGCATTGGCCTCGCTTCGGCTGCCAGCCTTTGCAGACGTTAGACCCTCCCTGGGCGGTGCGGGAGGGTAGACCTAGGGCAGGCAAGCCCCCAGTCCCACCCCTTCTGCCCAAGCCCCCAGCACCACGGGCGGTGGGGTGGCACATGGCCCCAGCCTTAGCCCTAAGGGGAGGGAAGAGGGCGTGTGACCCCAGACCACCGGCGAGGGCGCACGGCCCCAGGGCTCCGGGGAGGGAGAGTACTAGGGGCAGCAATGCTCCGCCCCCGGTGGCATTCTGGGGGCAGAGCGTGGGCGGGGCCATGCCTGGTGGTTTGGGAAGGCAGAGCCCTCCCCCGCCCTAGCTACCCGCCGCCCCCCAGACTCCTCTGCATGCCTATATCTGGCCACAGTAAAATGCATTTGGATTGCTCGCGCCCCGTTTCCCAAGTGCTCCGGAAGGCCCCATCGCAGAGCTGCTCCTTGGGCAGCCCCGGTCTTCATCCGGAACAACGTTATGCTTTCTTCCAAGTCGTGGATAAACGCGTTAATTAGCAGAGGGCCCGGAACCAATCCCCGAGGGAGACCACGAGAAACACACCCATTGCCTGATGATTCCCCTGTGAATTATTACATGTTGAGACCCGTCAGTCAGACATTTTCTAATCCATTGAGTGGGGACTATATTAATTTTGCAAGGTTATTTTTTAATCAAAATGTCAAGCGGTATCAAGGAAACTCATAAAACCGTATCCACATGAAAAGGGCTAGAGCCCGACAGGGTGCCAAGGTAATCGCTGGGAAAAGGAGTCAGTCGCTTATCTGTCACGGTTTAAAGTAACGACCACAAATCAACCATCAGTTTTCATATAAAATACTCCCCAAAGAGGCGCGCTGGGAAAGCAGTACTGATCTGCACGGGACGCAGGAGGCCGAGCTAGCGATAGTTTTCACCTTACTTCTTACCAGCTGTGGAAAGGGGAGCTTGCAGAAAAAAGCAATCGGCGTTTTCCTCCCTCTGCAACGATTCAAAGAGCAGCAGAGTTTCCCCAAATAGTCTGAAATCCCACAGACCTCGGCTGACTCCCCCCAGACATTCTGCTAATTTAGTCATAAGCCTCCCCCCAGAACCAATCCATTTTGGCCAGACTTGGCAAAGCTGCCAGGTCTGAGAACACAAACTCTCCCCAGCTGAAGCGGACAGAAAAACAGAGCAGGGAGAAGAGAATTAAATCTTACCCTTGAAGGCTTTTACAAGTCCCAGTACCGGCTGCTGCCCTCCATAGCACTCGGCTACACGCCTCTCTTCTCATTATACGCGGCTTCCTCCCCTCCCTAGGCCAAGTACAACTTCTCAGATTCTTACACACACGGGACGTGCATCTAAGAAAGCCAAGTTGCTTTAAACTGGGAAGCAAACCCGAGAGGCTTGTCTCGGAAGCTGAAATCCACGGCAGACCCGCTTTGCTCTGTGGTGAGTTGGTGACTAAATTTACTCTTAGTTCCTTACACTGACTTCACAGACCGGACTTGGCGACTTGCCACATTCTTCTGTCTGTTTTCCCCTCCTGTTTCCTGTAGATAGGGAAAGTGCATTTGCCTCCTTTTAAAAACGTAAAAAAATAAAACTAAAACTGCCGGTCACACCGTGCTGTGCCGCAC
The DNA here is from genome assembly GCF_052426305.1 of Pelodiscus sinensis. Classification (NCBI taxonomy): domain Eukaryota; kingdom Metazoa; phylum Chordata; order Testudines; family Trionychidae; genus Pelodiscus; species Pelodiscus sinensis. Next base: position 130,486,520 of record NC_143057.1, on the reverse strand, counting down.
CGGGCTGGCCAGCCTGGACCGTAGGCACCGTGGCGGCTCTTGCTGCCTGTCCCGTGCTAGGGGGAAGGTTTTAAAAAGGGAAACGAAATGGCAGAGAAAAAGAAAACACTTTGAAAAGGGGGAAGCAAAAGGAGGAACTTCTGGTGGGATCCGTTTCCGAGCGCCGGAGCCTGCTCTGTCTCTATCCCACATTCACTTAGCTCTCCTAGGCACAGGGAGCTACCGACCCAGAATTACACCCAGGGCCCTTCTCATCCCGTCTCCCACAGCCACAATAACTGATGCTACAGAGGAAGGTGCAAGAAACCACACAGACAACGTCACAACCAAAGTGCGGGGTTTCCTCCTAACTCCGAGGCTTAGCGGCTGGCCTCCCTCACAGAGCACGAGAGCGGGTGTTCCTCTAGAATCTTACTCCAACGCCCTCTCTGGTCTGAGACACGCTGCCAAGATCCTCTTCCTCGCCCGTCCCCCCACGCCTCGCCTGTCCCCGCTGGCTGCCCAGCCTCCAGGGGGTCACGTAAGGTCCTGACTCCCAAGACCCTTCACAAAGCAGCCCCCATCCACTGTCCCCTGTCACGCCAGCCTCCTGCACTGAGGCCAGCCTGGGCGGCCACGTGCCCACGTCTCCCACAGCCGCCTTTGGGCTTCCTGCCACGCTGCCCCCTGCGTTCGGTCAACGCAGGCGGGAGGCCACTGTGCCAGCGTCACGGCCAGTCCTGCACAGCGCCTGCAAGACAGGAGCATGGCCGGATGCGGGAGTGCTGTGGGAGAAGCCCGTTCATTTAAAACCCAAGGCCTGTCTCTGTTGTTGCTCCCGCTGCCTCCCCTCTGCCCCCAACCCGGCCGGCTGTCTGTCTGTCTGTCTCCCGAGGCGGGATTCTTGGGGCCGGGCGGTGAGTCCCTCTCTCCTGGACACTAGCACGTGCCCTGGGGGCGGGGCTGGAATACAGCGACGTGAACCCGTGGGTCCCTAAGAGCTGCCCAGGGGCTGCTGTGGGAAGAGCCTAGCAGTGAAATTGGGGTTTACTAAGCCCACGCCTGCCAGTCACAGGAGGAGCCACCAAAGACCCTGCATGCAGCAGACCTGGCACCAGTCCGCAGGTGACAGGGACGGGGTGGAGGTAGGGCGTGTGGAGTACCACTCCATCCCTGCAAGGAGCCCTCCAAGCACTCGGCCTGCCCCTGATCATCCCAAGGTCAGTCTCGAAGGTGGGGCAGACAAGAGGCTGCCAGAGGGCCAGATCCGGCTCGCCAAGCCAACAGATCCGGCCCGCAGCCACCCCGCCGGAACCCTTAGGCAGAGAGCAGCTCACACTTTAAAAAGCCAGTTGCTCTCTGTTCCAGACGGACAGGGAAGGAGAAGGAAGACTTCTCAGGCTGTTTCCCTCCCCCGCCCCGCGCGCAAAATCTCTTAGCTGCCATTGGCCAATCTCTTAGTTTCCGGCCAATAGGGGTCTGTCTACACTAGCCCCCTAGTTCAAACTAGGGAGGCTAATGTAGGCATTCCAAGTTGCAAATGAAGCCCGGGATTTAAATATCCATTTTTAAATGTCCCTTAGTCCGAACTCTGTGCCCGCGGCTACATGGGGCTACACGCGGCACGGAGTAGGTAGTTCGAATTAGGATCTCTACTTCGAACTACCGTTACTCCTCATGGAACGAGGTGTACCAGTAGTTCGAATTAGAGATCCTAATTCGAACTACCTACTCTGTGCCACGTGTAGCCGCGGGCACAGAGTTCGGACTAAGGGACATTTAAAAATGGCGGCGCACGGGAAGATGCAAATGAAGCCTGGGATATTTAAATCCCGGGCTTCATTTGCAACTTGGAATGCCTACATTAGCCTCCCTAGTTTGAACTAGGGGGCTAGTGTAGACAGACCCTAGGAGCTGAGACTTTTTGCTGGGAGCAGGGGCAGTATAGGAATCCTTCTCCCTTCCTCCTCGGCTCCCCTCTCCCTCTCTCTCATGCCCAGGGCAAAGCCACATGGAGCAGCAAGCAGCCTGCGGCAGACAGTCTGCCTCACGTTTCTGCTGGTAAGCGCCTCCCAGCAAGAGCCTGCTTCTGGCACCCCAACCCTCTGCCCCCCTCCACATATCAAACCCTCTGCCCCCCCATATCAAACCCTCTGCCCCCTCCTGCACCCAACCTCTCCCCCCCAATCTCCTGCCCCAGATCACAGTCCTCTCCTATCCTAGGTCACATCCCCAAACCCTGCATCCTAGTCCTCCCACCTAAACTCCCTCCCAGACCCCAGTTTCCCTCCTGCACCCCAAACCCTTCTCCCAAGCTCCCTTCTGCACCCAGCCTCCATCCCCCAACCTGGAATTCCCCCACTAACGTCCTGGAAGAGTGCATCCCTCGACCATTTCCCAAAATCTTGGAGTGGCCCCTCTGTCAAAAATTATTGCCCACCCCTACTCTAAGATGTTGTGGGGTGGGGCAAGAGGGGGCAGCTTCCCCCCATACTGCCCCGCAGAGAACCAGTGCAAACAGCCAGTCGAGGACATGGCCGGCGGGACGGCTCTCCAGGGGAGTCAGCTCAGCCGCACGCAGCATTGCCTGCTGCTGCACGCGCCGTGTGACCAGGGGTTCTCCGGCCTTCCCACCACCACCCATTTCTCCCGCTTCTACCATCGCTCCCCGCGGGCCTCTCTCCCGGGGCCTGGCCTTCTTTGTGAACGTTGCCGTCTTAGCCAACGACCTGTCATCACGGGACTCACCCGCGCTCGGCTGCGGCTTTCTGCTCCCCTCGGCTGTACCGGAAAGGGGCCAGCGGGGAGCAGCAGCCACGAGTCGAAGCGCGGAACAGCCCCCGGATGAGAGAGATGAAACAAACCGGCCAGGAGAAGAGACGACTAAGAGGGATCTGACTGAAGTCTGTAAAACAGCGTTTGGGGGAGGAAAGGACATGAGCACAGCCAGACCGGGTCAGAGCAAAGGCCCATCCGGCCCAGCGTCCGGTCTGCCGACAGTGGCCTGTGCCAGGTGCCCCAGAGGGAGGGAACAGAACCGGGAATCATTGAGTGATCCCTCTGGTTGCCCATTCCCAGCCCCTGACAAAAGCACACAGGGAAGTGCTGTTTGCTCCTCATGGCACAGGGACTAGGGCTGGCCAGGTGAAAGTAATAGGCAGCAGGTTTAAAACTAACTAAAGGAAGTATTCACACCACACACAATCAACCTGTGGAACTCCTTGCTGGAGGATGTTGTAAAGGCCAAGACTCAAACTAGGTTAAAAAAAAAAGAACTAGAGGACAGGCCCATCAGTGGCTATTAGCCAGGATGGACAGGAATGGCGTCCCTCGCCTCTGGGAATGGGAGACAGGGGAGGGATCACTTGCTGATTATCTGTCCTGTCCGTTCCCTCTGGGGCAGCCGACATTAGCCACTTTCAGAGGACAGGACGCTGGGCTGGCTGGACCTCTGGGCTGACCCGGTCTGGCCGTTCTGGTAACCCCTCTTGCCAGCTTTGTTGCTTGCGTCACTGGGGAGAGCCCGTCTCCCTTTAGACAGAAGCAGCTCTGACCTTTGTGGATTGGAGCCGTGAGGCCACGTGGCCTGGCCTGCTCCGCCAACCAGACCCCACAGGACGGGCAGGGGGGAGAATTCCGTTTTGTAAACTTCGTTTCTCCCGTTACTCTTTGGCCTCGGGCTTCTCCGGGGCCACTCGCCGGCGCATCTGGAGGGGTGGGGCGGCCCAGCATTCCCTCAGCGCCAGCCGGCCACGTGCACCAGGAGGTCCCATCGCGGCTGGGAGCCTCTGCTCACTGGCCAGTCACGTTCATCTGCTCAGGCACAGCGCTGACAGCCCTGACACCTGACGCGGTCTGGTCCGGGCACACAACACAGGCAACAGCAGCTCCCCCCACGCCCTGCCCAGGGACCTTAGCCCTGATCGGAACGAGCTCTCTCCATGGCAAGAAGGGAGCTCAGGCTCTCCCCTCGCCAGGGAGCCATTCGCCAGGCCACGGTAGCCACCTCCAGGCCTTGGCTGCTAACCACAGCCAGAGCGTCCAGTCTGAGGGGCTGACGTAAGCGCAGCCTATTTCTGTCCTGGCTTGGAAACACCGGCTCCCCCCAGTCGGTTTCTCACTGCTCGGCGAGCCGCCCTCGCGCACAGGACTGACGTCCAGCCCCACGCAGCCGGTGCTGGTTTTCACAAGAGAGCCCCAGGTGAGACTCAACACCCTTCAGCCAGGCGGCCCTGCCTCTAGTCGCCCCCCCGGCTAGAACAGACTCCAGCCACGCCGCCTGCTCAGCCTTTGCCGCCCACCTTTGCCCGCTCTCCTCGGAGGAGCTCTGCTAGGCTGTCCACCGCCCAGCCACTGCAGTCTCCCCTGGGCGCCCGGTCACGGTGCTTTATCACCCGTTGTGAGGGCGCATCGGGGGCCCTGCCCTGCACCCCGTCCGCAGCCAGAGGGGACTCTGGGGGCCCCCGCCCTGCACCCCGTCCGCAGCCAGAGGGGACTCTGGGGGGCCCCCGCCCTGCATCCCGTCCGCAGCCAGAGGAGACTCTGGGGGGCCCCCGCCCTGCACCCCGTCTGCAGCCAGAGGGGACTCTGGGGCCCCCGCCCTGCACCCCGTCCGCAGCCAGAGGGGCTCCCAGCCAGGCCGCAGAACAGAAGGTTTGTAGCTTCTCCGAGATCCAGCGCAGCGCGGGCTCCACGTTGCCACAGGGGCCAGGGCAGAGCCTGGTCCTCCTGGGGGGAGGGGTTCACGGGCCCCTGAGCCCCCCGTCCTGGACTTAGTCTGCTCCCTCCATGCTTCCCTCCGCCAAGCCTGCCCCAGCCCCCAGCAACTCGTCCCCCAGCCCCCAGGCAGCCCGGCCCCAGCTCTGTTCGGGTTCCACCCCCCAGCCCGGGTGTCAGGCGGCTGGGCCATGCCCACGTTCCCCCCTCAGGGACCATCCCCCACTGGGTCCTACACACACACATACACACACAATGTCTCTGCAGACTGACAGTTCCCTGGGCTCCACTTCCACCTCCTCTGCCCTGCAGGCTCCTCACAGAGCCCCCGCCAATGCCAACGCAGGATTTCAGACCGTGCCGCTGCAGCCTCTACGGCTCCTCTTCTGGCCTCGCCAACCAGGCCCGAGGGCTCTGAGGAAGGAGGAGGTGGTGTTCACAACCGTCCCAGCCCCTCCTGCGTCTGCCACTCAGCACGTCCACCCTCCAGGGGTGTCTGACAGGAGACCTGCAGCGGAGTGTCCAGAGGGATTCATGTTCCTCTCCAACGTGTGCATCACAATTCCACGCAAAGCGCCAGTGCGTCTGCATCGCCTCTGCCCTGGGCCAGACCCCCGCGTTCTCCAGAGGGACCCTTCAGCAGTCCCCTGCCTCGTCTGCTCTCGGAGGCATCCAGAGGAGGCCAATTTTATAGCCCCCGACGGCTGCTTGTTACTGGAGGGGGATCAAATGCCAACACCCCCAAGAGGTCGAGTCTGCTGCTCAGGTAGTCATGCTGGGCTCCTCAAGGAGGACCAGATGGTCCATCTCAGCAGGTGTGACATTCTACCTGCAGCGCCCCTCCACACTCCTTCTGGGAGGCGGAAGACGACTGTGACGGATTAGTCTAGCACTAAAGACTGTGCCGGGGTCGCTTCCTGACCTAGCAGATCTCCAGCTCTCCAAGCTCGGAGCTTCGTGGCAGAGGATCGTTGCTGAAAGGATCCGTGAGAAACGCCTGTTGCCTACCGCCTGGTGCACCTGGACGGTGCATTACAGGAGGGTTAACATGACCTTGCTTTGAAACATCAGGCCCTGGCTGATCCAGAGGCAGGATGCTGGAGTTAATCTCCCGAGGGCTGAGCCAGCACGGGAAAGACTAAGCACCCAGTGGGCACCGGTAGCAGCACCCGCTTGTCCAGTGGCTTCCCTAAGTGACACGTCCCCACGTTTTCAGCAGCTGTATCTATTCCACTGGGCACAGAACAACCTGCCCAGTAAAGAGGAGCTACCAGTCAGCACCGCTCAGCCCGTGCTGCCCACAGGCCGTTCCAGGGCCCGAGAGATAGCAGAGCAGCAGCCAGCTTGGCATTCACGCCGCTAGAGATCGGTTGCTGTTCGACCCGGCTCTGTCCTTTGGACCCCAGGTGCTGGCGGGAAAACCCACAGCTTCCTAGTTGCTAAAGCCAACGACAGAGGGACACCTCATTCTCGTACAGTTCAGCGTGCAAACACTGAATTCCCGGTGGTGTGAACAGGAGTTTGGCGACAAATCCATCTGCAGCAGCGTGAGAAAACCAGCCCTCAGCATTGTGCCTTAACATAAGAACGGCCGTACTGGGTCAGACCAAAGGTCCATCTAGCCCAGTATCCTGTCTGCCGACAGTGGCCAGCGCCACGTGCCCCAGAGAGGGTGGACCGAAGACAATGATCAAGCGATTTGTCTCCTGCCATCCCTCTCCAGCCTCTGACAAACAGAGGCCAAGGACACCATTTTATCCCCTGGCTAATAGCCTTTTATGGACCTAACCTCCATGAAATTATCTAGCTTCTCTTTAAACTATTA